>NW_024423675.1:48872258-48984693 GCF_017311325.1 Ursus maritimus
AGACAAACAAAAGTTGAAAGAATCTGTCATCAGCATTACACTTGCACTACAGGCAGAGAACAAGTGACACCAGATGGGAACTTGGATCCATACAGAATGAAGAACATTAAATATGGGAAATTTGTGGATAAATATAAAGTCATTTTTCTCCTATTTTAATCCCTTTAAAAGATAATGAATATTTAAAGCAGAAATAAAGCAATATATTGTGGGGCTTAACATATATGTAGAAGTGAAATGTATGAATACTTAGTAGCACAAAGAATGGAGGAGGAAATTTTATAAGATTCTTGCATAATTCCTAAGTTGGTATGATATTTTTGAAGGTAAACTATCATAATTTAAAGATGCAAGTTGTAAACCTTTTACTAAAAAAGAGAGATATAGCTAATAAACCAACAGTGAAGATAAAATGGAATACTAAAAATGCCCAATTATTGAGGTGTTCTGTCTCTTTATTATGGTAGTGATTCTATGTGTATACACTACTGTCAAAACTCATCAAATTATACATTTTAGGAGAATATAGTGTCTTGTACATGAATTAGTTCTCAGTGAAGTTAATAATGAAGAATCCAATGGGAAGCAAAAAAAAAAAAGGGACTAAGAACCATACATGAGACAAACAGAAAATAAATCATAAGATTTTAGAGTTAAATCCAACCATTCAATAACTATATTAAATATAAATAATCTAAATACTTTAATAGAAGGCAGGAATCTTCTGGCTGAGTAAAAAGGCCACACCAAACCATATTCTTCCTATAAGAAATTTATTTTAAAAATAAAGATACAGATTAAAAATAAAAGGATTGAAAGTATATACCATGCACTGCTAGTCATAAGAAAGTTAGAATAGCTATACTAATAACAGAAAAAATGAACTTCACAACAAAGAATATTACCAGGAAGAAAGAAGAACATGTTATAATAACATAAGAGCTAATTTATCAGGGAACCTGGTAGCTCAACTGGTTGAGAATCCAATTTTTGATTTCAGCTCTGGTGATTATATCAGGGTCGTGAGATTGAGCCCTGCACCAGGGCGTGGAGTCTGCTTGTGATTCTCTTTCCCTCTCCCCACCCACGCATGCATACTGTCTCTCTCCAAAAAAAAAAAAAAAAAAAAAAGCTAATTAATCAAAAAGACAACAATCTTAAATGCATGTGCAACTAACAATAGTTCAAAATATATAAGGGAAAAAGTAGTAGTTTTGAAAGAGAAATAGACAAATCCATAATTATAATTGGATATTTCGGCAACCCTCTCAGTAACTGATATAGAACAATTAGGCAAGATATCAACAAGGATACAGAAATTTAAGGAACCTATCAACCAACTAAATCTAATTGACATTTAGAGACCAATCCACTTAGCAAAGGCAGAACACACATTCTCTTCTTTCTTGGTTTTTTTAACATGGAAATGAATTTTTAAAAATTTTTTTATTGTTATGTTAGTCACCATACAGTACATCATTAGTTTTTGATGTAGTGTTCCATGATTCATTGTGTGTATAACACCCAGTGCTCCATGCAATATGTGCCTCCTTAATACCCATCACCAGGCTAGCCCACCCCCCACCCCCACCCCGAAACCCTCAGTTTGTTTCCCGGAGTCCTTAGTCTCTCATGGTTCATCTCCCCCTCTGATTCCCCCCCACCTTCATTTTCCCCTTCCTTCTCCTAATGTCCTCCCAGCTATTCCTTATGTTCCACAAATAAATGAAACCATACGATAATTGTCTTTCTCTGCTTGACTTATTTCACTTAGCATAACATGGGACATACATCAAGGTAGAATGTATACTGAACCATAAAATAAGTCTCAAATATGTAAAAGGATTGAAATCATAGTACATTGTTCAGCTACAATTGGATTAAACCGAGCTAAGTGAAATGGAAAATTCAACATATCAAAATTTGAGTGCTATAACTAAAATAGTGCTTAAAAGAAAATTTATAGCTATAGATAATTATTTTAGAAAAGAAGATCTAAAATCAATTCTCTAATCTTCTATCTTAAAAGGTAGAAAAAGAAATTAAAACAAACCTGAAGTCAAAGATGGAAGGAAATAGTAAGAGAAGGAACAGAAATGAATGAAATAGAAAATGAACAAATAATAGAGAAAATCAATGAAACCAAAAGCTGGTTCTTTGAAAATATCAATAAAATTAATAAACATCTGGCTTAACTGATCAAGAAAAAAGAAGATAAATATTTACCAATATCAGAAATAAAAGAGGGAAATCCTACACTACACTAGAAATCTCAATAAGCATTAAAAGTGTACTAAGAGAAAATTATGAACAAATTTATACCAATAATTTAAATTTAGATAAAATAGACAATTTCCTTGAAAAGAAAAAATTAACAAGGTGGACTCAAGAAGAAATAGAAAATCTGAATATCCTATATAAATTTAATAAATTTAATTCTTAACTCAATGCCTATGAAGGTAACTCCAGGCCCAGATGGGTTCACTGGTAAATTTTATAAAACATTAAAAGAATAACACCAACCCCTACTTTGAGAAGTCTTTTACAGATTGGTAGTTGCCACAGATAGGGGGGTTGCCAGAGATGGGGGTGGGAAAAAGGGGTAAACATGGTCAAAAGGTACAAATTTTTAGTTATAAGATTAATAAGTTCTTACTCCTGAAACCAATATTACACTATATGTTAGATAACTAGAATTTACATGAAAACTTGAAATAGCAACAACAACAAAAAAGAAAAGTGTTCATCAACCCATTCTTTTATTATATACTGTTCAGGGACTGATTTACTTAATTCTTTTTAATATACGATAACTGTGTGGTTTGAACTATTGAGGATAATGCCAGCTTTTCTGCAGAACCGTCTTTTTACCATGATTGTTGGAAGGAGGATGTAGGTACATCACTTATAAATAAATTCTGCTTTTGGCCATCTTCAAAAAAAAAAAAAGATAAGTTCTAAGGATATAATGTAAAGCATGGCAACAATAATTAGTAATATTCTATTGTATTTTGAAAGTCCCTAAGAAAGTAGATCTTAGAAATTTTCATTATAAGAAAAAAATGTAACTATGTGAGGTGATGGATGTTAACTTATTTGCTAATCATATCACAATATATACATATATCAAATCATTATGTTGTACACCTAAAATTATATGTTACATGTCAATTATGTCTCAATGAAACCGGCAGAAAAACATTTAACTAAGAAATATTACTAATCTTGCACAAACATTTATAGACCACAGAGGAGGGAGGAATATTCTAGGAAGCCAACATCACCTTGATATCCAGTACTGACTGCCCTTAGACTCAAGCAAGCAGGGAGCTTGCTCTGGGCTTTTATGCCCCAGAGAACCCCATATCTCAGAATGTCCTCCTCAAGATATTCTAAGTCCCCCTCTGGTGACTGGGACCAGTTGAAACTAGCAATGCTATCTGGATAGGGTGCTTTGAGATTAGACTGGTAGCTCTTGGTTTTGGTCCCATATTCTCCCATCTCTAACCCTCTGCTCCTCACCTATTGTCAACCATATGCCCAAATTCGCTCAGGGATTCATACCTATGGGGTCAACCCAGGACCCCATGGCAAGGTTCTAATTCCAGGAGAGATGGCTTGCAAGCAGATTACTCCCTCTGGCTAGCACAATATTGCTTTCACAGGAACATGAAAGATTGGGCCTCCAGAATGGTACTGACATGCTGATTTTGAGCAACACTCACTCATGTCAGACATATAGCAAGTTTAGGTTTCCAGGCTACTAAGAGTTCACTGCCAACCCTTGGGTTCAAGTTACATATTTGGACCTATGCTTCAACGCTTACCCATCTACATTCCGACTACAGTGCTGCCCACGATCACAGCACCTGCAGGCAGCAGGTGTCTTTCATCTGTGATGGTGAGAATGCTTTACCTTATGCACTTCCCACATCCTGGTTGATCACCCAATCCCCTCTATGTGTTCCAAAGACATGTCAGCAGTCCTCTGGAAGAGGTTGCGCGTGTCTCCTCTGAGGGTTTTTGAGATCCTTACTCTGCAATGCCCATTGTCTTTCAGATTGATGTTCTCTCTTGCCTCCAATTGGTTATCCTACCCCAGGATAGCTTTAGGTCACACCAGATGACAGGTGGACATTTTGTGTACAAATGAGACTGCCTTTCTTGCTTCACCTGTAGACTTCCTCATGTCTTCTCCCTGCCAGTGGCAGCGTATGGAATGCAGAAGTGTGGTCACCATTGAAAAAGATCACATTCTAGAAATGCACCCATTAGAACCTAAGACTTATTCATTTATGCTATAAAGTACCAAAAAGTAAATTAAACATGGCCAGAAAATGAAATATTCACATTTTCCTGCACACTTGGATAAGACCTGCATTTGTGGTCATCACCAACAAAGCATAATAATGACTTCTGCTGTGTCTCATTGGAAGCCAGTATTCTTGCGTGGCAGATGGGTGATGTGGCATCATGAGTAATGATCTAATCAACATCAAGTCAATGGCAGTGCAGAATTACAGATGTAAGATGATCTATGCTGTTTCGATACAAATAGGTTCTGGCTTTATGAGTTAAGAGCATTGTTACATTTTCTCTACATGGGATATTGGAAATAAGCCAGAAGCAATACACTGGATGATAAAGAACTGGAAGAAATGGTTTGGGGCCCTAAATAGGAAGACATGGACTCTTCAAAGAAACTTCCTGTGCACCAATTAGATAATAAACAAATGCATAAATACCTCTTTTATTTCTTCGCCATATCCCATAGAGGCCTGTGGACTTTACAGTACATGTCGAGTCAAATTGTTTATATAGACAAAGGCCTGGCAAAAAATATTTGCCTGGAATGCCACACACCTTAGGTGCACTCCTGCTGATATCAAAACAAAACACATTACACAAAAAAGAAATCTGCAGACCAGTATCCCTCAAGATCACAAACACAAAAAATCCTAGCACAACATTAGCAAGTTGAATTCAGCGATATATCAACAGAATAATTAATACACCACAAGTAAGTGGAGTTTATCCCAGTTATACAAAGTTTGTTTAACATTATAAAAATCAATCAATTCACCATTTTGGCTCAGCAGAAAAGAAAAACCACACAATCATCTAAATACATACAGGAAAAACATCTGACAAACTTAAATATCTACTCATGAAAGTATTTTATGTCTGACAGAGGGGCCAGGGTGATAGGTCTTTCTGAAATAGGGAGAGACTGATCCTGGTGGTAGGCTGATTCACAACGGTGTACTTACTATGTATGCATCATTCCCAGACCCATGGGAGACTGTGGCTGAAGGAAGACCAGAGACATTCTCAAGAGCCCACCACTGGTCAGCGGCAGTGCTAGAACGCAGATGTTTTCCTGTCTGTCTCTAGACCACATTCCTTTCCCCACACCACAGTGTCTCCTACCGAGACTGGTTAAGTTAATTTCACTGAAGGAAACTGCATTTAGTACTGTAGAAAAAAATAAGAAAAAATTGAGCACAATCTCTACTAAAAACAAAATTATATTTATTTTGCATATTGAGTATATATATTTTTAAAGATTTTATTTATTTGAGAGAGAAAGAGGAGGGGGAGAGGGGGAGAGGGAGAAGCAGATTCCCCACTGAGGAGGGAGCCTGATGCGGGGCTCAGTCTGGGGATCATGACCTGAGATGTAGGCAGACACTTAACCGACTGAGCCACTCAGGTACCTCTTGAGTGTATTTTTAACCCATGGTTGTATTTTTGAGACATGGATTCAGTGTACAAAAATTTCTATTTTTTTCCTATAACTGAATCAGAAGCAAATACAGTTTTGTGGGACAGCAAATCAAACAATTTTGAAGGCCTTTTAAAAAAAGAGAATGCAGTATACACTAAAAATTATGTACAAACACATTTATTTAATCACAACAAATCACTAAATTTACAAAGCTGACAAAGACCACAAACAGAAAATCCAGAAAAGTAACAAATATTACTGCTCAGTAATTCCCTGCCTCTCCTCTATGCTTTTTTTTTTTTTGCCTTTTTTGCCTTTTTTGACTTGTACTGTTTGTTTTCGTGATATGGTCTTCAATGGAAAAACTAGAAAGATAATTTACCTTTTTCTCTAAAGAGTTTATTATTATTATTAATAGTCAAGATTAATGAAACATGCAACTTCACACACAAATATACTGTTGTCTGTATGGTTTGTGCCTTATGAACACAGATTCTTATAAATGTTATTTCCACAAGTCCCATTAAAAAGGAAAACAAATGGTGTATTTATATTTGTACACACTGTGTTATTGGTTATACTCCCAAAGGAAAGAATTCCAGACCAAAAGCAAGAATTGGGTTGCCTCTACTTGAGCAACATGTGAATTACGTGGCATACCTCCATCTTCCTCTACCCCCTCCCACCATGACTTGGCTCACTCAATGTGGGGAGAGGGCTCTGAGGCCCCCTGCTCTGGAAACAACTCTCTCAGTTCTTCTCCAGCTCTCTAGCCTCCCTCTCCAGCTTTGAGGCCCCCACCTGCTCATGACAGGGACCAGGAATACCCAACAGCATCTTCTCCCAAACAGTTCCTGTCTCATGTTTGGATGGAGTATTTTTGCACAGAAAGAACAAGAATTTGACATCTTGACATTCTTGTTCTCAGCTTCCTGTGTGCCTCCATCCATGTCATGTGGGCTCAGGCAGTGACCCAGAGAACATGGGAAGACATTCAATAAATAGAAGGTGGAAACACTTGGGTTGTCATCCATGAAGGGTCACCATGTGGTGGGACCAAATCTTAGGCTCCTTTTCAGGTGGTTCACTCTTGATGAATGCACTTTCAAGTTTTGGAATTGTTTTTTGCAGGTAATGTTCCCTGAATTAACTTCCTGTTACACAATTAAATTTTTAAAGAAGACGTTCTTTGGGACACAGAGTGCTCTATCATTTTTACATCAGTTAAGACTGAGGCCAGGAGAAAATACTGTCTCCCGCTAGGAGGGCCTAAGCATAGTCTCTCCCCAGTCTAGCTGTGTAGGAATGTAGATGTAAGCCCTGTAAACTGAGGAGAGCTGTTCACATCCCTAACAGAAATGGCTTTTTTACCTACAATATACTCCTTCGAGCAGTAAAAGGGGAAATTATCAGGCTCCTATTCCATGTACCTCTCCTTCTTCCATTCTTACTCAGGACTAGAACCGTTTTACTTACTATACGCTTTCTCTCATTTTATTTAGGCATGAAATTCTAATGGCTTAAAAATCACCTGGGATCTATACATATTCTTCTGCATGTATCAAATGTTACATTTAAAAAGACAATACAGGAAAAGTAATTGGGGGATGGCCCCAGCATGGATCCGTATTAAAAGCAGCAGCACCCTATTCGCTTCTCTCAGGGAGCCCTCTCTCCTGTCTCGTGCCTCACCCCCACTCTCCACAGGAAACCCTCTCCTCCTCCGCTTCACAGATTTCTGGCCATTTGCTAGCACGTCAGTTGCTCAACTCATTATTTTTGCCCATTTATCATCCTTCAGCCCCTTCTCTTTATTCCTGTCCGCTTGACCCCCCCCCCACCAATAATCTTCATTCTCTCCCCTTCTTTGCAACAGCAGGCTTCATAGCCTAAATGTGAGTGCTCACCACTCCCCACCACTGAAAGGCTTGATCCCTTTTATGCAGAGAAATGACAGGCGAGGGGGCTTGAGACAAGGGTGTGAGCATGGGGACAGAGTGGAGCTGGGGTTCTGCCAGGACCCCTGCTAATCTTGAATAGTGTTCTTTTGTGCCCTCCCTCATAGGGGAATAGAAAGGGAAAGTACCATTCCCAGGATACTGGACGTATTACTGTTAAATTGTTTGATGATTGTTCGGTGATTAACATATGGATTGTTGCCACAGACCCCCAAACTCTGGATCGCCCCAAGATTCTTCAGCATTCCCTCATTCCTGTCACTGTCCCAGCCACAGCCCCTCAGTTAGTAAAAAGGAACAATCATGACAGAGAGCTGAAACAAGAAAAGGCAGAACGGAACAGAACAATGTTCATTGCCTCTGCGACAACTTCCCAAGTTAACCCTCCTAAAGCGGAAAGGAAACTATTCTGTCTGAAACAAAAAGGAACTGAATAGCGAGCTCCAATAGCATAGTGCTTAGCATGTCAAGCTGCATAATCAGACAGGCTGAGGATTGACTCCCAGCTCTGCCTTTCACTGGCTGAGGGATCTCACCATGAACCCCTCTAAACATCGGTGTTCTCTTCTGGGGAGTGGAGGGACTGACTTCCCCTTTCTGGTAGAGCTGTCACAGATGTGCAATGAGAGAGCTATGATGTGTTTAACCTGGCTCAGAATAAGAAAGGATGGAAACCGGCGCTACTCTTTCGATGCAATGTGGTAGAAGCTAAAGGGAAAATTGGAAGTGGAAGGTGGGAGCTCACAATCTCATCAAGAAACCAAATTCAAAGAGAAGATAACAACAAAATTTCAGGAAAAGGTCAGTGTTATTAGAGACAATAGCCACTGTAGGAGATGAGAAATTTGTGAATACTGAGGAAGGGTGTCAAAATGCCACAAAGGGCACAGAACTTTTAACTCTAAGAAATCAGTAATTTTTAATGTATAGCAATTCCTATACTGTTTTCAACATCCTCAAAATCCAGGGAGAGTCAGAAATTACACAAGATTTTGGAGGACAAATGCTGTGACTATACATATTGAAATTGGCCTGAGTCTTAACCTTGTGCCCTAATGGGTATGGCAGTCCTATCAAAAGGGACCATTGGAATAAGCTTTTAATAAGATAATTGTGGAGAGGGTAATGAGGTTGCTTGCCTCTGCCCCATGATCTTAGGCATCTTTCAGGGACAGTCAACCACTGATCACATCAGCTCCTATTACCCATCATTTTTAGGTTGTCTTCAGTCTAATCATCCACAGGTCAAGACCACCTTTATGATACTCCCATACAACCATGTCCTCAACTCCTGTGTTGCTTGCAAGGATCAATCAAGACCCAAGGATGAAAGCATTCTTTTTCCATCAAACAAACATTTAATTATTAATAATTTAACATATTTAAATTTTGATTAATTAAGAAAAAAGTATCAAGCACAAATTTACCTGTGTAAGGAAAAAGCCAATTACATTGCAGTGTAAGATGAAAGCTCAACAGTCTAGCTCATAGGTGTCAGTTTCCTCGAGCAGTTAGATGAGGCCGTTATGTGGCTCTCAATGGGCAAGACCATTAGTAAGTTCTGAAAAAATGAGGCTCTCCATACTCAGAGCATCTGGTAGGAATCTAGTGTAGACCAGATGCAGGGGTTGCTCTGTATTCTCTGCTTCTACCGTAGCCAATCTCTAGCCCTCAGAAGTAAGTCAAAGTAGAGCAATGAAAATCCTCAGCCGATCTGGCAGCAGAGTGTGGAAGGGAGAGAAGGAACTCATCAGCAAGTGGTTTAGACAAGCCAAGTACAGATCAGAATCTGGACAGGCACACTCTGGTATTGTCAGGTTAAACATAGAGACAATGGCCAAAAGTGTCATGGTGATAGCCACTCAATATGCCTGTGTCCTGAGTCACACTGGCTGCCCCCTTGCCTGGTACACCGAGATTCCTGCCACCTCTCTCCAGTGATGGATCTTCTTTTCGTTCCGCCATATCCCACGGTTCTTTTTTCTTGGTTTGTTCCCATTCTGTACTTGGTATGTTTCCTAGTAGCATCATAAGAAATGATAAACAGAAATATTCTGAGACTTTGCATGTCTAAAAGCAGAAGATTTGTTTTTATCTTCACATGTGAGTGAATAGTTTGAGTTAGCATAGAATTCTGGGTCTGAAAGAATTTTCCTTCAGAATCCTGTTGTCTTCTAGCTCTGTATCGTTTGCCTCGGTGTTGCGTTGAGAAGTCCAGAATCATTCTGACTCCTGATACTTTGTATGTGTCTGATACATGTCACAGAGTATCTGTTTGTAGAATCTTCTTTTCATACCCAACATTACTAAATTCCATGATAATATGCCTTGGAATCCATCGTTTTCATTTATAGTGCTAAGCAGAGATCCTTTTCAAACCCTTTTAATTAAGAGGCTCATGTCCTTCAGGCCTAGAAAATATCTTCAATTACTAATTGGTAATTTCTTCCCTTCCCTTTCCTCTGTTCTTTGTGTCTGGAAATCCTATTCAGATACTAGACAGCCTGGACTAGTCCTCCAATTCTTCAGTCTTCCCTCTAATCTTCTGTGTCCTTGCCTTTTCGCTCTTCTTTTGTAGAAATTTCCTTATGTTATCTTCCAATCCTTCATTTGAACTTTTCAACTTCTAACATGTTTTTAATTTCCAAAAGCTCCTTCTATGTTTCCTGAATGTTCCTATTTTATAGTATTATATATATGCTCTTGTTTTCTGGATACAATTTCTTCACTTATTTTTTGCAGCTATTGATAACATTTTAAATATATTCTTCCTTTCTGTATGGTTTTTCCTCACTACAAGTTGTTTTTGCTGCTTAATTATTTGAGTGCTTCTCCTTCATTTTAGAGACTATTCTCAGAAGTGAGAGAGTTCTTATTTGTCCACTCATGTTTAAAAGAGGGAGACTAAAAACTCGGTTGGGAGCTCTAAGCAAGTGGAGAGGATTGTCCACAGAACACTTCACATTATTTATCTGGACAGCTAGATGCTGTCCAATTACATCCATAGGTCTTTATTTATCAGATACCCTGAGAAGATACTTACAAACTCCTGCCTGGGGGCCTAGAGGGCCAAGGTCTGATTGCCAGTGCTTTAGGAGTCAAATAGGGAAGGAATGGTGGGGAGAGGTGTCAGAATTCAGGATTTATAGTGTGTGTGTGTGTGTGTGTGTGTGTGTGTGTGTGTGTCCTATACATAGATATACTGTTTTAGTCAGTTCAGGCTACTACAACAAATATCATAGACTGGGTGACTTAATCCACAAACATTTATTTATCACATTTCTGGAAGCTGGGCTGTCTATCAAGGTGTTGGCGGATCAGTGTCTGGTAAGGGCCCTCTTCCTGGTTTACAGAAAGCCATCTTTTCATTGCACCATCATATAGCGGAGGGCAGAGAGAGGAAGCTCTCATGTCTCTTCTTATAAGGGCACTAATCCCATTCATGAGGGCCCCACCCATAGTAGGTAGATAGATAGATAGATAGATAGATAGATAGATAGATAGATAGGCATATTCCACACACACACATAATCACCTGACTTGAAGCCTGAGTTTAAGAAATGGTGGAGTGTTTGGTCAAGAATAGGAGAGACTAAAACTGTATTGAATTTTTTGTCTCTGAGGGAATTCAGATATACAATTTATTATGACAATCAAAGAAATTAGGTTTAAAGCCTTAAAAAACTTCCATTAAAAATATGATTATATTGAGCACCTGAGTGGTTCAGTTGGTTGAGCATCTGACTCTTGATTTCAGCTCAGGTCATGATTTCCAGCTCGTGAGGTCAAGACCCACGTAGGGCTCCACACTTAGCCGGGAGTCTGCTTCTCCTCTCCTTCTCCCTATACCCCACCCCACTCTTGCTTGCATGCTCTCTTTCTCTAAAATACATAAATAAATCTTTAATATATATATATATATATCTCTATAATCAGATATTGTACCTTCTTTTTTAGGTCCACATAGAACACTGATAGAAATGGCTATATATTAACCCACAAAGAAAATCTTAATAAATCTCTGGAATAAATAGGCTATGGGACAAAAGATAGTAGCCACTTAATTGTCCACCTGAGCAGGAAGAATTCACAGATAAGATCATATTTTTAATTTAAAAGTATAAGCATAAATATTCAGAGGGGAGGGGATTGGGGGAATGGGATAGGCTGGTGATGGGTGGTAGGGAGGGCACATATTGCATGGTGCACTGGGTGTTATACGCAACTAATGAATCATCAAACTTTACATCAAAAACCAGGGATGTACTGTATGGTGACTAACATAATATAATAAAAAAATATTTTAAAAAATATAATAAGTAGAAAGGTTAAGCAGAGAGCTTTCTGGACAAAGGAGGTGAATGAACCATTTCTAGAGAACAGGTACATAGAGAATGAAGGGGAAGAAGAAGGTAGGAAATGAGGATGGAGAGGTCTTTTCATGACTTCCACTCGCAGGAGTTTGGATTTCATCTTGGGGGGGATTTTGAGCAGGAAAGTGACAAGCAGATTTGTATTTTAGAAAAATTACCCTAGTTCTATGAGAAAGAAAGCAGGAGACTTCTGCTTTGATAGGGGCATAAAGTAAGGTGAGGCATGGAAATGTGAGTAAGGGGCAAATGGAGAATTATTTACAACAATGTTGTCCACTAGAACTTTCTGCAATGATGGACATGTTCTGTGTCTGCACTGTCCAGCATGGGGGCCACTAGCCACATGTGACTACTGAACACTTGGACTGTGCCTAGGGCAACTAGGGAACTGAATTTCTAATTTTCTTTCATTTCAATTAATGTAAATAGCTACAGGAGTTTCTTGGGCAGTTGAGCTTTAGTAGGTAGAAGCGTGTGTGTATGTGTGCATTTTTAAATTTTTAAAAAACTTTATTGAAGTATAATTGGCAAAAATAAATTACACATGTTTAAAGTGTGCATTTTGATGTTTTGACATATGCATATACCATAAGTCGTGATACAATCAAGAGAGTAAGCATCTCCATCGCTCTGAAAGTTATATATAAAATTAATACACCTGAAAAACAGATGCTGGATAAACATTAAAGGACACTTAATTTTGTCAGCTGTTTCTTTGTTTGTTTTAGTATAAAAATGCAGCAAAAAATATCCTGATGCTTTTTCTGGCCTAGGTTCTTTCAGGGTTTTTTTCTTTTTTTTTTTTTTTTCCAATTTCAAAATTATATAAAGAATCTTACAGATAAGGCAAAAGTTCTGGAATGGGATGGAGGGAAGAATTAGGTTCAGACACATGATCTGGGACCCAGAAAAGCACGAGGTAGTTTCTGCATCAGCGTTCTTCACTTGCCTCAGGGAGGAGCTGTCAACCATTCCCAGAACATTTTTTTGCATGAAATTTGGGTGACTTTCAATAAATTACCATTATGCCCACACTTAAGAGAATTCTATTGTCCCCAGAAAAGTCACTCTGAGATTTAAGAGTTGATGAATATACATTTTCTTGTGTGTGCATGTGTGTTTTTCATCTTATAAGTTTTATCACTTAAACATTTGCATAATGCGGGATTTCTGTCAGGAACATGTATGTGCTTTATAGAGGGCATTAGCTATTTTCAACATTTCCAGGAAACAGAGAGAAAACAATTTGAAAGAAAGTTAACAGGAAGCATTTTCACTTTTTCAAATGAGGAATTTTTTAAAATTTTAAAACATGTCAATCTTAAGATGCACTACTTTTTGTCTTGGCTCTGAGGCTCACAGAACATGCTTGTAGAAGGTCTCTGGGTGCTGGCTCTGCATGGTGCCTGCCATGGGACTGGCATGCTACTGGGCAATCTCTCCCTCTCCTAAGTATGGTTAAAGCAAAATATTATAACTCTTGGAAAAATTAGTCATGTTGCCTTATGAACTCTCCTTAGAGGCTGATATGGGCCCCTTCATTTAATGATAAAGATGAGAGAATTCTTTTTATTAAAAAATAGATTTGAGATAAATCCAGGCATTCAACTTAATACTGGCCTTTCGTTTTCCTTCACCTCATAAATCCCTTCCAGCTCTAGATAGAGCAACAGTACTTCATACACGCATGCATCCATCCATTTATTTCATTCAGTAAATATTTATTGAAAGTTTTCTGTGTCAGGCACTTTTCTAAGGACTAGAGATACAACAAGGAATAACAACAAAAAATCCAACTGGGTAAGACAGAAAATTAAAAATGACAACAGTAAATATACAGTAGGTCATAAGGATAAGGACTATAGAAAAAATAAAACAGAATGATGTATTAAGAATTGACAGAGGAATGAGAGTTGCTATTTCATATAATTTTGTCAAAAAAGTCACTGATAAGTTGAGATTTGATCAGATTCCTGAAGCTAATGGGGAAGGGAGCCATATAGCTATCTGAGGAAAAGGACGTGAGACAGGATTGTCCTTGGTATGTTTGGGATTGGCTGGGACAGAGCAAGCCAGAGGTCAGAGAGCATGAAAAGTGTCAAACAATGTAAAGTGTAAGAAGTATTACTACATGGACTTTTACCCTAACTGAGAGCAGAAGTCACTGGTAGGTTTCCAGCAGAGTTGTGATGTTATCTAACAAATGTTTTAATAGACCATTCTGATGGCTAATGTGGTCAGGATAGACTTGACATGGTATGGTAAGTAGAACAATGTCCGTATCCTAATCCCTCGAGCCTCTGAATTTGCTATGTCACATGGCAAAGGGGAATTAAGGTTGCAAATGGAATTAAGGTTGCTAATCAGATGGGGGAGATAAGGAGATTATCCTGGATTCTCTGGGTGGGCCCAATGTAGCCACAAGAGTCCCTATAAGTGAAAAGGGGGCCTAGGAGAGTCAGAGTCGGAGTGATGCAATGTTGAAAGATTTGACCATCACTGCTGTCTTTAAAAATGGAAGGGGGCCATGAATCAAGAAATGTGGGCAGCCTGTAGAAGCTGGAAAGGACAAGGAAATGGATTCTCCCAGACTCTCTAAAAGGAATGCAGCAAACACATTTTAGACTTCTCATATCCAGAAATCTAAGATAATAAACTTGCTTTGTTTGAAGCCCCTAAGCTTGTGCTAATTTGTTACAGCAACAGTAAGAACTAACACAAGTGGAGTGCACAGGTGGAAACAGAGAGAGAGTTAGGTCACTATGCACTTACCATGTGCCCGACCCTGGGTTCGATGCTAATGATAAAAGGAGAGATATGGTTTCTATCATCAAAAAGCACACAGTCTAAAAGAGAGAGGCATATAAACAAGTAATTTTGGGACAGAATAAATACTGCAATACACATGTACATGTATGGTTCGCCTACCACAAAGGGAGAAGTTATTGGTCCCCTTCCTCTCTTTGGGAATTAGGAAAATGCTCCATAAAGGATCTAGACGAATGTTGAGGAAGAAAAAGGACCAGGCATGCCAAATGGTAGAATCAGCACATACAAAAGCACAGTGATATGAAATAGGGTGGGATGGTCCAGAACTATAATTTGGAGAGTCACCGATTTGGTGGAGTGGCGAGAAATGAACTGTGAGACCCAAATCATGAAGAGTTTTCCATACTAAGAACTGTAGACAGTGGGAATAATTGCAGGAAGCTAATCAGGGATTTAATCTGTTTTGCAAAGGTCATTCCAGGGGCAGTGTGGAGAATATATTGGACAAGGACGAAACTGAAGGCCACAATTGAAAACAAAGAGGCTTAAGAGAAGAGAGAAAGATACCGGAGTAGTAGACTCAGTAGGACTTGATGATTGATTGGATGTGGGTGTTGGAAGAGAGGGACTAGTCTAACATTACTCTAAGATTTGGGTTTGGCTGATTTATCAAGGAGAATTAGGTTTGGCTGTGAATAACAAGGACAAAACATAGCAAAGGCTAGAGAAGACTGATGCTTAATTTCTCATGTGTAAATCCAGAAGTTGGCGATGTAGGATGAAGAACTCTGCTCCGCGAAGCCTTAGAGACCCCAGCTCCTTCCTGCATATCATTTAGTATTCCCCAGGTGTGGCTCTCAGTCTTATGGTCCAAGATGGCCACTCAAGCTCCTGTCATCACGTTCACATTCCAGGCAGCAGGATGGGGGAAGGAACAAAGAAAATAAGGGCAAAGGAAAGATGCTAGCGATATTTTAAAAGTTTTCAAAAGCCGGCACATGACGCATCTATTTGCATTCCTTTGGCCAAAACTTAGCCACAGAGAGATTGGGAAAGTAACCTTTATTCTGAGTGGTCATTAATCCAGCTGAAAATATGAAATTGTATTACTATGGAAGGACAGGAGAACAGATATTGAGAGACAACAGCAACTCTGCCCCAGCTGATCCTAGGAGGATATTACCAATGAACCTGATAGAGAGTAAAGAAGGAAGAGGTGAAGACAAAAGAGAAAGAATTTGTGTGTATCATGTTTAGTTTCAGGGGTTTGGAGACAATAAAAATGGAGCTGTCCAATGGTTGTTAGAAAAACAGATCTGAAGAGCAAGATCAAGAAACGCCCTAGAAGTAAATATTTGTGAACTCATCCAAATGGAACCTGAAGAATACCAGAAGAAAAGGTCAAGATTCTTGGCAATGCCAACATTTATAGGAAACACAGGGAAAAGGAGTCAGCAAAGGCATGCAGAGAGAGAACCACAAGAAAGTGTCATCCTAGAAGACGAAGGAGGAACAAGTTTTGAAAATGTAGCAGGAGCAGTGTCAAGTCTTGGAAAGGACAAGGAAGACCAGTTGGAGAAGGAACCACACAAATTAGCCCCTAGGTTATTGTGAAGGTTGGCAGGATGATTCCACGGGGTGACAAAGGGAGAAACTACACTGAAGAGAGTTGAGAAGTAACAGAATTTTTTAATAAGCGGAACAAAAATATACATCTTTTAAAGATGAAAAGTTTAGCAAAAGGGAAACACAGGGTGACAGAAGAAACGTCTACAAAGAGAGACTTGGACATATGTAGAAGATGATTTCATTTCATCTGAATTTCCATTTTGGATCAAGTAATGGCGACGGTGCTCGCAGGAGGAAGGAGAGGCAAACCGGTGGTCTGCACCAGCTGCTCGCCCGCTGCTACAGCAAAACAGTCTCCACATTGACCCGCCGGCACTGAACACTCGGACAGATACCCGAAGAGCTTGTTTTGGCCTCTAATTTTATTTTATACTTATTCTCTCTAATCAGTCTCTCTCTACATCACCAATGCCCGCTCCCTCGCCGACCTCCGCCACAGCAAAAACCTTAACTGTTTTTTTTAAAACAGGATCTTGACTTTTCATTTATAGAGCTGGAAGGATATGAGTCTGAACCAGCCATATTTTTATAACGTGTTTTTACTACATGTACAAAGCCTGTAAGAAGTAGGAGAAAATTAAACCAACCCAGAGAAGGAAACGGAGGAATGAGATGTGGGAAGGGGAGGGCAGAAATGGAATGGTTACTGAACTCCTGGTTTTAGGCCTGACACGCCTGCAGCTGATCTGACTCCCGGCTTACACAGTTCTTCCTCTCCATGAGACACCCCGTGACTGTCCAATAATTTCCCCTTTTTGGTTAGACTAAGGTCAGGAGTGATTTCTCTGACCTAACTGAATACACATGAAGACTGTTATAACCCCCCCCCCCTCCAATCTCACCCCCCACGCCGAGGTATACTCAGATGGGAAGAAATATAATAATCATGTAGGTCTGGGCAGCCAAGCATCCAGAACAAATATAAGTGGCTTCATTGTGGTCAAAAACTCCAGACAAATGAGCTCACAATACCCAACAACTGTTTTGAGGAATGATGGTAAATCCCTCTGAAGGTCAAAGTTCAGCTTTTTGGGAACTTAGAGAAGCTTGGAATACAGAAGTACAGGAAGAAACAGAAGTATACAAAGATGCAGAAGTTTAGGAAGGATTATGAACATGAAGAAAATAAGACTGATACGGAGTTCTATTTGAATCAGGAAAACTAAAAGTGAATTGCTTGAGAATAGTTGAATGAATTACTTTACCAAACAGAGAAATGCACTGGGGCTCCAGGATTGTCAAGATGACCCAAGACACAACTCTAATACCAAACTGTTTGACACGGGTAATTGCCATCCCCTCAAATACTAAAAGTTCATTTCACTTAAACAAGTATTTACTGAATGCCTATTAGGGACCCAGATAGAAGAATTCAAAATAAACATGAGACGTAGCTCTGACCTCAAAAGCTTAAGTGTTATAGGGAAGACAAGACAACATATGTGAAATGCAAGGACCCAAATATGTGGTATTTTACCTCAAGATTTCAGTAACATAGGAGCAACTAAGGCTTTTGCCTCTCCCCTTATGACATGAGAGGATTCCATTCCTAAGTTGGACCAGCCGAGAAAGGAAAACGCAGAACCTTAAGAACTACCAACACTTTTTGCCCACTGAAAACTCAAAATATTAAAACCAGAAATATATGGAAGAAAATGAACTTTGGCCATCTGGTAAGCAGTAGAGGGCTTTAAACCTATCCGCATCCCCCCAATAGGTACACTGACATGAAGTTGAACACAAAAAGAATGTCCAGGGATGTTGAATTATCTTTTACCCATAGTATGGACTTGAGGTCATAAAAATGACAGCAAATGAAACAACAAGGAGAATAAATAAAAAAACATTAAGACTTTGTGCTTTCCAGAAAAAAAAATTTAAAAAGAGAGAGATGTTCACTTTAAATTTCACAAATAATATTTCCATAAATGTAATTGTTATTGTAATACTTAGAATTTAAAGGTGAAAGTGAAATTGGGATCAGATAAATAATGCATTAACAAAGAAACTCAACCACAAGTGAGAAGTGCTGAGTGAATGTCTGAATGAACAAAGGTTACACTAAGTGATTCTGGGGCTATTTTTATTATTCACGTGTCTCTAGGGAAGAAGGAAATTGTTTAATCATACAATTGCCCAGATTTTACTGCAATGCAAGTTTCAATTCTCTGCATCTCCTTACAATTGCAATTTTTAAAAATATGTGCCTTTACAGGGAAAAAGAATAGCAGTCCTAATACAATCCAGGAATATTTTCTAGATTGAAGCTTACTTTCACACTCATGGAGTGAAAATTTTTCACCGAATTGAAACACATAAAAACATGCTCATTATTTTATGCACGCATATACATTTTGTATTCTTCATATTACTTTTCCCAGGCATCCCAATGAGTTCTAAGAAAAACTCTGCTGGGATTATATTTCGTCTACGTGGTTAAAAGAAGGATGATTGGCACCCTTGTAATTTCGTTGTGTTTTTTAACTCAAATTCCAGATTACAGAGGTTTAAACTCTCGCAATCACAGCTCTTTAGAACAGATCAGTGCATCTCCACAGACTTACCTTTATTAGAAATTATACAAATGAAAAGATGAAAGAAAATGACATCCTCTTTAATGTTTTTGCAGATCAATTCTCTGAATGTTGTAGACATCCCTCACCTTAATTCTAACCCACTCAAAACATCTGAGGAGAAAAAGGTCAACAGATCCCATGACAACTTAGGGCAAGATTTTCATTAATTACCATTTTCATGGACCATGGCACTTCCTGTGGTTAATGGCTTATACCACCTGGTGGCTGGCAGGGTAGGTAGGAAACTCAGATTCAATGAGGCTCAAAGGGATCTTGAGAGACCATTTAAATCCATTTCACTGCCTTTAGAAAACCACTGGGGAAATATGAGATGATGGTATCAAATTGTTGAAGACTTTCAAGAAAGTAGATCCAGGATACAAGAATAGCAATTCCCAAAACATCTTCAGCGTCTAGCAACCCTCATCATCAACTCTCATTGTCATTGCCAGGATATTTTAAATCTGTGAGCCTGGAAAATAGATACACAGCACAACTAACCTCTGGACATCAACTCCTCCGCCAATGGTGTGTGACTACCCAGAAAGTATAATAACTCACATCCGCACTTCAAGAAAGAAGAGTTCAAACCCTTCTCATTTCTAAGCCAGTGTGACTTCCATTCTCTTTAGAATAAAATATTGATTCCAGGAGGATGAAACCACCTGTCCCATTTCTATTTACCAGAACTAGTCAAGATTTGAGATTTTCAAATTTTATTGTTCTCTTTGATTCTTCTCTGTGAAATCTGTTTTCTCCATTGGAAATGTGAATGTGAACACGTGCTTTAAGGACTTAAAAGGAAACACAGCCTTTAAATTGCTAAGTATGCCTATAATTATTTAGCATCTGTTTAAATAAAGGCAAGAATTGCTCCAAACAAAAAGTGTGACTAATTTTTGTTGATCATAGGATCCTGGAGAAGAAGGTGCGGTTTGTTGGGGGGAAGAAAAACAATGCCCGGAGAGTATAACAAAAGGAGAAACTAGGTAAAAATTATGGTAGTTACAAGTCAAGAACGTCCCAGGCCAATGACTGTTTTCTTTTTTTATTTTTTATTTTTAATCACATCGAATCTTAAGTCATACTACAGGCTACACCAGGCTGTGGAGTTTGTTGCCCCGTCTATCCCCAGTAGCAACCAAGAACTCGGGTGCATTATGTTCCCAACCATAATGTGGCTTGAAGAACAAATTGAGACAGAACATAAGATGGTTACAGATTTACAAGTCAGGACATAAAGAGTAGATCTGAGTCTCCCAAACCCAATGTTTATGGAAAGAAAAATTGCCCAAGCATTTCCAAGGAAAGAATAGAACAAAGGAAAGAAGAAGTAAAATTTGGAAACATTCTAAGAGGTAGAGAGAAGAATAGAAACAAAAGCAAAGGGAGATGAGAGCTTCAACTTATGTACGATAGTGATCGTGACTATCAGGAAAGCTGAATGTGTATACATGTGTGTATGTGCAGGGAGTCCAAAGACTTGTATTTTGTACCCAGAGTTAGACCTCAATGGTGACATGATCTTAGCATATGCATTGGTTTGCTAGGGCTGCCAAAATAATGTACCACAGATTTAGTGACTTAACCAACAAAAATTTGTTTTCTTATAGTTCTGGAGGCTAAAAGTGTGATGAGATCAAGGTGTCACCAAGACTGGTTCTTTTTGAGGCCTTGTTGATGACGATTCTTTTTCTCCCTTCATCCTCACATGGTCTTCCTTCTGTTCCTGTCTGTGCCCTGATTTCCTCTTCTTATAAGGACACCAGTCATACTGACTAGGGCCCACCTAATGACCTCATTTTAACCTAATTACCCTGTTAAAGGCTCTCTCTCTAAATATAGTCACCTTCTGAGGTGCTGGGGGTTGGGACTTCAATATATGAAGGGGGACACATACTCAGCTCATCACAGCACATCATATAATCTTTTCAAGGTTCCTTTTATTAAAAAGCAGACTATAATGAGAAGTAACTCATAATACTATTGTAATGATTAAATAAAGTAATACAGTAATACTTTTTTTTGAAGTAATACATTTTAAAAGTTAAATGTCCAACAGTAGGAAAATGGTTAATTATATAATACCATACAAATGAATATTAAGTAAAAAAAAAAAAGTAAAGGTTTTAATCACATAAAATAATACCTGTGATATTAAGCGTTTAGGGTTATTTTTGTTTGTTGTTTGGTTTTGGTTTTTGGTTTTGTTTTAGGGAGGGAGAGTGGGATGGGGGAGAGGGGCAGAAGAAGGAAAGAGAGAATCTTAAACAGGCTCCATACCCAGCATGGAGACTGACATGAAGCATAATCTCAAAGCCCTGAGATCATGACCTGAGCCAAAATCAAGAGTTGGACACAACCAACTGAGCCACCCAGGAGCCTCAATATTAAGTATTTTTTTAAAAGAATCCTTTTTAATAGGTATGTGAACATATATAAATATATTTATTTGACAAAAATATTTATTGAAGGAAAACAGACTAAAATGCTAATTATGGCTAAATGTGGGTGGTGAAAATTTTCGGAGATACTCTTCATTCTTGCTATACTAATTTGTATTTTCTATGTTACCTACAATGTACATACATTTGTTTTATTTTATTTTGTATCAGGACAATACTCAAATTAAATTTTGAAAGTCAAGTGTACTGTAAGGCTCCAACCCTCCCAATCTTCAAGTCCTGTTACACGACTCTTTATGACTTTCAACTCTTTTCCCTGTATCTTCTGATACTTACCTCCATGTTTCTAACACAGGTTTTTACCATTTTTTCTTAATATTCCCATTTTTTCCTATTGACTTCCTACTGTGGTAATGAGGGATTAGGCCTCTTACACTTACAATTCCCACCCACAGACAGTTTCCCTCTCCTAACATCCTCATATAGTTTTATTAACTTGTTATTAAATAAATATCCTGTGTTTACATTTTATGACAAATAAAATCTCCTTTCTTAGTTCTAAAAATTGTTGACATCTTTCTTTGATTGTCATCCCTTCTCCCAAAAGCCAGCCTTTTATAAGGAAAATTAAAAGGTTATATTTTAACTATAACCTTTCTTGAAAATAAAATAAACATGAGAATGATTTATCACATAATTTACATGTCATAAATGAATCCATACATATGGTAGCATCAATACATATATCTATGCTTAAATCTTGGCTTTGCCATTTACTAGCTGTGGTAGTTTTGGAAAAGATACTTAACTTAACCCTTCCTAGGTGGATGTAAGTGTGGAGGTCAGTGGGAATGTCCAAGCTGAGTCAGGTGGGCAAATGGGATTTGGAAGGAGAAAGGAAGGTGAGGGGCGTGAGGGCATTCCAGGCAGCAGGGATGGCAGCAAAATAGTAGAAGCAGGAAAGAGCATGATTGGTAGTGAGTGTCAGGCAAACGGGTTGCTGGAACATAAAGTACTAGGTAAGGTGTAGCTTTTCCTATGGCTGCTGTAACACTACCACAACCACGGCGGCTTAAACACCGTAAATCTGCAAAGTGAATATAAGAATTCATTAAAACTCCAAACCTAATTGCACTTGGAAAACATTCTAGCATCCTAGAGTTGGAAAGTTATGATCTAGTAGGAGAGAAAATCTAGTCTCTTGCTTCTCTTGCTGTTGGTTTGCAATTCTCTTGGGAGCTTCCCTGGTGTAATCTGAACTTGAACCCCACATTTAGAGTCCAGGGAGAGACGAAAGAAAGAGGCAAGCCATTCCAGCTTGGTAGGTGGCAGTTTTAATAAGCAAAGGGAACTCACATATGAGGCTTGTCTTGGTGACAGCAAGACGAATGAATCCCTGCAGCCACCTTCCAGATTTTTAAAGTTTGTGTAAAGAGAGGCCTTACCTGGTTTCAAGCAAGTATATTGTGCAGGCGTTCTCAATACCACATCATTATCTCAAGGTTGTGTCCTTGGAGCAATCTCTAGGAGCAGGAAAGGCAAGCAGAACCCACATTCCAAGGACAGGTGAGGGAGTGAGGAGCCTCAGGTCACCTAGGTCGTTTATGGGTCAACCAGCAGTCACATCATTCTGATGACCAACACTTGCTCCTCTCTGTCTTTAGTCATCCGTGTAGCAATATTGACTGAGTGCTTCTTACATAGCAGGCAGTGTTGTAAGCAATCAAGATGCAGCCATGAACAAGACACAAACCCTTTACACTCATGAGACTTAAGAAAAATATACGTGGGCAAGAAAGACAATTAAAAGAAAATGAGAAAAATAAATAAATAAAGTCCCAGTAATGCTAAGTGCAATGAATAACAAGAATAAGGGAGGGTAGGAGATAAAGAGATAGGAGGAGGGAAAGGAAAGAAGGTAGGGAAGGAGGAAAAGAGAAGGGGAAGGAAAGTGGGGGAAGCTATTTACCTACAGTGGCGGGGGAACCTCCTCAAGAAGATGCCTGAATGTAGCGCGAGGGTGAGCCAGGCAAAGATCCAGAGAAGAGCTTTGCAAGCAGAAGGAACAGGAATGCGAGGACCTAAAGCAAGACCAGTGTGGCCAGAGCAGAGTGAAGAGAATGGTGGGCAACAGGCAGGGACTAGATCCTATCAGACAGTGTAGACCAGCCTGAGGCATTTTCATTTCTCTTTCTCTTTGTCTATTTGTTTGGTTTGTTGTTTTTTAAAATGACGAGAACTCTATTTGTTTGGTTTGTTGTTTTTTAAAATGACGAGAAGCTGTTGGGGTGTTCTGAGAGGGGCACGACGGGACCTTTTTCAGGGGCCAGGGGTTTTGTGTTGGCATGTTTCTTAGCACTTCTCCCAGACTGGGTTCTCTGTAAATTCTGTATGTTGTTTGAAGGGATTCAAGACAGCTCCAGCCCAGCTTCCCATCTCATGCAGGTAAGGACCTCCTTCAGAAGTGGTCATTAGACTTTCCAATGAGAATACAGAAAGTGGTGGGGGGTGGGGAGCATTCACAATGACAGTGGGGCTAGAATGGGAGTGAGTGAGCCCATCCTAGCACAGTCACCCATGACCACGGAGTGACTCCCGGAGAGTTTTAGTTACATTTCATGTAACTAAACATGATTCGTGTATGAACGTGTGTTCGTATTAGCAGGGCTTCCTCCCTGGTCTTCTACCTCAATAAAGACAAAACCTGTTCTCATGGCTATACTTGGAATATATTGGTGTTTTCTCATTCAGGGTGTAGATGTGTAGCTGGGAGTTCTGCAATAGGCTAGGTCAGCTGCGTGGAGTAATGTTAGCTACTCTCTTCTAGTTCCTATCAAGTTCTATTCACTGTGTATTTAAATACATTATTTCTAACTTTCACACCATCCCTTAAGAACCTGAAGTTTAGACAGATTAGAGAGCTCACGCAAGGTCACATAAGGAGTGGCAATGCCAAGGGGCACCTGGGTGGCTCAGTTGGTTGGGCTTCTGACTCTTGGTTTCAGCTCAGGTCATGATCTCAGGGTCATGAGATAGAGCCCCATGTTGGCTCTGTGCTCAGCTCAGAGTCTGATGGAGATTCTTTTCCCCTCCTTCTCCTTCCCCCTCTGCACTTCCCCCTCCCCACCTCACTCACACATGTGCACTCACTCTCTCTTTCTCTCTAAAATAAATAAATAAATATATAAATAAATNNNATAAAATCTTTAAAAAAAAAAAAAGTGGCAATGCCAGGATTTGAGACCAGGATTGCCTAGCTGCAAAGTCTGAACTTTTTGTCTTCTACCATGCTGCCCTCAAATAGGTCAAATGACTAGAAAATAAGATTTAATTGTCATTGTAGATTGTTCCTACCAGTTTATTTTATGTAAAATTCCATATGAGTCAAATTTCATAATAAAAGTCAAGATAGCCTCTGTGTCCTTGGGCAGCAGCCCCAGGATTTTTATCATATCTTATTTTATTGGCTAGTTTTTGAAATAAGTAGACCTTAACTGAAAATTAGTAGAATTTCATCATACACAATTTTTAAATAAACAAATAATTTCATTTAATGAATTTCCTAAGACCTGAAATTTCTTTTCTCCAAATAAATCTTATTTAAATGAACAATAGCTAAACAGAGCATTATCTAAGGGTTATTTACAATTATCAGTCCGTTCTTGTTGCTATCTTTCTGTGAACAGACTGGCTCAAGACAGCCTCATTTTCACCCGTCTGCCCTTGGTTTTGCCAATTCTATGTATTTCAACACTACTTCTAAGAGTATACTCACTCTTTCTCAGTCTCTCTGTCTGCCTCTCTCTCTTTCTCTCTCCCTCTCTCTCTCTCTCTCAAACACACACACACACACACACACACACACACACACACACACATTCATGTCTTCTATAGAGAAATTAACTCTATAGAAGATTTTGGGGACAAAATATAATGCATTGTGCCCAAACCAACAAAACAGAAATGTGCCAACTACCAGGGTCTGGATGTAGTATCTCGCTAACTCCTTTACGTAGGTCAGTGCTGGAATAATATTGTCCAGGTAAAGATTTTTGCCTTGATGGCTATGATGTGATCCTGACTAAACTAGTCTTCATATACCATGAGCACTGGATGACAGAACTAGACTATTAAACATAGAAGGGACCTTGAAGATATCCACGTTTAACCTCTATAACAAATAGATGAAAAAACCAAAGTCTAGTTCAAAGGTTGCTGGGCAAATAGGAGGTGAAATGAGACTAGAACCCAGGTCCTCTTACCTCCAGAGAAACTGCTCTTCCTCAACCTATCATGCTTTATCCTGAATTCACAATCAACAGAAACTGTGCATTCTTCTAAAACCTGAGTTAGGAAGAACACATCTATATGAAAATCCTTGTCCTCTGATACCAATACCCTATGATTTCCCTGGATGGAGCTCATTTCTCTTTTCCCATCTTCCCAGTCCAGTGACTGTGTCTTCTTTCTTCTGAAATGCCGTGATGCCTATCAACACTCACCTGTAGGGACTTCAGAATTCAGGCCAAATCCTGTTGAACAGGAGAGGAGATCGAGGGAACATTGCCTCTTCCAGCGTAGAAATTTTATGGCATTTCTCCCCAGTGTATAATATGTGTGTGGTTGTATTTTATGAAACTTTCATGAGAGTACTTCACTTCAGTTCTCTTCCTTTTATGGTGGGCCTGCTCCTATTATTTTTCTCTAATTGAGGTTTTATTTTTAAATATTAAATTGTGATTATGAAAAGAGGTTCTTTATTCCCAGAGCACACTCATGTATATGTAACTTCTTCTGACTTATGTGGAAGCAACTCCCACATCAGAGCTTCAGCCCTGGGCCCATAATTTGCAAGCATCAAATGAAGCCTCATATTGCAATGCAAATTATAGTACCCAGGGATCGGAAGTATAATTGCCCAGTTACAAAGAAGGTAAAGAGGAGAAAAAATTACCATAATGGGCCACAAAATATACACAAGAGAATGCTCCGAGACCTATATGGCAGATTTCACCACCATGCTAAAGCTGTGCTTGCTTTCCTCTGAAAATGTGCTCTCCTTTGTAGAGAAAGATGTTGGCTCCGTCTTAGAGGACTTTGACCTTCAGTTGCTTTTATGATAGTGATGAATTGGGCTGATTTACTCATATCCTCTCACCTGAACTGTGAAATGGCCAACCAGGATATGGGATAGTTTTAGAAGCTGTATTTCTGTGGATGGGTAGATTGAAATACGAACACATGGAAATTGAGAGAGAACAGCATTCTAGGAGGAGGGAAGGGAGTGAGCAAAGGTGTCAAGACAGGAAGAGAGGCACAGTCCAGTTGGGCTGAAGTGCGAGGTGAGACATTTCTGGTACACAGAGATTTGAACTTCAGCCCCCATTACCCAATAGAGCTTAGAGCCTGGACCTCTGGATCCTGGTGAATGAGTCCATCTGAGGGGAAGCTTCCTCTAGTACACTAAACATCTATCGCTGGGCCAAGATTCCAAAAAGCCCTCTCAGTGGGGATGAAAGAGCCCTGGAATTCTCCCCTTTTGACTCCTAGGATCACTCCAATTGACAGCAAATCACAATTTCTTCTAGGATGATGCATAAAACAATATTGAACATAGGTAGTTCTTCCTCAAATCACTTGGAAATGGGCAAGGAATAACCCAATGTTTCTTATTCAAGAAATATTTGTTAATTAAATTATTTTAATTCTTTTTTTTAATTCAACAGTTAGTGAGTGCCTACTGAATATGGAGAGAGAAAAAAAATAAGACACAGTCCCCTCACACAGTCCCTTCTTGGACTGTTGGAGATGACAATCAGACAATTTTAGTAAACTATGGTAAAAGAAATGCTAGAGAAATGTGAATGGGATTGTGGGAGCCAGAGGAGGGGTAGAGACCCCTCCTAGGTGGAGGTCAATGGGAATGTCCAAGCTGAGTCAGATGGGCAAATAGGATCTAACCAAGCAATGGTGGCTGGAAGGAGAAAGGACGCTGAGGGGAAGAGAGGGCATTCCAGGCAGCAGGAGTGGCAGCAGAATAGCAGAAGTGGGAAAGAGAATGATTGGTGGTGAGTGTCAGGCAGACAAGGGTTGCTGGAACAGAAAGTACTAGTAGGAAATAGTATTTCCTATGGCTCCTGTAACACATTACCACAAACATGGTGGCTTTAAATAACATAAATATATTGTCTTTACAGTTCTGGAGGTCAGAAATCCACACTCACTCTCACTGGACTAAAGTCAAGGTGATGGTGGTATTGTCTCCTTCCAGAGGCTCTCAGGGGAGAATCTGTTTCCTTGCCTTTGTCTTCTACTTTGGGTCTGCATTCCTTGCCTTGTGGCTCTTTCCCTCATATTCAAAATGAAAGACTCCACTCTCTCCTTTTGTCATCATATCACCTTTTCCTATGACTCTGACTTGCCTCCCATTTCCTGTTTCCTCATTGACCTTGCCTCCCTTTCCAAAGGACCACTGTATTTACCTCAGACTCACTTAGATAATTTTAGGATAATTTCCCATCTCAAGATCCTTCATTTAATCACATCTGCAAAGTCCCTTTGTATGAGATAATATGCACAGGTTCCAGGGATTGAGATGTAGACATAGCTGAGGGGCTATGATTCACTCTAGCACGTAAGGAACGGCAGGAAAAGAGCTTTAGGAAGCAAAAGGGAATCCAGTAAAAGAGGGCATTGAAAGCCACATCAGGAGCTTGGATAGCATCTTCTAGTCAGTGGGGAACCTGGTAGGGACATAAGCAGGAGAGAGACAGCACAGTAGAAGCTGTGCTGAGGGAGACAAGCTGAAAGCGGAGAAACCACTTGTGAGGGTACTGTGAGAGCTCATGAGAAATGCTGTTTATGCCTAAAGGTGAGACAGTGCTCCCATCCCCACATATCCATCCGAAAAGACAGAGAGATCTCATATCTGAATCCTTATAGGTCCTTATTAGGGGAGTTCTCTCACTCACGTTCATTGGTACAACACACTGGTACTTGATGATATGATTAAGTATCTAAATTGGTTATATTGACAATTACACAGGGACAACATGTTAAACTAGGACTGTCCCGTGCCAACTGGGCATATGGTTGTCCTCTGTTTGGAGAAGGCACATTGGCCTGAAATGGCTTGAATCAATGCTAGTTTTGGTTGTTAGAGAGGTCCTCTGACAGACTCAGTTGAGAAAAATTTTAAAGGCAAAGTCAATTAATAGAGCAGCATAATTTTTCCTGGGATTATGACTCACAATACCAAGTGTTAGATGGTGTTATAAAAAAGCATTTGAAAGGTTACTTTAAAATAAACATATTAAGTGATTACATAGTGATGATTACAATACACAATTGAGAAAACCAGCTTTTTCATGGGTTCTTGTGACATTTAGGAAATGTTTCCAGATACAGAATCACATCTGGATTCTAAAAATGCTGTGTTTCAAACACCACAGAATTGGCCATGATTTGCTCTAGAAAACCATATTAATTCTACAGGTGCCTCCAGTGATGACAAAGACCCTGATGTCAAAATCACATGTGAGGAATTTAAATAAAACTGTTTCATGAAATATGTACGAGTATATTAATTTCTAAACTAATACCTAGTACTTTGCATATTATTTTAAATATACATATGTTGCTAAGTTAACAATTAAAATATAGATAGACATTTGACTATGCATCAATTAAATTAGCCCCCCTCAAAAAATGTTTTTTGGGGGGATGATCTTCTAATGGAAAAAACCAGGGGGCTCTATGCTAAATGTTTATTTCTTCTAATATATGCCGTATTTTGAGAGCAAACCCTGTAGAACTTAATAGCTAAGATGTTGAAGGAAGAAGAAGGATAAGTCACCTGGATGGGTGGTGGTATTACCAACTGAACTAGTCGATGGCAGAGACATAGGTTTATAGGGGGTAGGGTGGGCAAGGGGATGTTAAAGGTTAATTGTTAGCCATGTTGAATTGGAGATTCCCATGGGGGCATGTAGAAGATTTTTGGATATGGAATTGGTTAAGGAACTAGGGAAGTTTAGTTGCACTGGAACGACAGAGGGAAGACAACAGCGGAAAACTAGAATAAAAAGGAAGACGTATAGAGACCGAGCATGAAGATGTAGGAAAGATCATGTGACTATAAGGTTTTATGTTTCGGGAAGGGAAAGTCAACAAAGATACCTAGAATGTATGGTACAGTACAATCAAGTGGCTTTGGGATTTCTAATAGTACCAATCAAAAAGAACTCACTGAAGACATGAGCCCCACCATAGTCAAACTCTGGTACAGTCACTAGGTTGGGGCAGGGTGAGGCCAAAAGACCCTGAAATGCCCTGTCTGTAAGGGATGAGGTCTGCTCGGCCATCTGTGACTTCTTGGCTCTCAAAACTGAGGTGTGAAAAAAGAAATGGGTAACACACACACATACAGAATAGATAATGAGTTTAATTATTGTTATGGACAGAATGTTTGTGTTTCCCCACCACTACCACCACCACCAAATTCATATGTTGAAGCCCTACCCCCCAGTGTGAAAGTATTAGGAGCCAGAGCCTTTGAGAAGTGATTAGTTTAGGTGCGGTCGTGAGGGTGGAGCCCCCATGATGGGATTAGTGACCTTAGAGGAAGAGACACTAGAGGCTCCTCCCTCTAACGTGCAAGGATATCCTGAGAAGGCAAAGGTAGCCATTCATAAGCCAGGAAGAGAGCCCTCACCAAAAAACAAATCTGCCAGCACCTTGATTTTGGACTTCCCAACTTCCAGAACTGTGAGACATAAATGTTGTTATTTAAGCCACCCAGTCTATGATGTCGTGTCATAGCAGCACAAGCTAAGACAATTGTGCTTTAGAGGAATTGTTTGACTAGAGGGATTTTCATTGTGCATTTCAAGTGTGTTGAGGCATACTAGTTGCTAAAGAATGGGGCTAGAGGGCCTGTCGTTATCAGGAGCAAATATGGTTCCACAGCCCATAGGCACCCCTCTCCACTTCACCGTCAGGGAAGCTCAATGTGATCAGAAGTGAGCATTGGAACACCCCCCTCCCACCACTTCCCTCATACCCAGAGTGAGGAGAGAGCTTCTTACCCTTGCTGGCTGGACAGAACCATACAAGCACCAAGACCTGGCTATGGAACTGGCTTTCCCTAGCACTGTCCTGAGGTCGCTGGCCCTCCAGACAGGCACAAGCATCTTCTCTTTCCGCAAACATCTGTTCTGTTGGGCCTCTGAGTGGGAGGGTGGGCACATGGTGGCTGCCTGGCTTGGAAAGTACCCATTATGAGCAGTGGATCATCTTGCATTCCATTAAGCATGTGATTACAGCCAGATGCTGTGGTGATGGGCATACAACAACTCCCTATAATAACCGTAATTATGATCCTAGTGTTTCTTTAGCTCAACATACTCTGAACTTCTTAAGTCAGAAGAAATTTGGAAGAATTGCTTATTAGAGGCTGCAATCAAATGGAGAAGGACTTTTTTTTTTTGAGAAGGGGGGAAATTCCTCCCTGACATCTTGGCTTCTGTACAGTCTGCACTGACATCCTGTGGTATGGTTCTGGAGTCCAAAATGAACGCGGCTGGGGCTCTTATTTCCCTTCCTTGCACTTTGCTCTGTCTCACTCCATCCCCACCCCCACTCCCACCCCCCACCCCTGGTTCTTTCTCAGCTGCTTCTCCTGGCAGGGAGAGAAAAACAAACACCTGCTTGCCCATCATCTCACATTCCCCCTGCTGTGGGGGCTTGCTGAGAGGGGCGCCTCCCCTGCCCACTTGGGTGAAGTTCTTGGAATACCCAGGGAGAGGGGGTCATTCGAAGCTAAAATTGGCTGCTTGCTGTGATGACTAACAGCCACCTGGGCCTGCCATTCTTGTGGCTCCATCTATTTGTGGAATATGGAGACGTTTAGGGTGTATTTGTGTATATGCGAAGTCTTTACTTATAGGAGCACATTTAAAAGAGTTGGAAACCCAGTCTGTGAAGAAATATGTTATGTTCATTTTCTAGAGCTGTGGTAACAAAATACCACACACTGGACGTTTTAAACAAAAGAAATTATGGTCTCACAGTGCTGGAGGTTAGACGTCTGAGATCAAGGTATTGGCAGTGTTGGTTNCTGCTGAGGGCTGGGAGGGAAGAGTCTGTTCTAGGCCCCTGTCCCTGGCTTGTAGATGGCTGCCTTCTCCCTGCATAGCCTCACATCATCTTCTGTCTGTGTGTGTCTTTCCCTTCACATGGCGTTCTTTTTATAACGCCACCTGTCATATTGGAGTAGGGTGAGCTCACCGTAAACTTAACTCATTACATTTACAACAACCCTATGTCCAAATAAGGTCAGATTCTGAGGAACTGCAGGCTAGGGCTTCAACATATGAATTTCAGGGGAGACACAATCCAACCCAGAATGTGTATTGTGAGCTTACCGCATGCCAAACAGTGTGCTGAATTCTGGGGACACACTCTTGAACATGAAAGGCAGTTTCTACTCTCCCAGAGCTTGGTCAAGAGTACAAAGAGTAAAGAGCAAAATTACACAATCAGTAAAGTGATCAGTGCTGCGATAGGGCCTCAGGGAGGCTTCCCTGAGGAAATGAGATAGAAGTGGAGGTCTGGAGGCCACTAGGAATCTGCCAGGGGAAAGGTGGGGTGGAGCCAATGGGTATTCCAGGTAGATATAGATAGATTGAGAGAACCACAGAGAACAAACCAGTGGTTGCCAGAGGGCAGGTGGGTAGAAAAATGGACAAAATAGAATAAGGGGATTAAGAGGCACAAACTTACAAAGGAAGAGAAAAGCCCTAGAGGGATGAAAGACTGTGGCCAGCAGAGAGAATTAAAAGGAGTTCCTCGGCATTAGAGGATGGCATGTGAGGGAACATCCTGGGTGTTGAGGAGGAAAGTGGGAGGAGGCCGAGACAATGCTGGAAAGAAAACGAAGAAGGGCGTTGCAAGCCTGCTGAGGACTTTGAACAGAAACCTGAGGGTACTTGGGGGCCACTGAAGAATGCCATGTAGGAAATAATACAATCACACTTAAGATTTAGAAAAACCCCATTGGCTGCAGTCTGAAGAGGAGGGGAACAGGGAAGAAGACCACTTACGGGGACATTTCTGTGGTCCAGAGGAGAGGTGACCATGGCTTGAGCCATGAGAGTGGCAGGAGAAGGAGCCCACAGGACACGATGCCCTCCCGTCCTTCACAGCCCAGCCCAGGCTTCTCAGCTCTCACAGGCTGCTGCCTTCTCCCAGAAGGTACTTCACATGGTTTTGTGAGTGCTTTGATGCCCATCTCTTCTCCATTATTTTGTTTTTCACTTACATACTTACATGGTATTTACCATGGGCCGGGCACTGAATTAGACATATTAACCCATTTATGTATCAAAAAATAACTGTGAAGCAGGTGCCATTATTAGCCTTATTGTACACAGGGAGACAGGAAGATCTTGCCCCAAGTCACTGAGCTAATAGCTAACAGGTGGGAGAGCCATCATGTGACCTCTAGCTTCAGAGTCCATACTCTTAGTCATATAAGACTCTAGAATCTTCTTACCAGCAGGCTTCCATTTTATCATCACACCCCGAAAAGTGCCTGGAATGTAATAGACCCTCAATAAATTCTTGTTAAATGAGAAAAAAACGCACCCCTATGTTTATTGCAGCGTTACTTACAATAGCCAGGATATGGAAGCAACCTAAGTGTCCGTCAATAAATGAATGGACAGAGAAGATGTGCTAGATATAGATAGATAGATAGATAGATAGATAGATAGATAGATAGATAGATGATAGATAGATGATAGATAGATAGATAGATAGATAGATAGATAGATAGATAGATAGATAGATAGATAGATAGATAGATAGATAGATAGATAGATAGATGATAGATAGATTAGATAGATAGATGATAGATAGATAGATAGATAGATAGATAGATAGATAGATAGATGATAGATAGATGATAGATGATAGAAGGAAGGAAGGAAGGAAAGAAAGGGAAAGAAAGAAAGAAACAAACAAGGGCCCCTGGTGCCTCAGTCAGTTAAGCATCTGCCTTTGGCTCAGGTCATGATCTCAGGGTCCTGGGATCAAGCCCCATGTCAGGCTACCTGCTCAGTGGGGAGTCTGCTTCTCCCTCTTACTCTCCCTCTGTGCTCTCTCTCTCTCTCTCAAATAAATAAATTAATTAATTTTAAAAAGATAGATGTAAAGATAGATACACACACACACACACACACACACACACAGGAATATTACTCAGCCGTAAAAAAGAACAAATTCTTCTCATCTTCCCACACACAACAACATGGATGTACCTAGAGGGTATTATGCTAACTGAAATAAGGCAAATACAATATGATTTCACTTACATGTGGAATCTAAAAAACAGAACAAATGAACAAACAAACGAACAAAACAGACTCGCTCCTACAGAGAACAAACCAGTGGTTGCCTGAGGGCAGGTGGGTGGGAGAATGGGCAAAATAGGCGAAGGAGAGTAAGAGGTACAAACTTCCAATTCTGAAATAAATCAGTCATGGGGATGAGAAGTACAGCATAGGAAAGATAGTCGATATCCTAATAACGTTGTGTGGTGACAGATGGTGACTAGACTCGTCCTGGTGAGCATTGCATAATGTATAAAATTGTCTACTCACGGTGTCGTGCACCTGAATATAACATTGTGTGCCAGCTACAATTTAATAAAACAGTTCTTGTTGAATGAATGTTGGTGATGATTGATGATCAGGTGTATATGGTGAAAAGGGCAGGGGTTGGGTGGGAAGTGAGGCCCTTCACAGAGTTCAGGATCACAAATGGGGAAGCGGTGACCAGGGGCTGCAGAGGGAATGAACCACAAAGATCTCCACCAGAGACGTCCACATGGGGAGCGCCTCGAACAGCCTGACGGGGCACAGCTCTTCCCAATCCTCTGGCATCTGGAGCCTCAGCCACCCCTGGGGAGCTTCATGCCACCCACTGCCCTGGTAAGGATAATATCAGTCCAGAGCTTTTCGGTCCTTACCCCATAACAGCTGAATAACAGCTATTAGCTTTGGACTCTAGGCATTTTTATGAGATCTTAGTTCCAGGGCTTGAGGTTTGGCAAAAAGAGCGTATTATTCACACACAAAACAACTGCATTAAAATAGCATTAAAAGTCTGGCTTCCATTGACAAAACCTAGGAAATTCAGAAATGGTGCAAAGCCTGTCCTGAATTCACCCCCACCACCAGGCCTGGGGTTATTCTTCTTGCCAAAGCCATTAAGGGTAGAGAGCAAGGTCCCCAAGGGGCAGACGGAGACATGCTGGGGAAATGCAAGATAGCCCAGGTGAGCAGGGGGAGGGGGAGGAGAAGGATTTGGAGGAAGGGCCATTACAGCAGAGGCCATGGTCAGTGGGCCAGGTCTGCCTCATGGAGGGAGGGACCACCCCTCTGATCCCCAGGCCGGACAAAACTTGGAAGGAGCAGCCTCTGACTTTTCCAGTTTGGAGACCTCCCTTCCACACACTGCTGCTAAGACATACCCACCATTGCCCCATGGGGCAGAAATTTCTATCCTTCTACACACTTTGGACTCAGAGCAGGTACTTTGTTCTCCAGTTTTTGAAACAAATTGAGGAGAAAGAAGCTCAATCATGGGTGAACAATAAGCATTAGGAGACTACTGTTAAGAAAATTGGGGAATTGAAACAATTTAGATTTGGGGTTGCAGTGACAGTTGGGAAGAGAAGTGAGGAAAAGAAATTTCCTCCTCTTGGCCAAAGAAGATCTTTTTCCATGTGAGAGGAGGTGGAACCATTTGTTCTTATTTATTTATTTTCCTAGGCTTATTGAAACATAATTGACAAATGAAATTGTAAGATATTTAGAATGCACAACGTGATCATCTGACACATGTGCACATTGTGAAACAATCTCCCCAGTGAATGAATGAACACATTCGTCACCTCACATATTTACTTTTTTTTTTTTTTTTTTTGGTGAGAACATATAAGTTCTACTCTCAGCAAATTTCAATGATATAATACAGTGTTATCAATTATAGTCACCGTGTTATATACTAGATCACAGACCTTATTTATCTTATATCTAACAGTTTACAGAATTGTGTCTTTGGATGTACTTTGAGAAGACATTTCTGTAATTCTAGAATTTGTCAGGGCATTTTCAGTAAGAACTTCCCCAAGCTTTTGAAAATAGTTAAGTGTAATCCAAGAACTCAAAAATGGACCAAGTTCAGGGCACCTGGAAGCCTCAGTCAGTTGAGCATCCGACTCTTGGTTTTGGCTCAGGTCATGATCTTGTCAGTCAGGTCAAGCCCTGCCTCAGGCTCCTCGCTCAGCAGGGAGTCTGCTTGAAGTTTCTCTCCCTCTGCTCCTCTCCCTACTCACGTGCTCTCTCGTGCTCTCTCTCTCTCTCTGAAATAAATAAATGTGTTTTTTTTTTGATGAACCAAGTTTGTTTTAAATAGGGCAAACATAAGATAACATAATGATGTTATTTATCATTCTTTTTTTTTTTGACAGAGAGAGAGAGACAGCCAGCGAGAGAGGGAACACAAGCAGGGAGAGTGGGAGAGGAAGAAGCAGGCTCCCAGTGGAGGAGCCTGATGTGGGGATCGATCCCAGAACGCTGGGATCACACCCTGAGCCAAAGGCAGACGCTTAACAACTGCGCCATCCAGGCACCTCAATGTTATTTATCATTCTGATCCAGAATGATGTCAAATTACTTGACCAAGTTCATACATAACTGGTTGAGCTGGAATTGGAACTCCACCTGTCCCGTTTCAGAGGCTGTACTCCTAACTGCCTCCTGAATTCTCACCCCACCCACCACCACCACACTTGATTTAAGCTGGGGCTTAGCCATCCATCCCACCCCAGACCTGAGTTGCCTATTAAAATCAGCTGAGAGACATCCAGAGGTATAGCACTCATGATTCTTCTAGAAGTCCCTCTCTTAGCTCAAGAAACCCTATTCTCTACTAACCAGCCAAGGGACAGAAAAAGCAATTGTGTTCATTTCTAAATTGTTCAAAATGACTCTAAAAGTCATGTCCTCTTGAAGACACAATGAAGGCCAATTTCATTTGCCCCCTTCTTACTTTTTTTTTTTTTAAGATTTTATTTATTTGACAGAGAGAGAGAAAGAGCATAAGTAGGGGGAAAGGCAGAGGGAGACTGGGACAAGGGCTCCCTGCTGGGCAGGAAGCCGGACATGGAGCTAAATCCCACGACCCCAAGGTCATGACCTGAGCCTTAAGTGACTGAGGCACCCAGGTGCCCTTCATTTACCCCTCTTCTTAAATGGGAAAACTGAGAGGGTTCTATGCTACTAGGTCAACAGATGAGCTGGCGATAAAATTCAGGCTTTAGAAAATGACCTGCAAATCATTTCTCTAAAGTGCTATAAAATGTTATAATAATCCTGGGTAACCTGACTGAAAATGCATTAAAATACAAAACAGCCAGAAGTTGAGAAAAAGTCCTTTCTTCGTCCCTCTTAATCTGTCATTTAGCAAAGCAGGGACAACTTTGGCTCACTCATGGAGTGCTGCTGTTGAAAGGCCCCAGTCCTGATTCTGTGACACTCCATCAGAGGGCACTAGTGATACCTCCCACTTCTTGTTTGAAAGCTACACATGAGAGATCATTCAAATAAAACGATTGATGAGGGTGGGGGGCGGAGAGGCAGTGTAAACATTGGCTATAACAAGTTCAGAAGGACGCTCGGGACACGGCGACATCGGCAGAACCAGTGACAGACAGCAAGCACGTGGCCGACTACTTGCGGAGCTCTAGATAATTCTGGTCTGGCTAGAATCCTTATTTAGCCATCTTGATGAGCACGTTAAATGTGCCTTAACTCTAAGTTTGAATGAAAAGCACAAGTACTCGACATGTTTCTTGGCAACACCTTTTGAAAAAAGCATGTGTTTGTCTCTAGTGTTGCACTAGAGTTCTTTGGTGGGAACTCTCTTGAATTAAAACATCCTCTTCGCAGGTGGAATTTTTAGGCTTTTTCCTACCCTCCCCATCCCATGGCCCTCCGCCCTGCACACACACACACACACACACACAGAGGCACACACACACACACACAGAGGCACGCACACACAGGTTCGTGTGTACACACCCATCAATCACAGCTGAGGGGCTCACTGCACCTGGGTGTGAGCAGCTGGCCTTCATGTACCAAATTCCCACCAGACCCAAGCAGTGAAGCTTCAGCGGAACAAACACAGGAGGTGTGAACCCATCTCGTCCCCCATCTCCCAGGAAAAGTTTTCCCTGGATCATGCCCGTTGGTTCTTTCCTTGTCTGTTTTCTACCTGAGCTGTGAGGTCTCAGTGAGGAGAAGATGGTAGCAGAATGAGACGCCTGGGTATCAGAAATAGGGATGGTGAGGAACGAAAATGATTTATAGGGTTTCACCAACCTCTGTTCTTTCTCTTCTTCTTCCTCTCGTAGTTCAAAATCCCACAGATGTGAACATGGAAAAATATATACCCTCGTTTTATCATTTAATTAGTTAACACCTCACTCTGAGTCTGGTTGAGTTATGAAACCTTCCGGTTCAGAAATTCAGGTGGAGGTTGTGGGGGAAACGCCCACTGTAGAGAGTCACCAGGTTCATCCTCCCGGCACTAGTGAAGGAGGACATCACCTCATGACCAGCTTCTGCTGAAGATTACCAAACCCACACAAACATTTCGGTTCCATGGAAACTGCAGGAATACCGGCTGGGCTCTGAGCCTGGGAGAGAGAACTGAGCATCCCCGGTTGGTCTGGTCCCACAAGCGACTTCCTGTGTTGTCACTTCACACCACCACACCACAATGTTGCCTTGGGAAATGCCAGAGAGAGAGAGTGTGTGTCTTGTAAAAGCTCTCTCTTCGACTAGAGTGGGTTAGCTGTGTTGCTGCCCAGAGACAGGAGACAGGAAGAGATGACTAACCCTATTATCCTTTGTGCTACATCACTGAGTGGCTTCACAGGGGCTCTCCTGGGTGGGAGGCTGGCAGAGAAGACCTCCAACATCCTTCAGCCCTGTGATTCACAGGAGTGAGTACCCTTCATGATGTTCCACCGTCAAGGAGCATGGACTTGCACGTTTTTATTACTGGAAAGGATGAGTCCATTAATGAAGACACTCATGGGGCACTTTAAATTTTAGGCAGTAGACACACATGACTTTGTTCTTTCTCTCAGGCAACGAACTACCTTTCTGAAGAAGACAGCAGACCCCTTTAATAGAAGACCCAGACGGCTTCTTAGATCAGGTAATCGTGTAAGAAAATGTTTGGAAAAAGAAAAAAAAATCACAAAGTTTTCCTTTAAAATACCTGAAAATACGAGTGCCAAGTTCCCTTGCCTGTCCCCTCCCCGTCACTGCACACCCCAGAGAATAAAACCGCGCTTCTAGCAAAGGATATAAGTCAATGCAGAGTGGCACACAGATGCCATTCGGCAATGCGCGGGGGGCAGGAGGGCCGGTGAGAATCCTCAGGGGGGCGCCCTGAAGCCGGCTTCGGAGGAGCCAGGGAGCCTGGCGGGCAGAGAGGGGGCTCCAAAGGGACAAGGATGAAAGTGAGCCACGCGAGCGGGAAAGACTATGGGATCGTAGAATTTTGCTTTTTTTATCTCTTCAAAAGCAAGTGATGTGAATCCACCAGGAAGCACGGATTTATGACACGCTAGGGATGATTATTCAGAAGAGTTTGTTGTTGTTCGGGCTCTCAAAGCAAAGCCCACTTTGCAGCCAGCGCGGGTGTGCTCCTTGAGTCCACAGTGGGTGTCCGGCCACTCTTCTGGGCCGGCCGTCTTCCAGGAGCTAGCCCGGGGCCTGCAACAACACCAGCAGTGTCCCCGCTGCCACGGAGCTCGCACTCCTGTGTGGGAGATGGGCAAATACCAAGTCAATAAACAGAGGGCAGTCCCCAGAGTGAGAACGTGTCTCAGAAAGATAAAACCTTCACATGATGAAGTGGTGGGTGGGGGTAGCCTTTGAAAGGGGAGTTAGGAAAGACCTCTTTGCAGTTGTGACATTTGTGCAGAGACCTAAATGACAAGAAGCAACTAACCTTGCAGAGTGAGATGTGCATTCGGGCAGAGGGAACAGGAAGTGCAAAGTCTGTGAGGACAGGAGATTCATGTGTGCTAGGAACAGAAAGAAGGTCAGGGAGGTCAGCCGAGGAGAGTGATAGGGAAGGAGAAGGAGAAGAGAGGAGGTAGGAGATGCGGCAAGGGCCAGATTACAGTAACTCATAGCAAGGAATATGACCTTACCATTGTGTGTCATGGGAAATTGACGGGGAGATTGAAGTAGAATAGGCTTATAATTAAACCTGTAAACATGGTGTATGAATTAGACCTCAGCAGGCAATCCTAGAAGCTCTCCGTGTGCCTGGGACATGTGTGAATGGATGCCTGACTCAGGCTCACATGTGTGCCTGGGATCTACAAGCTGAACAGAGCCACACGGGATTTTTTGGACCTTGGAGGAGACTCTAGTCCTTACATAGACATATTTCCACAAGTGTACATATTGTACCATGAGTATTCAAGTAACATATGTATACCCCATTTCCTAAACATGTGTGTGGTCGTGAATGATATCCAACTTTAAAATACAACGCATTCTACACATTGCATATCGTGTTCTCGGTGGCTCTGCTAAGACCCTGTGGCTGGCGAGCATGCCGTGAACACAGTCTGAAAGGGAGAGAGGGAAACCTTAGCTCGCACTCCAAACCAGCCTCCACCCTCCGAAGGCCCCCAGGACCCTCTTAGGAAGAACCAATCTGTCTGTTCTCATCACTGTGACAGATCCGAATCACCGGTCTCAAGTCATCATTTCAGGGCCAAGATTTTGTCTCCAGACTGTACCTCACTCATTTCTGACAACATGTTGAAAGTAAAACGTGCCTCCCTCCTGCTTCCTTTTAAAATTTATGAGTTTTGCAGTTTGCTTAAAAACGAAAGTTGCTTAAGATTTTCAGAAGGAGATGCTCCTTCACACATCAGCAGGCGGAGGGCAACATCTAAAGGGGCAGAAAAACATTAAACGTCGATCATCAGGGAACATGGAGGACGAGATTTCACATTTTTAGAATGAGAGGATCATAAAATTCAGACGGCACAGCAAACACCAACCAGAGCCCACCTTCCCAGGACTGTATCATAATTGTTCTTATTGATCAATGTTGACGGGTCCCCAGCAGACTCCAGCTCATGCTCTGTTGACTAATGGATGCTGGTTAAAAGGTTTCTGTGCCGAAAAGTGATCCCATTTCTAATCTTATCTGCCTGTTTCATCAAGTCGGGGTTGATGAGAGAGGCCCAGGTAATTTGCTCTGTCACCTTGTCCTGGTATCTGATCTCAGGATAGCACTAGATGTGCTATGCTGTTTGGCCATCTGCCATGAGTCCTGTAATTTTTTTTTTTTTAACAGAGAGAGAGAGCACTCTCAAGAGGGATAGAGAGGGAGGGGGGAGAGGTAGAGGGAGAGAGACTCTTAAGCAGTCTCCATGCCCAGCTTGTGAGCCCTACAGAGGGCTCAGTCTCACGACCCTGAGATCATGACCTGAGCCAAAATCAAGAGGATGCTCAACTGACTGAGCCACCCAGGCGCCCCATGAGTTCTATATTTTAAAAGATTTTAAAGACACACACACACACACACACACACACACACACACACCCCTCTAAAAATGTTAAGCTAAAAGAATCTTATTTTCTGTTTTAAATCTTTCAACTTGCAGTTAAGGAAACAGATCCTGGGTGAATGGTCAATTTTTCGAGCTAGCAACAGAACCAGAATAGAAAGTAACATTTTCTTCGACCAATTTCAACCCAGGCTACCCGAAGTGGCTCCGGTTATCCAGTCCCCCAACCGTCCAGACTTGGCGATAGCTTTCCTACTGCTCAGCCACGTGGCAGTAAAGCAGGATGGGGATTCTCTCTTAATGTGGTCAGAGTAGGAAACAAACTCCAAATACGATATTGCCTTTACCATACTTTTATTCATCTCATTCCTTCAAATTATGACGATTTCTAATCTGTCTTAAATTAAATTATACACAGCCCTCCTCTTCACGGAACACCACCAGAGATCAGGCAGTAAGCTAAAAGCCATCGATAAGGCAGAAACAGCTCCCTTGTGAACGCACGCCACAGGTCATGGGGAGTCCCCTCAGGCCTTTGTTGGGGAACTGGACTCCGGTTTAATCACCTTAACAAGCTTGTTTGCAGGGTTTTCAAGCTCCCAGAAGGCTGGGAAGAGCAGGGAAATAAAGAGAAGAGAAGCTCTGACAGGCTGGGAGCCACAGGCCAGACCCTGGATGGTGCTCAGGTGCCCCAGAGAACAAAGCAGGAAACACCACCAACAGAGCAGAAACAAAGCAGACACACAACTCAGACAGGATGATCTCCGGGCTCTCTCCCAAACCTCCTCGGGCCCGGGACCAGATTCTGCCAGCAGCTCAGTGCAACAATTAATGCTTTTAAAGTTATCCCTGACTTAAACATCAAGAAAGGTTTTATTTGGTTCATCATGCTTTGAAGAAACAGAGAAGTGTGACCCATCTTAGCAAGACTGGCAAAGCTATTATTTAGTGTGGCAATGACTGGTAAGATCGTATTGTTTAACGGGTGTACACACACACGTGACCACGCAAAGCCCCTCAGCTATTGTACATCCCCCACGGGCTTCATGTGGCTAGGGTGCTCCTGACGATCCGTTCTCTTGTTCTGAGCCTCCCCTGCACATCCCGCCCGAGCAGGCCAAGGAGGTGGTGGGCTGACACCACTCTCAACCTCCTTGCCTTGAACAGAGGTTTGTGGGCTACTGAGATTTTTTTTTCCCAGTGTCCTGGACCACGCTGGTTAGGCTAAAGCATTGTCACAGCTGTTTTGTTCAAGCATGCCTTGCTTTCACGCTCTCTTTACCCACTCCTCCTTACCAATGTTTTAATGGTTTCTCCTCATAAAAAGTAACTTAGACACCAAAGAATATTATTTTAAAATAAAGACTCTTTAAAAGGAAACATTTTCGGCGTGCCTGGGTGGCTCAGTCAGTTAAATGTCCGACACTTGATTTTGGCTCAGGTCATGATCTCCGGAGTCATGGGATCGAGTCCTGAATCCAGCTCCACACTCAGTGGGGAGTCTGCTTGAGATTCTCTCTCTCCCTCTCCATTTGCCCCTCTCTTCTCCCCGCTCTTCCCCCCCCCTCACTTGCTCCCTCTCTTTCTCTCTCTCTCTCTCTCTCAAATAAATACATAAATCTTTTAAAAAATATTTTAAAGAAAACATTCTCTCCTGAGGAAATAGTTGCTCTCCACGAACCAAAGTTACAAGACAGGCAGAAGTGCCTCGATATATCTTTGGGGATACTGAGGTGTTCTTTTGAAGCTATTTACACACAGGGCTGTTGTTCAAACCCTGGAGTCTCCATCACAAAGTCGAAGTATGCAGGAGAAGCTTCTGTGCCCCGGAGGAGTCTGGCCTGCCTTAAGAACGCATCAGCAATTGTTCTAAGGTCAAAAGACAGCCTCCAGGGAAGAAAGGTGTTCCAGAGCTCTCCTCACTGTGGCTGCCTACAAACAAAACCAGTTGCCCAAGGTGGCAATCTGTAAGATGCCAGAATAAATTAGAGAAAATATGTCACCAATTAATTTGGATGTCCACACTCAACTCTTTACTTACCTGGCCAAATGTAAACTGGTCTTTTTCCTATCGGAGTGAACAATCTAGTAAAATGAAATTCAAAAGCAAGCAAAACAAAAAAAAATTTCCAACAGAATTGACCTTTCTTAATGGAGTAGTTGCTTCTTGCCCCCGCCTCTCTCCAAGATGGACACACAAACAGCCACAGGCTCTCTGAAACCATTCCACCCATCCGGCCGCCAGCCGAGAGCTTAGCTGAAACGCTCGTCATAGTCAACTGGAGCTCTGAACAAGTGATGCATGGTTTAGTGCTGTTTACTGGAAATGGGTGAACTGTTCCATGATCCAAGTGTCGATCCCTCTAGAATCCTTTTCCAGTAGCTGCATTCTTGAGAAAACTGAAAAAAAAGCCTCCCCCCCAAAAAAAAACCCCCAAAAAACAGAGAAGAGCATACATGACCTTAAGGGGACTGGGAAACGTGGTGCAGGCACAAAAGTCAAGGGAAGAGTGTTTTTGAACAATACGCTGTCACTGTAACAATCTAAGGACGGTTCTCTCCGCGGAGCGTGTGATGACGAACCCAAGCCAGTTATGAGTGAGTGAGTAAGCACTGCGAGGAAGTGAAAAATGAAAGACAATTCAAATAAGGTATGATGTTATGTTTCTGAAATTAAACTTCCAGTTAAACATGGTAGAGGAAGGAGGGATTTTATTTTACTCTCCTCTCTTAAAACTCGCTGAAACAAAAAAAATGAGCAGGCCCCAAACAAAACTACAGAACGTACTGCCAAAAACCTCTAAAGCCCGGACTGAGGCGGGGAAGGAGGCTGAGGACCATCCCTAGGGCTCAGGCAAAATGCCAATATCCCAAGGGTCAGATCTGAAAGACAAACCCATCATCCTTTGCGGGGCTTCAGGTACCGTTGTGCTGCCAGTGCCCTGCAAAAAGATGCCTGGCCCGGGGGGCGAGTGGAAGGAGCTGGAAGCAAGCTCACACTCTGTTCTGCAAACAGAGATAAATCCTTCTCCCAGATCACACAAAGACAACATCTGCTCACCAAGCATGGGCCAGCAGGGTTGTTCTCACCCAAAGAGATGCGTTCTTGCAGTTCACACAGGGCCCCGTGTGGGCTCGAGGCAGCCCTGGGTCTTCAGTTAGAGACTGAAGATCCAGGAGTCAGACAGGCCAAGGATGAAGGGGAGAAGGTCCACCTCCTGGAATTACATGGAGTCAGCCCCTTTGGGGGGGGGGGGCATTTCTCTGTATCTGCTCCTTCCTTTCCTTGGAAATACATCTCATTTATTTTTAGCCTCCAAGAACGAGGGTAGCTCTCAGCGAAGTCCCTGAAATAAAAAATAACCTGCTTCTAGGTGCTTCTCCCTCTCTAGGCAAGCAAGCATGAAAGGAACACAGGGAAGGCAGGCGAGGAGCTTACATCACAAGGAGACGCTCCTGAGGAAGCAAATTTCAACCGGCAAGATTTCTAGATAAAAACAAAAAAGGAAGAAAGTGTGATGGTTAATGTTATGTGCCAGTGTGACTGGGCTAAGAGATGCCCAGATAACTGGTAAAACATTATTTCTGGGTGTGTCTGTGAGGGAGTTTCTGGAAAAGATCAGCATTTGAATAGGTAGACTGCGTGAAGAGCTACCCTTGTCAATGTGGGTGGGCGTCCTGCAATCTGCTGGGGGCCTGAATAGAACAAAAAGGCCGAGGAAGGAAAAATGCGCTGTTTTTGCTGGAGCTGGGTCATCCACCTTTCCTGCCCTCAGACAGCAGTGCTCCTGGCTCTCAGGCCTTCAGACTCTGACCAAGACTTACGTCACTGGCCCCCTGGTTATCGGGACTTTGGTCTTAGACTAAATCATCCTACTGACTTTGCTCGTTCTCCAGATTGCAGATGGCAGACCCTGGGATTTCTTGGCCTCCATACTAGAGTGTCAGTCAGTCCCTTCAATAAATCTCTGTATCCCATATAGAGCTGTCGATCTAGATATACAGATATAGGTATAATCTCCCGTTGGTCTCTTTCTCTGGAGAACCCTGACTTCTATCGAAAGAAAGAAAAGATACAAAAACTCAAAAAATGATGAGAAGACAACCAAAAGTAAACTAGCAAAGATGCATATTTCAGATTTTGATCAACACCCTTAACTGGACACCTACAAATGTCCATCTCTCCTCAAAATGTAGGTTTTCCCACATCCATGCTAACTTTGGGTGTTTTCAATCTTTTAAATTGGGGTAATCTGTTGGATGAAAAAACAAATGGCTTCTCAATTTTAATTCGCATTTCTCTGATGATTTGTGAAGTCAAGCATGTTCATACATAGATTTACTGGTCATTTGTATTTGGCTGCCCCTAGCAGTAGCCTCCTGTGCTGGGGAGAATCCTCAAAGAAATGTGAATGACATTCTCAATTAGGAAAAAACAGACTCAGTGCTTTTGAGGTCAGACTTTGCCGGAACTTCAGCTGTGGAGTCAGCTCAGTCATTAGGGAGAGACTTACTTTTGAGAAAATCTAGAGGGCCAAATTATGTTATGAGGTTTTCTAAATTTGGGGTCAGCCAAAGGCACAGAATCGCAGGAGTCAGAGGCGGGTCAGGCTCAGGGTCAGATGAGGCAGTCTGCTGAGCTGAGAGACTGGAATAAAGGGGTAAAACCGAAAAAAGCCTTCATCTACCAAAGTATCCTTGCTAGTGCCCGAAACTTTGAAAGCTATGATACTGGGGTCGGGCTTTGAATCTTTAAAAGTCCATGAGCAACCCCAAGATTCTAAAGTACCTACTATGCCCTGGACACTGTCCTAGGCATTGAGTAACTCAAAAAGCACCATAATTCAGCAAGGGCTCTGGGTCAAGCAGAGGTGAGAGAAAATCCTGGCTCGACTAATGACACAGAGAAAACTGAGGATAAAAATGCCCAGTTCAAAAACAATTTTTTTTAAAGAACGAAAAGGAAACATCTCATCAACTACTTGGTTGGTTGGAGTGATTCATAAAAGAAGGCAGAATAAATGATCTCTTCCCTTTACTGGCTAGCTTGTAAAAAATAAAAATAAATGCCCAATTCATAGGAAGCTAGAATAATTGGATGAAAGGTATTTAAACGGCTTTTGCCTTGGACAAGGTAGCTGCCCTGTAGATATTAATCCCCTTCCCCTTTCTTCCAGTTCCCTTTACCAGTTAACCTGCCATTATCCATCCCTGAACTGGAACCCAGAACTGGGGACACCGAGCTCCCCCAGCCAGTAAAGCAGCATGAGTGATGCCGTGGGAGAAAAGCCATGGCAAACTGCTCCCTCTTCAAAGTCTTATCGCCCAGTGTGATGACCCAGGGTGTCTCATATTCCTATTTACAAACAGATGTGCTAAATGCCATACGATGCAATCGCGTGCGATACTCTGGGGGAGGGAGTACAAAGAAGTTTCACGCCTGACTTTTTTGGGCAGGAGGGAAGTGAAATGTGTGTGTTGGGCAGGGCTGGCAGGGCCCCATGGGGCAGGGAGCAGGGTGGGACCCAGGGCAGAGCCACAGCTGACAGCGGGGCCACAAACTCTGACCCTCCACTTAGGGCTGCGACATTGTCTTACTGCAGAAGTCAAACCTGACAGCATCGGAAATGTTTCACTAATCATTAGCATTTTATTTCGTCAAATATTTTCACTTTACAGTAACAGTGCTTTAGAAAGCATGCATCCAAGGTACCATTCTCAAGACTATTTAAGGAAAGGAACCCTTTGCCATCTCCGCAAAGTCTGAAATAGCCCCAAATGTGAGAATTTGCATCAGCTCTCGCTGTTATGCAAATCAGAGAGCGGCTGGTAGGGTGGCCCTGTTTATTTTCGTAAATGTGTGGGTAGGGGAGGGAAAGTGGCTGTTTAAAATGCATTTAAAACTTTTAGTTTCAAATTATTGAACTCTGGAAGAAAGGACTTAGATTTACCAGGAACAAAATAAAACAAAGTTTACTTCAGAAATATGTCGGGCATAAATACACTTGACCAAAACCCTTTAAAGCCGTGTTGTTGACTATTGGAATGAGAGAGTGGAGAATTTTCCTACCAAGCAGATAATATAAACTCAGTTCATCTGCAGACTCGGAACGGGTGGACTCCCACATGGAACCCAAGGGCTCTTTGCCACCATTGTGTAAAGTCATGATTCCCTGGCCTCTTCCGGTCCTGATCACTGCTTCCAAACTTCTGATTTGATGCTCCAGCCAATTGTGACTTCCCGGATGAGCTCTTACTTTGGGTTTGCCTCCTACCTCTCTGACCTTCCTCACCCCATCTGGGGTACTAGTACCTGGTCCTCAATCTTCTTCCAGGGCCCAGGTCTCTGCTGTGGACTCCCGCTGCCTGAATTATTAACTGTTAAAGCAAATGTACCTCTGAGCCCCTGAATTGCTTCCTCAATTTAGTTAGCATCACGTAATTGAATCATATGAACTATCAAGGACAGGTTAGTATGGAAAAATAAACATACAAGAATAGCTGGGAAATCAATTAAAAAGCACCACTGTCGGCGAAACTAGCTCTCCCAGACACCAAAGGCTGCTCTAGGGCCTCTATCTAAAACAGTCTGGAACTGGCACATGATCAGGAAGACAGACCAGTGGGATAGAATAAAAAGTCCCCAAAGAGACCGCTATACATATGGAAATTTAGTGTGTGATGAAGTGGGCATCTCAAATTGCTGGGGCAAAGATAGAGAAAACTGGGTACTTACTGGAAAGAGAGAAAATCTGTACCTTGTGCCATATATAAGAACAAACTTGAAATGGATCAGGAATCAAATGTAAACATTTAAATTATAGAAATACAAGGAAAAACCTGGGTAAATTCCTCTTTGACTTGGTACAGGGAAAGTCTTCCTAACCACAACTCTCAATCCTGACAAGATAAAAGAATCGATCGATAAACACGGCTGCATAAAAATATAAAAACATTTGCACAGCAGGGGCACCATATACAAAGTCAAAAGACAACTGACACACTGGGGGAAATGTCTGGAACTTACACCACAGACAAGGGGCTAATACCCTCAATATTTAAAGAATTCTTAAAAAGGGAGAAAGGACCAAAATCAACAGAAGAATGGGAAAAAGACAGGAACAGAAAATTCACTTACAAACATAGACATGGCATTGAAACCTATGAAAAGATATTCAAATAGCTCATCATAAAGCCACGCAAGTTAGAACTACACCACTTCTCACCTATCAGATAAGCAGCAGTTTTAAAGGATGACAACACATCCTGTTGGCAAGACTGGGGAAAACAGGCACTCTCATGCATGGCTTGTGGGAATACAAACTGGCACAGCCCTTTGAAAGGGGAACTTGGCAATGACTAACAAAGCCATTCATGGACTGCCTTTCCAACTGAGCAATCCCACTTCTAGGAATCTACCCTGAAGATACATCTCCAAAAATACAAAAATATGTACATACAGATTATTCACTGCAGCCTTGTGCAGAAACTGCGTCAATATCCACCCTTGAGAGAGCGGCTGGGTAAACTCTAGGACACTCGGGCAGTGGACTGCTACACAGCTGTGAAAAGAATGACCAAGATTCCCGTGAACTGGCGTGGTACGCTTACTAGGATCTATTGCGAAGTGAAAAAAAAAAAAAAAGCAAAATGTAAACGAATGTCAATAGGATGCTACCTATGGAGGAAAAGGAAATCAGAAATTATGCATGTATCTTCTCAACAGTGCAAAAGGAAATAAAGGAGAAACCAGAACCTAGTGAGCTAGAAATAGGGAGTAGGTGGAATGAGTTGGAAAGGATAGGGAAATGAGAACAGGACAGAATGGAGGGGAGAAAGAGGGGAGAGACTTTTCCTACTAAGTCTTTTTATATAGGTTGGACTTGCAGCAACCTTCGTAGTGATTCACATACGGAGGGTATGTAGATAAATAAAATCAACAAGGATGGGAAAGGGAATCTGATATGGGGTATTATGAGTCAGGGTCACATCAGGAAGTAGAAATCATGCAGTCATTTGAACAGGGAAATTTAATATAAACTATCACAGGGGAATATCTGTAAAGGTGTAAAGAGAACGCTGAAGAATGCTCTAAGGCAGAGACGGAGAGCCTAAGGATGAACAAACTTGGAAGGGGCCTCTCCCCAAGGATGAGATTCAGATCTCACTGGAGAGGGTGTGGTAGATGGAGACATTCAGTGAATGCTGAAAATTAGTGGGTTCCCTGGGCCAGAGCTGCTCCACAGTCACCAAGCAAGCAGGAAATGCCCTTCTGGGGTGCAGGCCGGCAGAGCTGGCAGGAAGGAACTACAGCCAGGGCCGGCAAGCCAGAAGGACTCCCCTGGGGGACATGTGGCCAAGACAACAGACAGGCACACAAAAGGGGTTGGGATAGTGGAAGCCCGCTCACCCGAAGAGCAGCATGAGGCCTGGAGTGTGTGATGTCCATGGTGGGAGCGCCACAGTGAGGTGGTCACTGGACGGGGGCCAAGGTTGTGAGCTCACCAAGTGACTATGTGGTCTGGACACGTAGCTGGGGCAGAGCAGCACTGCATTTTTCCACACACTGCTGGCAGCCATGTGGTAGGAGTGAGGGGATAACAAAACAGCAGCACACTAGAACCAGGAAGAGAAGCACCTGTCACCTCTAATGTCCCCCCAGTGCCCTTCACTGGTAAATCATAATGCCCTGCTCTCTGTGGAAGAGAAATGCTTCATTTCCAGCCCCATTATTGCAGAGTAGGTGACAAAGGGTGAATTTGGATAAGAGGCAATCCATGAATAACTGGCAGAGAAGACAAACAAATCAACCTCACTACATCATAACAAATTAGGAACAGAACCGCACAGAAAGGAAAGGAGAAACCCAAAGCAATGAATGCCCAGATCTGGGCTTCTAAATACCATTCTCCAACAAAAGGAACCAGGGCTTTTCAGAGAAATGGTCATGCCATGGCTAGGCAGAGAAAGTACAAGATGAGCCTGGAACACCTTGTCATGCCAGGAAGCAAGTGTTTTTGTTTTTAAGATTTTATATATTTGACAGAGAGAGAGACAGCCAGAGAGAGAGGGAACACAAGCAGGGGGAGTGGGAGAGGAAGAAGCAGGCTCCCAGCAGAGCAGGGAGTCGGACGCCTGGCTCAATGCAGGGCTCGATGCTGGGCTAGGATCAGGCCCCAAGCAGAAGGCAGACGCTTAACGACTGAGCCACCCAGGCGTCCCAAAAAGGCAAGTGTTTTAAAGCAAAATGATGGGAGGGCAGTGGGTGCTGGGAGCCTTGGGGGGTGGGCGGGAGGGCCGCCTGGTCCTCGCAGCAGCCGGGTGGGGGTGGCGGCACAGCCCAGTCCTTAGCAGCAGCGATGCACCGCCTCCCCTCACCCCTCCCGGGACGCCCCTGCATTGGTGCAGCCACCCTCGTTCCCTCTGCTCTTCCTCCCTTCGCTGGTATCACGGATGATCAGCTGACCGAAGGACAGACTGCTGAGTTCAAGGAGGCATTCTCCCTATTAAAGATGGTGATGAACATCACACCAAAGGAACTTGGAACTGTTGTGAGGTCACTGGGTCAGAGCCCAAGAGAAGACAAATTGCCAGATATGATCAACGAGGGGATGCTGACAGTCATGGCACCATTGACTTCCCAGAATTTTTGACTCTGACGGCTAGAAAAATGAAAGAGACAGTGAAGAAGAAATTCGCGAGGCGTTCGGAGTCTTTGACAAGGACGGCAATGGTTACCTCAGTGCAGCAGGGCTACGGCATGTCATGACAACTTAGGAAAAACTGACGGATGAAGAAGGAGATGGAATGATCAGAGAACCAGATACTGGTGGAGATGGACAAGTCAGCTATGAAGAATTCATACAGATGACTGCCAAATGAAGACCTACTTTCAACTCCTTTTCCCCCTCTAGAAGAATGGAACTGAATCTTGTACTCACCTCTTGGAAAAAAAAAAAGCTATTTACTCATTCCGTTTCTATATCGCAAAACTGAATGTTAAAAGTGCTTTCTGTCCACACACACAAAATCTGCATGTATTGGTGGGTGGTCCTGTGCCCTGAAGATCAAGCTACGGGTCAGTTTTACAATATAAATACTTGTACTACCTTAATGATAAGGAAGCCCTTAGCAGACTCCTTGCAGTTCCCTTTGCTCATGATTAATACATTTGGGCGGGCCAGTTTTTCATGCATGCAGCTTGACAATTGAGCACAGTCAGTCATTTGTATTAAAAATGAAAAATGAAGAAACAAATTTAAAACGCATTCAAATGGGTTCTAGTTCAATTCGTGAGTATAAACTGTCATAGCTGGTTTACTGAAAGCAAACATTTAAAATCGGTTTATCTCAGGATGCTGTGCAGAAGCATGGGTGAAGGATAAACTGTCTAGACATAGCCCCACCTAGCAGGACGTCCCTCTCGTACTTCCGTATGTCCCCACCCCTGGTGACGACGACACTCATCCTGGTGGCATGCTGCGTGTGTTGGTTTAGCTTTGTCTGTGTCGTACTAGAGCGAAATGGGTGTCAGGCTGTCACTGTGCACACAAATTTTTAAAAAGAAACCTTTACCAAGGGAACATCTTTGGACTCTGTTTTTAAAACCTTCTGAACCGTGACTTGGAGCCGGCAGAGCAGGCTGTGGCCGTGGACTACAGCACAAGCATCAACATTGCTGCTCAAGAAATTACAATGCACATCCATTTCAAGTTGTAAATGCAGGTCTCTTTTTTTTTTTTCCGACAAAAAGGCCGTTCACTTAAAAAAAACAAAAATAATACCACAAAATGATGGGAAATATGCCAAAAGGATAACAGCCAAACTTAAAGGGGCTCTTCTGGCCAAATAGGGGACAGTTTGGACAAACAAAATAGCCAATGATATTAATATACCTCACAGAATATAGTAAGAATCCATGAATCCATACTGATATAAATAAATAATTGAGTAAGAAGGGAAGAAGAGATAGCTATTCCTTACAATGGAATTCCAACTAATATATGTATGAATAATGATGGAAAAAGAATGCCACCATTTTAAAATACTATAGTAATCATTGTTTTAGGCCAAAATTACCAATGAACGATAAAATTAGTGGCTAAGTTATTACGAGAAACCGGCTATTTACATAGTTGCAAAGTCGCTCCCCTGGAAAATACTAATTAAAGAGGAAAAATATTTGTCTCACAGTGGGGAAATCTAGCAGATACTACCTTAACCAAATGACCATGGTTAAGATCACCAGTGATGTGACAAATCATGTGTCTCTTGGTGTGACACACTGAGAAGGACACGCCGTAACTTCCATAGTATTTTTACCAAACATGCACAACCCAAATTTATTCATGATGAAACATCAGACAGACCCAGATGAGGAACATTCTGCAAGAATAACTGGCAAGTACTTTTTTTAAGTGTTAAGGTTATGAAAGACAAAGACTATGAACTGTTCTAGTTTAAAGGGATGAATCAAGCAAAGTGGCTAGGATGAAAAATGGGAGAAGGTGCTTACCCCTGAAATCATGCGAGTATGGGGTTGGCCCCAAAAGAGACCAAGGAGACGTGACAACTAAATGCAACATATCATCCTGGTTTAGATCCTGGACATGAATGGGGACACTGGGGAAATTCGAATAAGGTCTGTAGATGATGTAATAAAATTGTATCAATGTTAATTTTCTGATTTTGATCAATGTGCTGTGGTTATGTAAGATATACAGGAATTTTTTTTGTACTGTTTTTACAACATCATTAAGTTTAAAATTAATTTAAAACAGAAAACATGAAGTTTTTAATTAAAAAACATTGAAGACAAAGAATAAGTAAGGGTATAGGCTGCTGGTGAAGAGCCTAGCATAAGGTCATATATGGGAGCGCTTGATAAGTCAGGAAATGATAATGCACTGTGAGAGCATGGGCTTTGGAACTATCCACACGTGGCCTCAGTTCTGACCTTGTTCCTTATTGTGTGATGCCCTAATCTTCCTAAGCCTCAGTTTACTCATATGTAAAGTAGCTTGTCAAAATAATACCCTTTTTATATGATTGATTATGATTATTTATATTCCCATCTCCATTGTGATAATCTATATTCAGTAAACAATATTTGTAGAGAACTCAGTACAAACTCAACTTACAGAATTCTCCATAGTTGTTATTGAGGCTATTATGATAAGTCCCATCAACAACGAGGCTATTCCTTGTGAACAACTATACACTGTGCACTAATGAGCCCCTTTAAGACAAGATAGGTATCCCATAGACCATGTTTCTAGAGTTTTAATGTATCTCACTGTAAGTAAATCCAATACATGACATTTTAAACAGATATATAATAAGTGGGTTTTTCTTTTTATTAAAACAGGATTCGTGGGCTTTCGGGGGGAGCAAATAGCATTTGGCTTACTTTTAATTTTGCAGAAACGGGTCTATGACATAAAGCAATTACTTGTGCATTGCCTTAAGCAGACTGAGAAGGGGCCACGGCTGGATGGCCTAGGGGTGGGGAGAATCTGGCTCACTAACAAGCCTTAAAGAAGGTTGACTCTCAAAGGGGTAAAGAGAAGCCAAACTCCCTGGTTTGTCTTTTCTAAGCAGATTCTGAACTACTTAAATGTGATGACATAGATCAAATATTTGAGGTTAAGGATTGCTTGTAGGTTCATGCTTTCTCCTTGAGTCCATTTTTGAGATAACTCCAGCATAAATACTGGAGAAGCACAGAAGAAGTTTGAAAATGGCTAAACATATTCTATTCAGTGCTATTTCAGTGCTAAGTCAAACACTAAAATGTCTGGTGTTTCTAGTAATACATTTATTTTACGAAATGATATAAGATCAAGAGACTTCTGTGGCAACTGCTCCATATGTAAATAAAGGGTGCAAATCATCAAAACATATGCCAATCTGCTGTCTTCCAAATATTTCCAATAATCCTTTAAGTCTAGGAACAAAAGTTAAATTCCTGAATAAATTATCTTATCTTTAAAATCTGCTCCAAAGGTTTGGAAACCCCAGCTTTTGAATATTAACCAAAAAGAGTTTCCATCCAGTCATCTGGAAACTTTGCTCGAATTCATGCTAACTTTAACCAAGCGGAGGTGTTGTTTTGTAATTGTTCACTGACCCCTTGTTGATTCCTAAGCTCTGTGGCCTGAGCGCATTGGATATGCTAAAGCATCTTCATCTCTGAGTCTCATCCAACATTGCTCCCCTTCAGTGAGTTCTACTTCATGTTGCTAAGACTTAGTATATTTAGAACAAGTGTCATCTAAACCATTATGCTGGTGTCTTCATCCCCATCTAGTCCCCATCCTGTTCTTCAGCCTTTGGACAAGCAGTGACTCTCTCCTTCTTCAAGACTCTCCCCTTCACCTGGGTACTCTCGATCTCAAACCCAGAAGCTTCTTCTAATGTACCATTTACTTTTTTGGTTTTCTTTCAAAAGTACGTAGGCCTCCCCTATGCTTTCCCTGAATGTTTTCTGTACAGTTAGCTCTGTACTTATTGTTTCTCTGCTTGAATCATTGGTTTATTGTTTAAACCTGTTATCTATCCTCACTATTTCTATACAGAAATAAATCCAAGGACCTTTTATTAACATCTGTCTTCTCTGTCTCTACCACTTCGGACTTTGGTGAACACATCAGGCTCATTTCTAACCCTAAACCTTTGCTCCTCTTGTGACCCCAGCTGAAATCTTTCCTCTTCTCCATTTATCTCACTCCTACCCATCCTTCAAGGTCCAGCTTGAGCCCTTTGGCGTCTTTGAAGTCTCACCAAAATCTCCCTCCTCTGAATTCTTGTAATACTGGCAATAGGACCCACTGCATCTCAGAGGTGCACCTGAATTGTGCTCAGAGAGCTACATGGCCTGTACTTCATGAAGTCTTGCCTAGCTGCTCTTTCTTGGCCAAATTGTGAGCATGTATGCTTCGTCATACCACCAGACTCTCTCCCAGGAATGTGAATCTTGTATGGAGTGACAGAAGGAGAAAATGGATGGAGCTAAACCAGCCATGCTGCAGAGACCTGGGGAGCCTATGTCCTAGTCCACCCCCTAGATCTTGGGAGGTACAGGATCTGGCTGGACTTGGCTCTTCACATGTCCCTCGTTTCTGCGCACCACACATTTTTCCCCCTTAAGTTGGCCAGAGTAAATATTCCTCCCTACATCCAAATAAACTTAACTAGGACTCTCTTATTGCCTTTTGTTACTGTTTAATTTGAGGAGGAAGGAATTAATTAAGTCATGTGAACCAATGAGATGGAAAATTTCTTAAGGGCAGAAACTCTGTCTTATGGCTCTATATTCCTTGCAAAATTTTTAAAATTCAACTGCATGACAACAATATATGAAAATCCTCATCTATAAACAAAGAGACAAGAACAGCCATCTAAGATCGTCTTTATGATTCCAGGTTGCAGCTGAGGATCATTCCTTCCTTCCACAAACACATTCCGAGTACGGCTGTTGATCATGCATTAGGCGAGGCACAGGACTTCTGCGCAGGGGGAGAAAAACAAAAGATGGCAGCTTCCGTTGCTCCTGTATCTGGAGTTCCACTTTCCAGTTCGACTTGTGTCTTATACAAGGATGGTACCTAGTGTTAATCTGTACTCTTACTTCTGAAGCATTTTCAAATATAACACGTGAGTTGTTATTCCAGTTGGATACACGGGCAAGCTGCTGTTCGGTCATGTGACCATGATCAAAGCCAGAGCTACAATGAGAAGACCGGTCCCTTGACTTACAGTGATGTTCCTTCCCTCCCTGCCACAATGAGAAACATTTCCTTCAGGACACAATTAAATACCGATGTTATATTTTATTTAATTCCCACATTACATTCAACTCATAGGTTATTCTTTTGTTGTACAGGATAAAGGCAGTTTCTGAGTTTTTGCTAGAGGACAACTACAGAAGTACTAGCTCTTCTGGGACATTTGGTTAGCAAATATTTATGTAGTAGACACTAGTGTAATGCATTGAGCTCTCCTGTGTTAATAACGCTGGTCAAGGGGCGCCTGGGTGGCTCAGTAGGTTAAGCGTCTGCCTTCGATTCAGGTCCTGATTCCAGATCCCGCACTGGGCTCCCTGCTCAGCAGGAAGTCTGCTTCTCCCTCCCCCTCTGCCCCTCCCCACCCCACTCATGCTATCTCTTTCTTGTGCTCTCTCATACAAAAAATAATAATAGTGACTCCAGTCAAGACACACACATACTCAAGTTCCCCAAACTTTTATGTTCACAAAGAATCTGAACTGAATTTCTTTCTCAATCATTTCTACCTTGATTGAAACCGATCAGCCTTGGTTTTTCCCTCATTTCAGAGCCAATGTCCCTTCATCTTCACAGTATCATCTCTCTAAATTCCCCCCTTTCTTTGTTATAGTGCCCCTTCCAAATTCTGAATTTCTAAGGAGATCCCAAACACCTTTCTGACCCGTGGGGCACTCACAAAGACCCTGATGGACCCTCAGTGTCCTCAGAAGTCCATAAAAAATTTCCTTTCAATTGTTTGAAAGCAGAAGGTTGTGTCTGTTATACTGTCAGTGCTCCAGGACAGAACCAGGGGGCCAAGAGCCAAAGGGTACACCATGGATTTTCTTCCTTAGGAATGCATTTTTGGCAAGCACCATGTATGAATGTGCCCTTCTGATGTTTTGCTTCCAGGGTCAACAGAAGTATAAAACACTTTTCAACTTTCTTCAAAACCCAGTGCCATGACATGGGCTTAATAAAAGAAATAACAATAGTAGCAGCAAGTTACAAGGCAAAACTAGGCTAAGACACATCTGTTGAAAGGGAAGTTGATACAAAGACTAGATTTTCTATCAGCTCAGAGGCCACATTTGCCAATTGCTAAAATGTACAACTTTCTGGACAGTCTTAAAGATGCTACTGTCAACTGGCATTTTTGAAAAAGGAATCTGTATGGAGTATCATCATGTATAGTTAGTGTTAATACAGGCAGATTGGGGTACCCCTAGGATGGTTTGCAGAGGAGAGGAGGAAGAGCATTAAGAGATTTTATACTCAGTACATTTCTAAACTCTGGCAAGTGAGAGAGATCTGAAAGACTACAAAATGTAAAATGAGGTCAAGCACGGATTTAAAAGTCTGTGTATTTCTTTGATCATAATACCTAGCACTTATTCAGAGAATCTGCGAATGTTAATTACTCCTCACAGCATTCTCATTCTACAATACCGACAGCTGCATTTTGTCTTCATTGGTGAAGATGCCTAAAAAGGGAGCGAAAAGACTGTTCATATCTGGAAAAGAAATGGAGGCAGAACTAGTTTCTAAATCTTGCATTTATAGTACATTATTACGAGTTCCAGCTTTGAGAAAAGATAAACCAGGTTCAAGCTCAAGCTCTGCCACTTAATATCTATGTGACCCTAGCAAGCCACTTACTTCTATGTCTCAAGTTCTTCGCCTGTAAAAAAAAAAAAAAAAAAAAAAAAAAAGAATATGTGACTGATTGCAAAAATGGGCCCAATTGTTCAGCATTGCCTATACGCATGCCTTTTGCCGTGCTGTTTCCCAATGCTCTCCCAAGGGATGGAGTGCACAATTCCCCATCCTTACATTTAGCTACATGACTTGCTTTGGCCAATGAGGTATTAACAGACACACAGCAAGCAGAAGGTTGAAATGGACTTACGCAACCAGGCTTCTTCAGAGCTTGCAATCAGGGCTTGTAGCTCTTTAATCACCAGCAGAACATGCCCAGCCCAGCCTGTTGGAGGATAAGAGACAAATAAATAGAGGAGCTGCATTGCCCGAATGCAGCTGAACCAGGGCCAGGCTAGATCAGTCTTCAGCTAGCCAAACCCTATGTGTTGTAAGCCAGTCAGCCAAGATTGGCAGATCTGTTTAGCCAATCACTCTAGATGTATAAACAATAAATAGTTATTTTTGTATGCCACTGAGGTTTTGTGGGTTCTTGTTATGCAGCATTGCTGTGATAGTAGGTAAGTGATACATGATGGTAAAACCTATCACATACATTTTAATGTGAGAAAATACATGTAAATCACTTAGCACAATACCTAATGGCAATAATAACAATAATAGTGAAAATGTGTGCTGTTGTTTTGAAGAAACAATTACAGAATATGCAAGGTATTGGCAGTTCATCCAGGCATCCTTAACAGGACCTGTCTCACTGGAATTTTTTTAGAGAATCATGCAATTTTATTTCCAGCTTTTGCAAAGAACCAAGCTGATGATCCAATTGTGTTTTTTAAATTTTATAAGTATCCTGGGATCTGTTCTCACAAGTAAAACAGTTCTTTTCCTTCTAGAAGATCTGCTTTGTTAAATTTTTTTAAAATACAAGAAACACACACAGTAGAAAAAGACATTCAAATTCACTACCTACTGAAAGAAGCCAAAGGCTAGCCTCATGAATAAACCCAAGTTATGGTGTTTTGTTTCAGTGGAGGGCTGGGCAGGGAACAAGAATCAGCAACCTTTTTGTTCTTTTCCTATTTGAGTAATCTTCTTGAAATAGTTTAGTATGATGGTTAAGAAATGTGAGCTTCCAGAGTTTAAATTCTGGTTCTGCTTCTGACTAGCTCTGTGATCTTGAGCAAATTAAACCCTATAAACCTCTATTAACTCACTCCTTAAGTGGGAAAAAGAACAGTACCCTCTTAAGTTTGCTTCAAGGATCATGTAATAGGTGCAAAGCCTTTACAGCTGTGCCTGGCACACAATTGGGAGGCAATGAATATTAGCTACTACTAGTTATTCTAACGAAGGAGCATGTGTTCTGCCAGCTTCATTTCTAACTAGGCTACATTGTACAGAACACTATCTAAGTAAGGTGAGCTTATAGGCTTTGATTCAAAACAGCCCTTGGTGTGGAACTACCCATAGCCACTCTAAATGTAAATCAAAAACTGAACCTCAGATGTTACGTTCCAATGCAAGGAAAAGCCACTCATGAGAGAGAAGACACAGGGTTTGGACAAATGCCAAGAGCGATGTTTCTCAGCTGCTTCCAAGCCATCTTTCCCAGGCTCTTATGAGAGTCCAGAGTGCCTTCTAACTTCACACTGTAGTTTTGTCCATTAGCACGGAGACAAATCAACACTCTTCCCCTAACTAATCAAGAGCACGAATAGAGAAGTGACTTACCTTCCTTAGACACCAATATTCTTCCCTTTTTGTCTATCTCTCATATTAAGCCAATGAAATTAATCATCAGAGCCACAGTCTATGCCAAGTGATGCTTTCCTCCTCAGGAAGAGAGAACGGGAGAGAACACTCCCCTTCATGGAGCCACTTCCTCCATATCTTCTCTTAACCTCTCTTTCTCTGTATGTTCCCGGTGTCAAAGAGATGGCCACCTTATCCCTTCAGGGATTTTATGAATGCTCTCTGTTGTGGCCTCCAGAAGCAGCTGATACAGGTCAGGACATTCATTACATGAGCCCCAATGCCACAGTCAGCCCCACTTCTCTTTCTCATCTTGGATCCCACTCAGCTATGCTATCCAACCAGGCAGGGTGAACAATGAGCACCAGATGAAAATATGGCCCAAATAATATGCCAGCCCTATAAAACTCATGAAATTTACTGGGCCACCTTATAAAAGTTAACAATACAAACTTTCTCCCATTATCAATTCAATCCGTTGCTCCCACAGAGAAATTTCAGTCCAAAATGCTGCCCTACCCTATTTCCTTTTACTGACTCAGTTCCAGACAGAAGAAGTGGTATTTGGGCCTTCGGGTGGAATCTGGGATTCTTCGTCAGCAGCTGCGCCCTGGGCCATCTGCCAATATAATCGGAGTGGAGCCTTAGCACCTCCAAAGTTTGATTATTTCAACCCTCAGACTCTCATTTCCCTCTTTTCTAAAATACCTAAGGGTCAACGGAACGCATGAGAATATCACAGCACCAGCCTTAATCCCACAGAATTCAGAAGCACAAACAAATTCCCAGTAATAATCTAAACATCAGTTTCCATCTGAGGGCAGTTCCCAAGCAGAGGATTGCATTTCCCAGAGCCCAACACGTTACACTCCAGATACTTGTTGCCAGTGCCAACTACAGACCATTGTAAAGATTTGGTGTTATTCACGTCTGCAAAGGAACAAAAGCAGAAAAAAGACCTCCGTCTTCCTTTTGATTTCAGGATGCCAGTAAATTCGTACCAAAGGTTAGAAGTCAGGTCTGGGGAAGTCAAGGTCACAGGGAGAGAGCCATCCTGCAGCGAGACGTGAATTGTGCCACCGTGTGCTCATTGCCATGTTTTGCCTGCACCACGGAGCTTATATACACAAATGGCAACTTAAAAAGATGAAGGATGTTCTCCTGCACTCCTTGCACACTGCTGTTGCCAAGAGTAATCAGCAGTGAAGAGATAAAGCCATCAGTATTTGAATTTAAATGTTAAAATAATAATAAATCTTATGGTCTCCCTAAGGTTAGTTTATAATAAAAATAACTTCTTGATCCTGGAAAACTTATCTGGTTTCTTTCTTCCTTTCATTCTCCACTTAATGACTGAAGTTACTATTTCCATGGTGGTCTCCAAACCACACTTGGTTTCTATGTAGATTGGCATGTCACCTCCAACAATTTCACCAGCTGCCTTTTCCTCTCCAGGGGTTATGATTAAAATATTAATCCAGTTTCTGGACTAATCTAGCAAGAAAGTTATATAAATCAATCTCCACACAGCATTTTAGTTGCTCTAAAAGACGCAACGTGTCCTCTCTTTTATTTGGTATGCCTCCACAAGAAAGTCAGGTTCTAGCAAAGCAGATAGATTTTTTTTTTTTTTTTTTTTTTACCTCCGTGACCCTCTCCCGCTTCCTGATTTCTCAAACCATGGGAAATGGTAAGCCCCAGTCAAGAATGCAGGTTTCTAGATGAGAAGAGATGAGGGGGAGGAAGACATAGGGGATCATCTACGCCGTGCCCCCTTGGCTGCCCTACTGTCTGGCAGTGCCGGCCTTAGCAAAAGTGCCTGCGGACCGGGGTCTGTTCGGTGCAGGAAGGCTGGATGGTCTTCTCCTGGGAGTGCTAATTCACCCGTTTGTTCTGCTAACTGGAAACCATCCAGAACTGCAAATCCATCACTCGGCAAGCATTTACTGAAACCGCCGCTGGGCCTAGCATTGGGCTAAATCCTTGCTTTGGAGGAGCTTACAATCTAATTACTATAATTAGAGACCAATTGAGATTAAACTATGGGACACTAAGTAGGAGTTTTGAAGAAAACGATCATTGTGGCCTGGAGTCGTTGGAAAAGATTTCATGGAGAACGCAGGACTTTGAAGGGAAGAGTAAAATCATGCGAGAGGCTTATGAAGTTGATGAAATGTGCTTAGGATAAGAGAACACCGTGTGGTGTCGCGGGCTTACGTGGGGAGGGGAGCCAGCGACGCCAGCGGCCGGAGGCACACCCCCTCGACGTCCTGCCAGCAGAGCCTCACACTGAGAAGATGGGATTTCTCTCAGGTCGAGAAGAAATTTAATCTTTCCTGAAATTGCTTAGCATTTGAATCAGGATGGTGACATTGCCGCTACAAAAATCAAGCTGACATCCTTAATTTATTTAGCCCTCTGATACAGAAATGTCATTGAAAGAAATGACTTTCTATCCACGCCAGTACAGGCGAAATTAAAAGCTGGAGGGCATTTTCGTGTGAAGTCAGGATCACCGGTGTCCAAAGGGCACTAACAGCCGAGAAAGATCACTGGTAACACCGCCTAGGATTAGGATTACAACAGGCAAGCAGCAGAATTCTGTTCCATTCATTTAGAAGAGGCATACTGTGGGTTTCAGTGTGAGTAGTTAATGAAAATGGTAATACTTCGTTTTCTTATTTTCCCTTAATTATTAACTTGGCATGCATCTGCATATTTTAATTGAACTCTGTGCATTACAGGCCCAAAGTGCCTCTGGAGGGATGATCCAGTTTATCCAGCTCTCCCCGAGGTCACAGAACAGGTGGGCCAGATGCGAGCATCTTTCAACAGGGCAAACCTGACTTTCCAAAGGAAAAGCTGTCAAGGCCCATTTTCTCCCTCATGTTGAGCTAAATTGCTGACTGAATCACCTAGTGTAGTGGGGTAATTGTGAAATCTTAACTGTAATTATTATGTAAAACGGAGATGTAGCTTTATTTCAGTTTTTCCTTTTGGGAAAGTTTTTCTTTTCTTTTCTTTTCTTTTTCTTTTCTTTTCTTTTCTTTTCTTTTCTTTTCTTTTCTTTTCTTTTCTTTTCTTTTTTAATGGAGGAAGAACAATCTTCTATCACTCCAAGTATCATTTGCCGATCCAGTTTTCCACAAAGGGGACAGAGGTCTTGCTGAAACCTATGTTTCTGAATTGTCTACACTTCAGCCTAAGAACCGACAGCAGAGTGGGCTGTGGTAGAAATGAGAGCAGGGCTTTCTGAGGGCGCCGGAAGGCCAGTCATAGGCAGCACCATGCTCCCTGGGCTGTGAGGAACCCAGTCCGTCCACGGTGCTCCATGCTCCATGCAGAGACCCTCACGGAAGCCTGGAGGCTGCAGGCTCCGAGAAGGGGCTTCTCAGCCACCACCATCTGGGAACTGTGTTTATTTCGCTGATCACAAGCCCAGGACGTTTGCAGAGCAGCAGCCCCAGCGCTTTGCAGCACACGTGCATGATGAGTGGTGTGCCTGTGTGGACACACACCCATGGGCGTTCCCAGGATCCTGCACAATTCCCTGAATGCTGGCTCTAACCGCACCCCTTGTCCAAAACAGGAAAGCATGGCAGAATATTCGATGAGAGAGAGTCATAGGGAAAGGCTCACATCTGCTCCAAGGTAGGCTTTGAATAAAAATAAATAATTCATAGACGTCAGCCTATTATTAAGAAAAAAATGAATTGAAACATTTTCAGAGTTGCGACATCATGTTGACAACTGTTGTGTTTGACACTAAGGTGCCTGGGACACCCAGGATCGATGTCACACGAGTCAACTGCAACTGGTCAGTCTCGAGGGTGACCCTGACTGTCGGCCAGCAAGTAGGGCAGCGGCCATCACGCTGCCCTTTCTCGACAGAGACCAACATCGATGACATGGAGTGCTAAAGAGCACCCACTCTGGGGACAGCCTGTCTGAATTCAAATCCTGACTGTGCATCTTCTCTTCACTGGAATGGTTCCCAAATATTTCAATTCTCCTCCTCCCGAGGGAGAGAGTAGACTGCATCTCCTGCCACCTGGACGTTAGGCATGGCTGTGTGACTTATGTGAGCAGAAATGACCTGTCACTTCTGGGCAAAAGCCGGTAAGCACTCCTTACTTAGAGTGGTCCCTGGTCCCACAGTGTAGGACTCCCCTGGAGGTTGCTAGAAATGCGGAGGGGCAGGCCCATCCCAGACCTCCCGAATCAAAATGTTCATTTAACGAACCCCTTGGGCAATTCATATGCACAGTCAAGTTGGTGAAGCCCTGCTCTAAGACGCAGAGCCATACGCACCATCTTCTCTTATCCCTGCCACTGTGACCGATGACGTTTCAGACAGTGGAGTTTAACCTAAACCGCTGGCCTGCCCTGAGATGGCCAAGAAGTGAAGCAAGAAGGAATCAAAACTTTGTTCTAAGGCACGAAAACCTGAGGGCTATTACTTGGACATAACCCAGCTGATTCAGCTGACACCGTCACTTAGTATTCTATGACCCTGGGCAAGGTACTGCATCTCCCTGGGCCTCCGTTCCCCGGATGTAACGGGGGAGATGGTAACAGTATGAGGATTAACAAGATACCCTATGACTAGAACCTGGCAAGTTCTACGTGAATATTAGCTTCTGCTATTGACACACTCCGTCCCCTCACAGCTCAAATCTTGCTGAGTGATGTGTGGTTCCCGTCTTCTTACCACGGGGACTGTAATGTCAAAACCTTCGTCCCTGGCAATGCCCCATCCCAAAACACACATATTCTAGGGACGAGTGGCAAATTGCACATCAGAAAGAAATGAAAAATTACCCCTTCTTGAAAAAAAGGCGATTTTATGGGAAGTTGGTCCAAGCATCCCTTCTCCGTGTCTTCACACGCTGGTCACCTTCTACTCCAACACCTGCTACCGTGCTGTCCCTCACCCTCCCACCTACCTCCCCAACCCCGCGGGCCTCTCCGGGCATAGCAGGTGTCCTCCTTTTCCATAAGTCTCCTTCAAATCCTGCCTTACTGTGCAACTTAGAATTTTTGTTTTTGTTTTGCAATTGAAAATTTAGACATAGTATTTGCTGCACATAAGGCTTTGTCCTGAATTCAACGCTGGGTAAAAAAACAAAATTCCTAATAAATGCTTATTTTTTGTCTTTTCTTCAAACTCAGTGTATGTAATTCCAGCACTGAAGGATTACCAAACCTGTTACAGGGAGAACTGGGGGAGGCACAGTGATGGGGATGGTTTGGAGACAGTTTCTGTTTGAGTCCTGGTTTTCAAAAGGGCCCAATAGATTTCTGTCATTAAAGTAACTTCTTATAGATGATAAATGCTTGATAATATGTTTAATGTGAAAATCATAAACAAAATATTGTTTATTCTTACCCAAATAAGTTGATCTTTTTCTCCTTGCCTCTTAAACTGTATATAAGAAAGCAAAATATTCTAAGCCAGAATAAATATTTTAGGGGCTTGGATTTCTCTTTCGTATTTATAAAATGACTTCAAAAAGAAGAAAAAATCATGGCACTAAAGCAATTTATCACCACTGCCCAATGAGCCACATTCTTCAGTTCCAACGTCTTAGAACTTCAACAGGCACCTGAGAGATCGAACCTCAACATTTTATATTCTCTAGACCGGGGGCAGCAAACATTGTCCTAAAGAGCCAGACGTGAAATATTTTGGGCTTTGGGAGCCACTGGTCTCTGTCACCACCACTCAACCCACTATAGTAGCACAGGGCAGCTCCGGACCACATGAAAACGGGCATGCTACGCTTCGATAAAGCAATTGGTGGACACTGAAATTTGAATTTCATACGAGGTTCACAGGTCGCTAAAGTCTTGTTTTTTTTTTTAACCATTTCAAAACATAAAGCCATTTTTAACTTGTTAGTGGTACCAAAAGAGGCAGCAGCTGGGTTTGGCCCACGGGCCATATTCTGCAGACTCCTGTTCTAGACTCACAAGTTCATGCTTCTTCAACCACACCACGAAGTCTCCCTAAGAGTCATGGACACATGATGTTTAGCTCAATATTCCCTTAAAAATCGGGTGTGAAATAATCCCATGAGCCTCTTTTTCTATTAGCTCAACTTGAAAAAACATAAGATCCTAAAGATGTCAAACTTTCACCAGAACTTATGCCAGTCTTACCCATAAAAATCACGTCACCCATCACCCTTTTCTTCACCACACACAATTAACAATTTACGGAGTAAGAAAATAGTTGGCAGTTGTCTTCATAGATGAAGTCAGTGTAGTCTCATTCCTTTGCCAAAAGGCAGAGAAACCAGTTCTCGATGCCTCTTCTCCCCGAGGCCATTCAAGGCCAGTTGACGCAGAGTGACTGTGAAGGACAAGCTTTGGCTTCAACGCGGATTTTTAACCAGGAATTTTACTACTTTAAAAAAATTTTTAATGATTTTTTTTAAAGAGCCTCGGTTTTTGCTATTTTTACTGACACTCATTTTAAAAGCAGCAGTGCTTAAAAACATTTTAAGTCTAGATGTCTCTATGGAAACCCAAGAGAACTCCGCTTTTATGGCCAATGACTGCCTACCTAGATTATACGTGCTGTTGGATCACTATGGGCCATCTGTGATACCAGAAACATCTCAGACCTGTTTTTCCAAAACTCTCTCTTATCAGATATAATTAAATCGATGTATCAGTTTTGCTGATGAGATCAGGAGAGAAAGAACTTATTTGAGGCTTCCTTTTCATTTTTGTTAAGACATCCCTATTTAAAATATTCTTATTACAAAAAGAATTTTGTAAATTTTGGCAGACATAATAAAAAGAATACAATCAAATAACCTAACAGTTGCTCTGAAATTTATATCATTGATTTTCCCCCTCCTTTCCACTAAAGTCAAATACATTTTCCTTTAAAAACTTAAGTTTCTCTCCCCAGATTGCTTATTCATTGCAAAGGAGAAAAAAAAATTATATAGTACAGAAGTCAGGTGATCAAAATTAACTGGGTGACCAAAATTAACATCACCAGTGAGTAACTGATGGCCTTTGGGTGCCTTCAGATTTAATATTCTGAGAACATAACATCACCTAAAATGCATAATCTGAATCTAATCATGAGAAAACACCCTTATTAAAAAAAGGAGAAAAGTGGGCACCTGGGTGGCTCAGACGGTTAAGCGTGGGACTCTTGAGCTCAGCTCAGGTCATGACTTCAGAGTCCTGGGATCTAGCCCCACATGGGGCTCCAGGCTCAGTGGGGAGTCTGCTTGAGGACTCCCCCTCTCCCTCTGTCCTCACCCCCCCCTTGTGTGCACATATACACGTGCACTCACTCTCTCTCTCAAATAAATAAATCTTTTCTAAACATTTTAAAAAAGAGAAAAGTTGAGTGGGGGCAGAATGATTCAAAAAATGTCAATGTCATAAAAGGCAAAGAGAGGCTCTGGAAATGTTCTAGATTAAAATAAGCTGAAGAGGGGCACTTGGGTGGCTCAGTTGGTTAAGCCTCTGCCTTTGGCTCAGGTCATGATCCCAGAGTCCTGGGATGGAGCCCTGGGTGGGGCACCCTGCTCAGCAGGGAGTCTGCTTCTCCCTCTCCCTCTGCCCCTCCCCCTGATTGCATGCGCGAGCATGCTTTCACTCTCTCTCAAAAAATTAAATCTTTTAAAAAATAAAATAAGCTAAAGATGCATGACAACTAAATAAGATATCTGTCCTTAGAATATTCCAATATTGTAGGGTGAAAATTCTCTAAAGGACATTATGGGGTCAACTGACAATATTAGAATAAAAGCAATATATTAGATAAAAGTATTGTACTAATGTTAAATATATTGAAGCCAATAACTGTACTGTGATTATCCTATGCTTAGGAAATAGAGAAACATTTCAGAGCAAAGGGCCATGATGTGTGATGTGTGTAACTTTCTACCAAATGGTTCAGAAGAAAAATTATATACATTCATACATACAGATAGAGAATAAACAGCAAATGATAAAGCTAAAGGTATAAATTATTAACAAATTAATTTTTTAAGTTTGAAATTATTTGCAAATAGAAAGTTAGACAGAAATAGAAATAGAAAAATTAACAGCTCTTGCCAGGGAGCCTGGGTGGCTCAGTCAATTAAGTGTCTGCCTTTGGCTCAGGTCATGACCCCAGCATCCTGGGTTCGAGTCTCACATCAGGCTCCCTGCTCAGCGCAAAGTATTCTTCTCCCTCTTCCCCTCCCCCTGCTTGTGCTCTCTCTCTTTATCTCCCTCTCCCCCCTCTCAAATAAATACATAAAATCTTTTTTTAAAAGAAAAGAAAAATTAACAGTTCTTTCCACATTGGCATTCTTGGCTACCTATTTTCCCTCCATAATATTCCAAATGCAACACAGGAAGAGATGCTTATGCCAAATAACAAGAAAGTGCAAAGATATTTTAACATAATCTTTTATCAGTGATTGAAGCCTGCCAAAGCATTACGCGCCATCCATTCTCCCCCGAGTCCACTGCAAAGATCAGCAAACACTGGGTACTCTAGCAACTTAGATGCAATCAATTCCTAGTAATTCCTCCAAACAGGGCCGTGATTCTAAAACCTTTTCACATCCCACAACTTCCAGAATCATCCCATGCACAAACAAGTATCTCAGTCAGTCTCTTAGACAGTCACTATCAACGTCAATCGATTGGATTCAGTCTGAACTGGAGCACCCTAGTATTTTAAGCCATGTCTAAGTAGCTAGAGAATGTGGAACTCAGGAAGCAGGATGACCTCATCATATATCCACAACTCACCACCGCTTTGAAACTGCCGTCGGAACCCCGAAGCCTCAGTGTCTATGCCCTCCCAGTGCTCCTCTATCAGCACTAGGTGCTGGCCTCCAATCTGCCATATGCCGTCTGAACGGATTTTTTCCCCAAAAGCAGAAGAGGAAACTCTGCCTGAGACCAAAATATAGGAGAGACTTTTCTATAAGTCAATCAATCACTGGAGAGAGAATCAAAAAAGTCGTAACCAAAATTAAAATTTTCAGCCATGCTTAGGAATTAGGAAGTACCCATTCTCCAAAACACAGCAGAGACAGAACATACGCACCTCGGTAAGTCTTTTCTATCCTTCCTGGTTTCGTTTTATTACTTTCTTGACACTTGCAGTATTGACTATTTATAAGCTAAAATACACATTTACTACTTTTGGCATTGACTTTTTATCCTAGATATTCCCCCTTAGTATTCATTTTTCTCAAAACTTCAATCAATAATCTTATTTAACAAATGTTCAAGAACCTACTTGACATAGATGCATTAGCCAGACTTACTGGTCCTTACTGGCACCAGAGCAAAGATTCCAGATTTTCTGTCTACAAACAATCCCTGAGAAAACGATGATATGAAGACAGCCAGTGCACTAAAGTCAGCTTGCAGAAAAGCACAAGGAGCCAGAAATGATTTATCACCAACTGCAAAAAGGAATAAACTAGTCAAAGCACTAAAATTTAATGAAGGGATAATTTTTTAAAGTAGGTAAAATTGAAAAGAAGTTACATATAACATTATTACAGATTTTAAATTATCCATATTCTTCCCCATAAAATTTCTCAAATGCAGTTAAAAACACACACGTACAAAACCAAGCAATTAAAAATCCTCTGAAGCATGTAACTGTGATTAGCTGCTACTCTCAGCAATATAAAAATACTTTCACCACAATTACATTCCAGCCTGTAATGTAATTCAAAACAAACAAGTCAGACATCGCTCAAATGGCAGAACCAACAAATACAGATGCTTTGCATCAAGGAAATGAATCCACTGAAGAAACGCAGCAGGGGCCTGGGAGCTGGGCTTCTGGTGGAACGGTGAGGCCCCCTTCTGGGCAGACGCAGCGAACCCCAGCAGGGCTCTGCTAGGCTGTTCTTTCATCAGCATCAACCTTTTGCTTACTGCAGCCAGAAAACTGAGTATCTGGGACTTGCTGCTCCAGAGACCCTCTCCAGGGTTGCGTGCACATTTTTAAATTTTAGATTTTAATTCTAAATCTGGACTTTTATAAAAAAAGATAACAATTTGATTTCAGATTAAACGAACCATTCTATTTAATTGTGCAACCGGCAGTCCCAACCGGTTCCAAATACCACGTCCATCCCATTTACCCTGCTCTTTTTCTTGTTGCCATAATTCTTAACACCTTCTAAAATACTATATAATCTATGAGGTGTGTGATCTGTCTCCTGCTGCTAAAATAACAGGTCCACGTTTTGTTCACGGATTCGACAAATAAATGGAGCCTGGCATAGTATAGATGCCCAATAATAAAGAAGGAATTGTCTCATTTATGCTTTTATCTTTTATTTTTAAGAAAATATTCACCTTCATCTTCAAAGAAGGCATAAGTATGGTTTTATTATAGCAATATGCTATGATTTAAAATTGATGTTTTAAAAGTATGCATTTTCTATAACTGCTTTAAAAAAGCAAAAACAAAAACAAAAACTACCTGTTCTGAGGAGCACACATTCATAGTCTATATGTACATAACTCCTATACAAATTCCAAGGAAGTCACGGGCCCTCAACCTCTGGGAGAACAGAGTGGCTATAAAGAATGAAGGATCCGGTTCTAAAAAGCGAGGCCTAAAGCAGGTGTCCACGGTGTGGCCACTCTAGTCCGGACAGACGCCAGCTAACTGGGTCTGGATGCACATTCTCTGAAATGAGCACTTTCCTGGCCTGGGCACAATGATTTTGGCAAGAAGATTATGCGCTGCTTACTAATTTCTAAAACCTCAATCTTTATTTTTCCCCCTTCTTAAAATGTTCCTTAAGCTTACGGAAAAGCTAATCATTGCTAACAATTGAGAGACTTTTAGAAAGTGCTAATGTGTTCCCTCAACAGAGCAAATAGTGAGGGATGATCTTCTCAGGAGTTAAGGACATATGTAAACATGATTCAACGATGTCAACAGCTTTCAGTCCAAGAATATCATCGAGGGGCATCAGCCTTCCAGCAGAACAAGTTCAAGGTTTCTGACAGTCCTTTTTCCGAACTTTTGATTTGGGTGCTGTGGAAAGAATAGAAGGAAAAAGAGAAAATGAAGAGGTAGGCCCTTGTTGAGTCTCTACACAGTGATTTGTCTTTAGTGAGGTTCCGTTATGTACAGCAAGGGAAACTGACCATTTGGATTTTCCTGTTTGTAGAAGGTCTTTAACATTTCCACCGCTTCCTCGGCCCGATACCCGGGAATGCACTGACGAAATGAAAAAACTGAGAATGAATATCAGCCTATGAAGACGTGGCCCATATCCCATAAACACAGCCATGCAGACATAATTACATAAACTTATTTCAGATGACATTAATACACTTTGGGGATAGCAGTAACGCGGGTAAGGAAGTACATGACCAAAAGAACAGACGTACGCACTCAAACATCTCTCAAATCAACTATTATTTCTTAGTCAAGTACTACTGAAGTTACTAGCTCTGTGATCTCTGTGGGATAAACTCCGTGCCCCCGCTTCCTCATGTGTAAAATGTAGGTAATGATAGCACTTACCTCAGAGGGGTTTCATGAAGATTAAATAAGATTCCACAGAATAACACCTGTTACATACCTGGCACATCATAAGTGTTTGTCAAGCATGAGCTATTTTTATCCACTGTTATTTACTAGTGGCCCATCTTGGGGTCGTGAGGTTGGGCCCCATGTGAGGGTCCGTGCCTGGCCTGGAGTCGGCTTGAGATTCTCTCTCCCTCTGCCCGTCCCACTTGTGCTCTCTCTCTCAAATAAATAAATAAATCTGTTTTTAAAAAGTGCTCAGTTTGATTTATCTTTGGTATCTAACTAGAGAGAAGAGGTCGATAGGTGAAAGAATAAAAAACTGTGATAATGGTAAAGAGTGAAATTACAGAAATACCACATGAAGATGAAATCTGAACTTGCCTTAAAGATAGCAAGTATTCGGGGTGTCTGCTGGATCAGCTGGCTAGGTGTCTCTTTTTTTCTCTTTTTTAAAGATTTTATTTATTTATTTGACAGAGAGAGACAGCGACAGAGGGAACACAGCAGGGGAGTGGGAGAGGGAGAAGCAGGCTTCCCACCGAGCAGGGAGGCCAATGTGGGGCTCGATTCCAAGAACCTGGGATCATGCCCTGAGCTGAAGGCAGACGCTTAACGGCTGAGCCACCCCGGCACCCCAGGTATCTGACTCTTGATTTCTGCACAGGTCATGATCTCAGGGTCATGAGATTGAGCCCTGAGACGGGCTCCCACTGGGCATTGAGCCTACCTAAGATTCTCTCTCTCTCCCTATCCCTCTGCTCCCCCCAACTCACCCATCAGCGCATGTGCTCTCGAAAATAAATAAATAAAAATTAAAAATTAAAAAATAGCGAATATTTAAAGACACTAAGCAGAGCATTTCAGGGAAAGAGTAAGAAGCTTGGGCTATGTGAGGAAACCGGCTAATGGGGGGGTGGAGGGCCTATTGACACAGAAGCAGATAAAATGAGGTCGAAACATACAGGGCTTCGAAGGCATGCCATGAGTTTGGACTTTATATGTGGCATCCTTCTCAGGTGCATGAAATGATAAAATAGAGATTCCAGGGAGGCACATCTGGAAGGAGCCACAGGAAGGGAAGCAGGTAATGAACACAAGCATAAGGGCCTGGCTGTGGTCCGCAGTGCAGAATGAAACTCCCTTTCTCTTGTGCCTTCAATCAGCTCTTCCCTGGGCCTATAAAGGCTGCATAAACCTTCCCCATTAAAAGAAATAACCTTTTGGAGTTCAATGTTTTTAGACTGTACATATAAGTGAGACGATACGGTATTTGTCTTTCTCTGACTTATTTCACTTGGCTTAGTGCCCTCAAGGTCCATCCACATTGTCCCAAATGGCAGAATTTCCTTCTTTTTTATGGCTGAATAGTCTATCGCATATATATAATGAAATATATACAGAAAACATTGCCTTTATAGAAGCAGAGAGCAGAACGGTAGTTGTCTGGGGTGGAGGGGTGGGGGGATGGGGGAATAAAGAGAAAGCTGACCCAAGGACACAAACTTTCAGTATAAGGTAAGTTCTGAGGATCTAAGGTACAGCATGGTGACTACAGTTAACAATACTATATGGTGTACTTGAAAACTGTTGAGAGTAGAGCTGCAATGTTCTCACCATAACAACAAAATGGTAATTACATGAGGTGAATGGTGTGTTAGCTAACTTTATTGTGGTAAACATTTCATAATCTATACGTCTATCAAATCACCACATTGTATACCTTAAACTTAACACAATGTTATATGTCAATTATATCTCAGTAAAGCTGGAGGGGGAAAAATCCCAATAACCTTCCTTCCACTCTGCCCCTCAGGCAAGCCGCTACCCTGCTGGTCCCTGAGAACATTCCAGACTCCTGGCTGTTGCTTGTGTGGCTCTCATTTCCTCTTCAACCTTAGCCTCGCTGGCTCGTGCTTCCAGATATCCCGAGGGCCCCTACCGACCAAAACACTGGTGCCCTTTCCAACCTCCTCAAGTCTCTGCAGTTGTGGAGACTACTGATCGTTCTCGCTTCTTTTTAGAGCTCTCTCCTCCCTTGGCTTCTCAGTTCTCACAACCTTCTCAGATCATTCTGACCATGGGGGGGTCAGTCCCCTTCTCCTCGTGCCACATGAAGTGTTCATCTCCTCAGAGCTCCCGCCTCTCCTCATGCTCTCGGGAACACCAACCAGCACAAAGCACTCTCCTCTCCTATGAGGTTAGACCAATGGCCCTCCACCTTGGCTGCTCAGTGGAATCATCTGGGAACTCTGTGGGATTATGACTGAACGCCTCTAAGTCAGAATCCCACCCAGGTGGGAGATAAGATAGCAACATGGAGCCTCGGATAGCCTCAGATAGCCGTACCCCTGCCGTCCCAGCCCAAGGCTGCCTATGCGACCCCCCACACCCCTAGAGTCCCATCTGTCCAGGGTCTGGTATGGTAAGCCCCTCTTTGGGAAACAGGGCAAAGCCATAAAGGAGCCTGTCCTCTCGCCCATCACCAATGAATGTTCATAGGAAACTTGCTTCTGGGTGAAGGGTTTCCCATGCAGCAGAGCAGCTCCCTCCCTGCCATCTATTGAAAGTCACCCCTGGACACAAGGGTCTGTGAAAAACAAATAAAACTAAAAAAGAAAAAAAAATCCTAATATTCTCTTCCACCCTCTCGCCTTCTTATCCAGTTGGTCTGGGGTGGGGACCTCCCAGAGTCACACCTAAAAGCTCTGTAATATGCAGTCCGGGATGAGACCCACTGAATTACAGATGGAGAAGGAAACTGCATCACTCTATGATACCAAGACAATATCTTCAATTATCCATTACAGCTACAAATTTGTGGCTGTAATAAAAAGCACACATTCTTATTAAAATAAACTTTTAAAAATGGACCAGGTATGTATTATTAGGTTGAAAAGAAGAATTCTGTAGGTCTCCTCTATGAGCTTAATGCTGCTTATAATATAGCATTAAAGGACTCTAGAATTGCTCAATACAAAAACAGCATCCCACCTCCCACAAACCCTCCCACCCAACCCGACCCAATAAAGGAAGAAACACAGGATCCAGAAACCTAAGGTATCAATGTTTTCTTTAGAATCTCAAAACACTTAAAAAAAAATCCCATAATTTGGCTTCAAACCTGGAGATATGGCTTCAAACAATGGTCCTTCATTTCCCTGGAGCCAATCTGGTCAAGCACACACACCACAAACAAACTTATTCTTCGGTTCAGCCAGATCAACTCTGTGCAGAGACGTGTAGGAGAGGGCTGTTTACGCACCCAATGTCACTGATGTGTTGGAGAGAAATTTTCTACCCATGTCAGATATCCAAGGGCACATCTTTGTTCTGCCCAGAAGCTTTGAGAAATTCTTTAGCTCTTCCTTATAAACGAAGTACAATCAGCAATTCACTTGCAAAAAGTTATGTAAGCAAAATTTGCGCTACTGATATGTGATTGGAAAAATTAAATTACTTTGCAGATTTTTTTAATGGTCAAGCTGACTGTATTGTTTACTCTCCATCATTTTATTACAATTTCTTTTCTGATACGATGTTAAAAGTCATCTATTCTCAAATGTACAGAAGTTGTTAGGAAAGCTAATGTTCATCTGGGAAAACTCAAAATAGAATGTTTTCCAAAACTTGTTCTCAGTGGGATTCAGCCAAATTTAGCCCTTCATAGGTACTCAGTATTCTCCTAAGAATATCTGAGGTCTTTGAAGTTACCCACCCACCATGTCCAGCATTTATTAAATCCTTTTCTTTTTAAAACATAATATTTCAGGATTAACCTTAGAGAGAACAATCAAACTGGTTTCTGAAAAATGCTATGTATCTAGTCAAATTCTGAAATATCAATTCCTGATGCTTATAGCCTTAAATATAAAAACCTGGAGACAGGTAGCAAGATTAAAGGGAAAGTAGACTTTTTAAGAGAAGATGAAAGCAATCTGAATTCTTGGGTTGGGGGAAATTTCGATATTGAAAAGGCAGAGGGGAAATAATGAAAATACAGGTATTCATTGCTAGACACCAAAAATAATACATAGAACAGGGATGCCAGGGTGGCTCAGTCAGTTCAGCATCTGGCCCTTGGTTTAGGCTCAGGTCATGATCTCAGGGTCCTGAGACTGAGACCCATGTAGGGCTCTACCCTCTGCGCAGAGTCCGCTTGTCTCTCTCCCTGTGCTCCTCCCCCCACAATCTCTCTCTCTGTGTCTCTCATAAATACATATAAAATCTTTTTTAAAAATGTAAAAAAAAAACTAGTACATAGCAACAAAGCAAAAACGATCGGCTTTGTGCAAAAATATTGTGTGTGCACTGTAAACAGCATCTACCGTCACTGACAGAGGCCAAGCTTCACACAAGCGTGGAACAGCATGGAGCTGGGGAAAAATGTCAACAGTGACAGCATCTCCAAACATACCTGATGGCGTTGGTGAAGACTGTCAGGAGATAACTGGGAAGGCCATGGCCTCTCCTTCTGGAGACAGTCTGCTAATTAAGAGGGCCAAGCACTCACCTGGAAATGATAACTGTCGTCTTCTACTGAGGCATACATGAACTTGACAAGAGGTCCCTGAGTCTGCCTGGTTCCAGCATGGCTTTTTGGTATACTGCCCACGCGTGAACTATTCCCAACCCCATAAAGAGATCAAAGTAATTAACAAGAAAAAGCACAAACGGGTCACATTACCTTAAATGGTCTCCCGGTATTTGGTAAATGAGCAGAGGCAATATTTAGAACAGAGCCACAACCGCCAAATCGTTCGTTCTGACAGCCATACACAACCAGTGGGATTTATGAGAAAGAATTAAGGTCCTGAATAGAGTGCGCAGCTCGAGTGTGTAGAGTGACAAAACCAGGCCATCCTGGACAAACAAGCTCACGCTACTTTTAAAAACAGTTAAGCTTAGGCTTAGGCTTAAAAATTACATTATCCCGTTACACAAAAGAAGAGGTTTAAAGGATTTAGAGATTAACATCTCACTATTGCAAATAATGAAAACTGAATACACAGTTGCTAAATGTTCACAGTTTGGTGTTCTCTCTTGTCTTTCCTAACTCACTTTCTTTTGGGTCATTAGAGAATTGGAGCCAGAAAGGAAGTAGGAATTTAATCCAGGGATTTCCACCTTTTAAAAATAGGATTGTCCCCTAATCTTTTGCCAAATAAAATATAACCCATGCCCCAATATAAAGCAGACTGAAGATGAGCCACCGTGTCAGGCAGGATGGGGAGAGGGTTCTAAGTTGACCAGAACTCCCCTCTTTACAAAGCAAAGACTGTACATGTTATACTCAAAACCTTCTGTTATTTTTAAAGTGATAAAAATTTTCACACATACATAGCAAAATAATACATAAAAAATTAGCAAGTACGAAATTGAGTTTTTGAACAAGCAAATAATTTTTTAAAGATCTTAGAGATGAACTTACTAACACTCAGTATTTGTGTCGCTTACTCTATGAAAGACACAACTGAAAGAGCTGTAACTTTCTCAATTTCCCATTTATTTATAATTAAAATATCATAAGTTACTTGTTTTTTACCTTATATTTACTTTTGACTTAAAATTTTTCATACATTGTAATAGGTATTTGTTGCAAAAATAAACAAACATATAAAGAAAGAAAGAAAAATTTTAAAACACCTACAATCTATTATTCAAAGGTGCATATTCTTCAGACCTTTTCCCTGCACACAGTTTTATAATCTACTTTAATTTGTGACTTATCCTTACTTAAGTTTGTTAGCTCTCAGCTTTTCTTTTTCTAGTTTATTTGGTTAATAGTTTAACATCTATTGATATAAAATGAAGAAATCTTATGATTTAAAAATCATTTCTAAAAATTTTTCAGCCAAGGGGTACAATATTTTATAACTAGTTTCATAAATCTGTTTTCACGTACTAGAAAGCAGGTTACGTGTCTGGCCATTTTCAAGGTTACAGGAAGGGCACACAACATTAACTCATGAAGTCAAAGGATACTCATCAGGCGGAGAGCAGCCGCACACATAATACATGGCTCCACGGTGACATACAGCACGGTGTGTTCAAATACTTCAGAAGGACTCTTGCCACTTCGATGACACCAATCTAGGGCCTGATCGATGGCCACCATTTCTGCATGTCGAGTAGCCTGAAAAGACAGAGGTGCTTGCATCAACATGTAACTATTTTGCAAACACTCAAACATAAATACCAAAAGAATGGGCCTAATGTGTCTGCCAACATTTTAATGAATAAAGGTTTTGGGGATGCTCTTAGCACTTTGCAGCATATTTCCCAGTTCAAGTCCCATAACCTCACCATCAAAAGACACCTAATAGATGTCGTGAGAATTATGCTATATTTTTAGTTAAGTACCTCAGAACCTCAAGGGATGCCCTTTCAATTAAAACGCCATAGAGAATGTAAGTCGGGGGGGGGGGGGGGTTTGCGAATATTCGAGGGGAAGCTTGAAGTCTTCATAGGAATGTGCTCCATTTTCAGATGTTTTCAAGGCTATCCCTCACTTCACTCTAAGCAAATCTTTAGTTAGTTAGTGGAATGTCATCCCTTACATTTTCTTTGGGATGAGATTTTATATTCTGGCAGACTCTAGAGAAAAGCAAAGATTTGGTATCAGTCTCCGATACCTCGTGGGTAGCATAGAATATAGGAGAAATCACACAGCATTTGGAAATAACCATACTTAAGTTTGAATCCTGACTGTAACATAAGTAATTATGTGGCCTTGGGCAAGTTACGTAACTTCTCTAAGCCTTGGTTCCCCCATATGTAAAAAGGGGGTTCACTGGCATCTATACCTCATAAAACACTGAATTACAAGAAACATGCTGTGTGCTATCTATGTGCTCTGCTATGTAATACTTATTAATGATATTCAGGATAATCACATTTATCAATAAGCTTATGCTGATTGCTAACTATGTACAAGCCACGGTGCTAAATCTTATGTGAGATTACAAAGTATGTCTTCAGCAAGTATAACATCTGCTTGGGGCAAATAGAAAGGTGCTCATTAACCTGAGATACAGAGTGTGAGAGATGCTGGCACAGTGGCCCGAGGTCCCATAGAAGCTAGAGGCAGGTGGAAGCAATGCTGGTCCAGAATTATGATCTCAGAGCTTTAAGGTACTTTAGTGAACAGATTCCCAAAGCTGCCTGCATACCAGAACTGACTGGGGAGCTTAAAAAAAATTTTCCCCAATTCAGGGGCTTTTTAACAATCAGATTCAGAATTACTGAATCAAATACCCCAGAATTCTCAATAAGTAAGTAACTGTTGAACTGAATCCCTGCAATCAACCTCTCTTTTTTAGAAAATCTAGAGTGGTGTGGTATCCTGGAAGCAAGTGAAGAAAGTGTTCTTTGTTTTGGGTGTTTTTTTTGTTTTTTTTTTTAAGATTTACTTATTTATTTGAGAGAGAGAGCGTGGGAGAGCAGGGGGAGGGGCAGACAGAGAGGGAGAAGATTCCCCGCTGAGCGCAGAGCCAGATGCAGGGCTCGATCCCAGGACCCTGAGATCAGGACCTGAGCCGAAATCAAGAGACGGCTGCTTAATTGACTGAGCCACCCTGGCGCCCCTCAACCTCTCGTTTAGTGCTGAAGAACCACAAGCTAATTTAGAACATGTTAAAAACACACAGCGGGAGAGGTGATGGTAGTGATGAGGGTGGTGGTAGTATCAGAGCCAAAAGTAGGACTCAGGTTTCCTCATTTGGGGTCAGAATCTTTCTATAGTGTTTTATAGGGTGATCTTCTATAGGACACACAAACCAAAATAAATGCAGTTTAATTTCAAGATACAGAAGAAACCCAGGTCATTAGGGGTTTAGATGGATGACATCAGGGCATTCAAAGTTCTGATATTAAAGATATCATACCAAACCACAAAATATACAAAACAGGGAGATTTAATTATTTAAATTATTTTAAAATACTGAATTCCACTCCCCAACAAGTATCTGTATATTCACTAATTGCTACGTTATGGTTATCACTTATCTCACAAATGTTCTGTTATCCAAGTAATAATTTCTTTGTGAATCTGGGTTCCCAGTTTGCATCTGTTTTCTTTTTTCTTTTTTTTTAATAATAATATTTTTTTATTATATTTTGTTAGTCACCATACATCCCTGGTTTTTGATGCAAAGTTCCATGATTCATTAGTTGTGTATAACACCCAGTGCACCATGCAATACATGCCCTCCTTACTACCCATCTGTTTTCTTTTTGATAGATGTGATGGATAAACATTAAATGCCCCATAGCACCGCGACCAGCATCAGTTTGTTCTCTGGTTCCCATGAGCAAAAGATAAGATCAAAGTCTGTGTGAGTGGTGTTATGGTTATAAGCTGTGAGTCCACCTAGTATTTCTGATAATCATAAACCTGGATACTTCATTTATACTTACCGTGACACACTGTTGTGATACCAAGAAGTGTTGCCTTAATTCATGAACTTCTCAACATAACCACAATAATATAAAGACACATAAACTATTAATGTGTAATACCAGGGTACCTGGGTGGCTTAGATGGTCATGATCTCAGGGTCATAAGACTGAGCCCTGCATTAGGCTCTGTATTGGGTGTGGAGCCTGCTTAAGATTCTCTCTCTCCCTCTTCCTGCCACACTCATGCATGCGTGCTCTCTCTCTCTCTCTCTAAAAAAATAAATAAAAATTAAAAAAAAATAATAAAGTGTAATACCACATGTAGGTATAGAGAGCGGGTGGTAGAGACTTTATTCCATTGAATTATCTAATATACGAACAGTTTCCTTTATACAATCCTTTATTACCTCCAAAGATATAAACTGAAGGTGATTTTTTAATTTACCAGGAGGAAAACATTATTTAAAGGTACTAAAGAATGTGATATGAGCTAAATTGATGTGTTTTGTAAAGTGGAATTTTGCTATATTAGATTTGCTTAAGATGGAGATTAGATTCATTTCTTCAATACTGACACTCCAATGTAATAAAATCCCTTCTTGAATTTCACTCAAGTGCTAAAGTAAAACTCCACGAAACAGAAAATTAGCCCCAAAGATTGTATTGCTTCATTAAATTTTTCTGAATTTTCCAAATTTTAAAAAACCAACATGGATCACTTTTATAATCAGAGAGGAAGGCATTCAAAAAAAAGAAATGTTAAGGGAAACCACCCTTCCTTTGATACCTACAGGTCTCAACACAGACCCACCTTCTCGCCAACTGTGATAAAATTCAGTACACTCCTACCTTTACTGCTGTATGTTTGCAATTAAACTATTCAATCGACATACATTTTTGGTTTGATTCACTTCATTTCGTCCCTTCCCCACAACTTCATTGTTGTAGACCATAAGGCAGCCAACAGGAACTTCAATATTTTCTAGGGCTTCCTTGGCCTAAAAGACAAAGTGGAAAATTTAAGATGTAATGTTCAATACTTGAAAAGATTACGGGAAAGAAATAGATGCAGCATAAGCACACATGTATAAACACTAGAACAAATACAGCTGAGCTTTCCCTTCCCTCAAGTATAGTTCAGTACTTAGTGCCTTTGTTCTCTGTTATATCCATATTAAGAAAGACTCAGGAACAAACTCCCTTCACAGGTTCTGAGCCCCTGATTTTTTTCTTCTCATTGGAAGCAGAAGTGAGCAAATGGCTGTCATTTACTCTTATTCTTACGGTGGCAGGGTCTGTACAACTTTTCAGAGATCACGTACATATTTACAAAGGAAATGAATAAATAACATGTATAAATACTTTATTGAAGTCCTTTCCTTGTTGAAATTCAACTTGCTTAAGGACGCCTGGATGGCTCAGTTGGTTAAGTGTCTGCCTTCGGATCAGGTCATGATCCCAAGGTCCTAGGATCTAGTCCCATATCAGGCTCCTTCCCTGGCGGAGAGCCTGCTTCTCCCTCTGCCTCTGCTGCTCCCCCTGCTTGTGTGCGTGTTCTCTCTCTCTCTCTCTCTTTCCCTCTTTACAAAAAAGTAAATAAAATCTTTAAAAAAAAATCTACTTGCTTAATTTTTTTGTTTCACTAAATATTATAGAAGATACCCTCTAGAGTTCCAACAGCATAAAAGTAACCAGACTGGATGTCTCTCTGTGCTATTTCTGCTTTGACACAAGAAAAGCTTTGGAGCACTCTATGTTAAAATGGTACGACCACTTTGGAGAGCACTTGGAAATTTCTTTAAAAAGTAAACACACATATAGCCTATGAACCAATTCTAATCCTAAGTATTTATTTAAGAGAAGGGAATACACGCCCACAAAAAAAAAAAAAAAAAAAAAAAACTTGCAAAAGAATGTTCTTAACAGCTTGATTCATAATAGCCCAAATCTGGAAACAGCACAGGTGTCCACCAACAAAAGAATGGATAAGCAAACTGTGGCACAGTCACATGATGGAATACTACTCAGCAATGAAAAGGAACAAGCTAGAGATACACACAACATGGGTGAATCTCAGACATGCTGAGTAAAAGACGTCAAACACAAACATACACACTGTATCACTCCCTTCAGGTTTAGTACTAGAACAGACAAAACTAAACACGATGATAGCAATTTCTTCCTGGAAGACCATGTGTAGACTGATGGGAAAGGGACACAACGAACTTCTCCAGGGTGGTCAAAACTCTATCTTGAAAGGGGTGTGGGTTACACAGATGTTTGCATCTGTCGAAACTGAATGAACAACAGATTTAAGACCTGTGCATTTCATTGTAAAGTACACCTCAAAGGAAAAATACAAATTAGAAAAAATAAGCTTAAGAATATTTCCCCCACCACCATCCTGGAAAGGGCAAACCACTGGTCATACTTGCAAAGCCTCCCCCATCAGAGGCTGTCCACTTTTCTTCTAGCTCTGTCGCTGACTGAACCAGAGCAGTCGAGGCCCAAGACAGTTAAAGAATATTTCTTTGGGCAGAGAACAAAAGCAAGAAGGTTATAGCTGCATACTCCCTGATCCTGTTGCTGAGAGAACAAAGGAAGAACACAACCTTTGAACTAGGGTATAATCATTTCCATCTCACTGCAGTCAAGAAAATCCAAGTATGGCTGTTTTTAGAAAGGCACAGCATTTCTTATTTTGACGGGCCTGAAGACGCTCTGGAAGACGAGATTACAAATTAAGTGTAGGTATTCACAGTATAAAGCATATTCAGTGTAAAGTTGAAGACATTGCTTTAGACCGCACTAGCTCCTATTCCCAGCTATACTTTAGAGTAGCAGTAACTTCCTATCATCAGGCTAACATGGGTTGCTTAGCCACTTCGACCACGCTCAACTGGCACTAACTTGTCCTTGGGCCAATAAAGGTAAAAGGAGAGGCACACAGCACAGTGGTAGCAAACTGTTTCTCTCTCCTTCCTCCTTAGGGTGGTAGGACAGAGCTAGGACCTGCACAGAGGTAGAGACAGAGCAGCTGAAGCAGTAAGACTGCACTCTTCTGAACTGGGTCAGGAACCCCCCACAGGCTAGTTCTCTCCAGTTCTGTAACAATGGTTAAAGCATGCCAGGTTATACAAAGTTCGAAAGTCTGAAGAGTTCCAAGGATTGGTGAATATATACAAATAAATATACAAATGCACCATTGGCTACTAGAGAAAGGAAAGTCAGGAGGAGGACTGACAGCTAGTGAGGATGGCAATGCTACGCAACCACACAGTTAAGCCAATCAGCACGTGAAAAATGTTATTACTGGAGTACACAGAACCCCAAGTACACACAAGAGAGAAATCATTTACTCATCCAACAAATATTTGTTGAAGATCTTGAGATAGGGAAATTATCCTGGATTATTTAGGTGGCCCTAAATGCAATCACAAGGGTCCTAATAAGAGAGGCAGAGAATGAGATTTGAAGACGTTACGCTGTTGGCTTTGAAGACGGAGGAAGAAGCCATGAGTCAAGCAAAGAATATTGCTCCAGAAGCTGGAAAAGGTGAGGAAACACATTTTCCTCTAGAACCCTCAGAGGGTACGCAGCCCTGCTAACAGATTGGGTTTGGCTCAATGAAATGAATTTCAAACACCTGGCATCCAGAGCTGTAAGAGAATAAACTTGTGTTGTTTTAAGCCATCAAGTCTGTAGTAATTTGTTACAGAAGCCATAGGAAACTAATACACTGTTAAGAAGAAAAGGCAAGCTAAAACTGGAAGATAATATTTGCAAACCACATATCCAACAAAGGTCTACTATCAAGACTATATAAAGAACTCTCAAAGTTCAACAGCAAAAAAAAACCCAAAAACAATCCCACTAGAGAATGGGCAAAAGATATTAACAAACACTTCACCAAAGAGGGCATACAGACGGCAAATAAGTACCTGTAAAGATATTCATATCATTAGCCATTAGGGAAATGCAAATTATAATCACAATGGAGTTACCACTACACACCATCAGAATGGCTAAAATAAAAAGTAAAAACACCAAATGCTGGTGAGGCTGAAGAAAAACAGGATCACTTATACACTGCTGGTAGGGCTGTAAAATGGTACAGCCACTCTGGAAACTAGTTTGGCAGTTTCTCAAAAAGCAAGACATGCAGTTAACATATAACCTAGCAATTGCACTCTCAGGCATTCTCCCAAGAAACCGAAAGCTGATGGTCATACAGCACATAAATTCATATACAGACACAAATGTTCATAGGCGTTTTATTCAGAATAGGCAAAAACTGGAAATGATCCAAATGTCTTTCAAAGGGTGAACAGACGAGCTGCGGCACATCCACCCCATAGAACACCACACAGCAAGAAAAGGAACAGACTCCTGATTCACTCAGCACTTGGATGGACCTCAAGGAAATCATGCTGAATGAAAAAACCAACCCCCAAAAGGTTCCATATTCACATATATAACATTCCTGAATGCACAATTACAGCTACAAAGAACGAATTTGTGCCTGCCAGGGCTTAAGGGCTTGAAAGGGAATGGTGGCTCTAACGGGCAGCATGAAGGAGACTTGTGGCGATTGAGCAGTTCTGGTGGTGGTTCAGCAAAACTAAACATGTGATAAAATTGCATAGAACTACACACACGTGTGCATACAAAGCTGATTAAATCGGACTAAGCTCTACAGTTGGCGTCAATGTCATTCTCCTGGTTTTGATTATTGCATGACAGTTACGAAAGACCTTACCACAGAGGAAGGCTGGGTGAAGGGTACATGAGCCTTCCCTAATATACTTTTTTTGGCAACTTCTGTGAATCTATAATTATTTCAAAAGGAAAAGTTTAAAAAATAATAATAAAGGTGGAGTAAACGAGAAATATCTTGCAATGGAGATTAAGAAGAAATGCCAAGTCAGGTAGGAGAAAAACCGGAGTTATCTGCTGTTAGAGAAGATCACAGAAAAAAAAATAAAAAATAAAAAATAAATAGGCCAAGAAAATAGAGTCAGTGACACAGATGCAATTTTGGTGGAATGGTGGAAATGAAAACCAGTGGCTTGAAGAGTGACCAATCTACAGGTTAGATTTCTAACTTCCAACTATTACCACAGACTGTTATGTCTACATAACAAATGTTCTGATTCGGAGCTTGCAGATCCTAAGAGCTTACAACTTATGGAAAAACTTACTTTGACCCAGGACTATTTAAGCACTTTATCAGAATTAACGAATTTCGTTTACCACCCAATGAGATGGAGTCAGTGAGCTTCCCCAGCTTACAGATGAGTAAATGGAGACATGGCCAAGTTAGGGGATTTGCTCGTGTGAGAGGCTGGGGCCAGAATCCAGGCAATCTGCTCCGGAAATTCATTTCTTCAACAGTATTTATGGAACACCAATGAGGTACAGGTTCCTGGCCACTCCGTCTCAAATTTCTACTCTGGTCAACACTGATCAGCTACTTTATCACCTTTTAGGTTCAAAATAGGCCTACTTCAAGGGACAAAAGAGAAGGAAAACTTAAAAGAGTGAGACCCAGAAAGTTTAAGGCTAAAAAACTGCAAGAGAAGAAACAAATGAGGGGGCCACACGATAAAGATTTTCTGCAAAACTATCTCCTGAAGAATTCTGTGTGTGTGTGTAGCAATCTCAAGCACGTAGATGAGAACTCAAGACCCAGTGAAGGAGGAGAAGTGGCAGAGGACAGAGAGAATCCGTGTAGCCCAGTGGGGTTCCAAGTCTTGAATTAGGTCACCTGCAAGCAAGCCTGGCAGCTTCTCACTCCACACAGGCCCCCAGGTGACTGGGCGTGTGCCTTTCCTTCTTTCTTTCAGATTTTCTCCTTTTCCTTCCAGCAAATGTATCTCCTTTATTCCATGTCCCACCTCTCAAGATTATCTTCCCATTTACTTACAGTAACTTGTTTTTTTGTGAAAAGCCTTCAACTGCTGTCCAAAATAGAGAGAAAACATGAGTGGTGGGAGTATTTAAAAGTGCAAATCAGGTTATTGATGAGGAATAGCCCAGCCCACCATGCTGAGGGGGAGTGGCTAAGCAGTTGGGAATGGTGGGTTAGGGAAGAGGTGGTGAGAACAATCCCAAAACCCCACGGAAATGGTTTTAGGTGAAATGCTGTTCAATAAAATACATATTTGTTTTGCTGTCAAGTTCAAAATAGAGTTAAACTAATTAAATAATTAACATAATTTTCAATCCATCCCATCTCATAGTTTCCAACTCTCAAAAGCATAGTGAAAAATTTCTTTAAGATGACCCATATCTTAAAAAAAAAGACCCATATCTTTACCATGTTAACTAATTATTTGTGTGTGTTCTCCTCTAGTCTTTGATTTAAAAAAACTCAACAGTTTAAAAAAAACAACCGCTTTAATTTATTGAACATAATGTGTCAGGGACTTTACAAACACGATCTCTTTTAATCTATACAACCGTGTGACATATATACTATATAACTGTTTTACAAAAGAGGCCTCTGTGGCTGAAAGGTTAAGAACCTGTCAAGGTTAGCTGGCTGTCAGTAGCCATCCTAGGTTTGAACATATGCCTTTCTAACCTCTAAATGTACGTGTATAGTATAAAATAATTTGTAGTCTGCTTGCTTAATGTTAGATATCACATGTAGCTGTGATAGTTAATGCCATGTTTGTACCTAATATCCATAACCATTTTGATAACAGCACATTATTCAACACAGTAATATACCATAACTTAACTATTTCCCTTCATCAGAAGTTTGAAATACTTCCTAGTTTTCCTTGTTATATTTAACACTGAAATGACAATGATTGCTTTTTATCTTTCTAAACCATTTTCTTAAGATAAATGCCACAGAATTATATTACTGTCAAATTATATTACTGTCAAATTATAGGAACATTTTATTTGAGGCTGTTAATTATATTATGCCAGGTTGCCATCCAAAAATGTTATACCAATTGGACTGTTAGGGTTGTACTGATTTTTGCACAGACTCACTTGTTTTAGATAACATTTTAAAAAAATAGATTTTAAGCTTTCTCAAAAACTGTTTTCCTTTCTTTTATAATTCAGGCTTATGTCTGTAGATTAAAATCATAGACTAGGATGGAAATTTTCTAGTGCAACACCTTTATTTTAACTAGTAAGACCCAGATATTATATGATTTGGTTGGTCCAATTAGAGCCAGACATTCATTCTACTTACCCGTATTGGCCATATAAATATGTCTATCTGCACAGATGCTGTGAAGACGCTAGTATCCTCCCTACTACACGTATACTGCATATTTCACTTTCAAATTCCTCAGAGGTGAACAGATTTGGCACTAGCTATGCTTCTTGTCTAATCTTAAACTCTTCTCAGAAGTACATCGTACACCTTGAATTACTTCAACAATCTTCGAAGTAGTTCAAGATTTGAAGTTTCTGTAGTGGGGAGGGAATGACTGAACAAAGCACAGGATTTATGACAAGCACTTTTTCCCCTCTCTTTAAGACCTGGAAGAACATGTATAGGCCAAAACCAAAATACAAGTACTAAGTAAGGGCCTCCTTGATCCTATGTAGGAATAGATAAACCAGGTAATCACATCCCCTAGGTGTTTATAATCCAATTAAGAGGGACACCTGGGTGGCTTAGTCAATTAAGCATCTGACTTTGGCTCAGGTCATGATCCGTGGGTCCTGGGATGGAGACCCACGTCGGGCTCTCTGCTCAGCACGGAGCCTGCTTCTTCCTCTCCCCCTGCTTGTGCTCTCTCTCTGTCAAATAAATAAATCTTTAAAAATATATAATCCAATTAAGGGACAAAAATGTCAAGGCCAGAGAGATCTGAGAAACTACGTGGATTTCAACAATCTCATTTTATAGGGTAGGAAGGGAAAGGGCTGGCAGGGGGCGGGGGTGGGAGTGACTTGCCCAAGGTCACAGCAAAACGTAGTAAAAGGACTTAAGTGTTTAGTCCAGAAGTCTAGAGAACAGTGCAGAGATAGGCGGAGGAAATGTTCCAATATATTATGACCAAAAGATGCTTAAAGGAAAATAAAGACCCAAAATATGAAAGGATGAGAAAAGAAATCACAGCTCTGCTACATGAGTGGGAAAGCCCAATGACTGATTAAAGTTAGCTGTTTTCAAAAACACTAGTAAGTCCTCCATGGTAGCATCTCTGAAAATTTCATCTAAGCAAGCTCCACACATAAATACTTTGGGGAGAGAGCTCCTGGGGAGAGAGCTCCTGAAGCAAATGAAAATAAACAGCAGAGCCCAAAATATTCTGACTGCCCAGCACTCAGGCATCATCTGCCCTCCAGATCTCTCACCCATGGAAGGATACGAATGCAGCTTATTCAAAGATAGTTTAGACTTTGTGTGTATATATTAGCCTCCTCACTATTTAGAAAGAAGCTGCCCAGCATAGGACATTATTGAAATGATTTGGGAAAGGGAGAATGAGATTTTGATATCACATGAAAACTCCTTGTCTCCAACTTAGAGGATTTAGTAACATAAAAGAGGTTCAGGACAAACAAATCCATACAAGTTACAAATTAATTTTTAAATGTATATGTGAACAGTAATTAAAGTATCGGAATGCTACGTATCTTGTAAGTTTATTGGAGGAAATAAATTATGAAGTAAGCTCAAAGAATGGGTCCTAAAATCAAGTTAGTGGGTCAGGACCAGCGTTTTTTTCAAAAATCGAGAGCTTTCTGTGCTCCCGCTCCTGGCAGTGGCGGCAGGAGCGCCCTGGACCTGGAGAGCGATGCGTACCGGTTCGTGGGCCTGGATGGACCTGGATGGACCTGAGGCAGAAATGCTCTGCCGGCAACCACATCATCCGCACCAAGGCTCACTCCTCCCGCAGACGAACGGGGGCGAGGTTGACGAGGTGACAGGCAGGCAAGTTCAAAGGCCAGTTTACACCAAGCTATTTGTGGGGCCATTCGCAGGATGGGTGAGTCAGACGACCCCATCCTCCGACTGGTTAAGACCAACAGCATTGTTTCAAAGAACTTCTGAATGGAGAGGCTCATAGATGTGCAATATTTGTCATAAATACATAGCACCCCCCCATCCAAGAAAAGAGAAATACCAGGAAAACTGTACAAAGGAAGGTTAAGTACTGTTCTGTGAAACTTTTCAGTTATAGCTATATGTGTATTTACTGGGTTGTAATATAAAATAGACTTTTTCACTGGAAGTCACTTTCCAAAAAGTATGAGAAACAAGTTTAAAAGGACATTATGTAAGCAGAAACAAATGGATAGACGCTGTAATGCATCATGGCTTAGAGAAAAATATTTGGCTGTAATAGTGAATGAATGCAGGGGGAAACAGCATGAAAAGTGAACAGAGAGAAATATACCAAAATCAGTTTCAGTGCTGAATTCCCAATGCCAAGCATAGTGTGCTCAATAAACATCTATGGAGTGAATGAATACATAATTATGGAATTAATTAACTATAGGAGACCAGAGGCCACTAAGGATAGGAAGAATATAATCAAAACCATGTACAAAAAAAAATCCTTTTACAGCAGCTTTAGAGGAATGTAAAGCTGAAGAGCATTTGACATACACATGTGTGTGCTGGTGCATATGTTTGTATACATATACATAAATATGCCAAACACACTCTTATCCCTATTAAAGAGCTCACTGGCACACAGAAGTATGGGTAAAACTTGGATTACGCACAAATCTGATTAGAGCCCTTCTTAGCAATCCTCAAGGGAGCAAAGGGAGTTTAAAGGCCAGACGGCAGGAGGATAGATGAATGGTAGGATCTGGCTGTCCAGGGATTTGTTTTTATCCTGATCTTTCAGACACATCCTCAGCGTCCTTTCTCCTACTAGATAGGTTCGAGAGGTCATAAATACAGAATAATGTGACTTTCCGGATTTGCGAGTGTGTCCCCCGGGAAAGAAGGGGGCGCAGCACGTTACGTGCCAGCAGCAGCTCAATGAGGATGTTTGGCTCAGCCATGCCGGTGAAAAAAGAAATGACTTCTGTATTTGCCCTCTTCCTTCCCCTACAGCACTGTGAGAATGGGCTAAAGAAAATTTCAGGACAGTAAAGCCAGCTGTCTACCCAGAAAATGTGACCGCCATCGAGATTATGGTGGCGAGAAAGCACACTCAGGGCGTTTGCTCAAATGCTCGGGTCGAGAAGAGAGCTAAAAAAAAGTTCCCACCCGCGGCAGCCACCTCCTGGGCTCCTCACCATCTGCATCGCTTCCTCCATCCACTTTTTGGTCTCCTCCGCGGTCACCGAGCACACGCCGCCGCCAGTAGCCGGCGTGGACGCCGCCTTCGCCTCCATACTGCACCCGGGCCGCGGCGCTGGGCGCCAGAGGCTGGGGCGGCAGAGGAGCGCGGGTAGCGGAACGCGGCGATTGCCGGCCACCGTTTCCAGGGAAGTCGAACGACGATGCACTCGGGAGCGAATTCTGGACGGACCTGGGTGCCCTGGACCAGTGAGCGGAGACCGCGGCGCGGGGGCAGCCGCAGAAAGCGCAGCTGCTCAGCTGTAGTCCACGCCCCCTTCCCGCCCCGGTGACAGTCTCTGCGGAAAGTCGCGTTTGTGATTTCTGGAGAGCGCCCGCGGGACGACGGCGGTCCTGCCTGGCCGTTTGGGCCAAGCGACGAGGAAACGGTTTCCTGGCGAACTGCCCACCTCACCCCGCCGCCCCTAAGCAGCCCTTACCTTCAGGGCCTGAAGATGCTGAGATCTACGTGGAATTTTCTAAAACGTCATAAAAAGAAATGCATCTTCCTGGGCACAGTCCTCGGAGGTGGGTGACAGCGTTCTCGGAAAGGGACTTTGGGAGCAAGGGGAGGAAGAGAGGTAACTGTTTTCTAAAATAGAGGCCGGGCGATCATAGTCCCGGGTATGTAGAGGAGACTCGTTCATCCGTCGGCCGGGATGCGGGGTGACAAACCTCTAAGGTTCTCCACACCTCTGCAGTTGTGTAATTGTGTCTTTTGTCCTGACACTGCCGCCTATTCTCTTTCTCTCCTATCCTTTCTTCTCACGGACCTTGGGAGAAGCTGCCACAATTAAGTTTCTGTTTCAAGATGCCATTCTCTTAACACATATTTTTAAGTTCTTGTTTTCCTTTGAGATTCATCGTTTGTGTTGGCACTCTCGCTAATTTATTTGGCTTTCATCCTCAGAAGTTTTTTATTATTCTAGGAGAACCTAAAGCCTGCAGTTCCAGTGTTGTTTAAAGTTGATTTGATTTTTTTAAAACAGCACACAGGTAGACTAAAGGACTGGAAGATACATACTAGACAAAGAAACACAAATCAGTATTTTAGTTCTGTTCCTGCTCCTTTAGAATACAAATTATGCAGTAAGAAGGTGTTTGGGAGATGTTGTGCAATCTTCCTCAGGATCTTCAAGGTTAAGATCAATGCCCATCTGTCTGGCTGACATAACTGAGTCAGCTGAGGCTGAGAAGACATTTAGAAACAGGATAATCCTGAGAGCCTTTGCCTCGTGTGGTGATCATGTCACAATATGCAGGGATTTGAAGGAGAGAATGAAAAGCTTTGTGAGATAGAAGGAAATGTAGGAATGTTAAGAGGGAATTTTTAGCATTTGATTTTTTTGAGAAATATCACTAACTACATGTTTTGGTTCCAGAAGTACTTAAAAAACAAGAACAGAAGTTTTCTAAAGAATTTGGTTGCTTTTCTCTTACTATTAGATTATATTCTATTGCCCCCAAACAGTTTGAAATTAACAATACTTTTGGCATCAGTAACTCAGATCTGTTGATTCTGGAAAATTTGAAATCAGCTTATTGATGAGATAAGGAGAGTCTTCCTCATCTCTGATATCTTTCACAAATCAGTACATTTTTATGTGAATTTTTACAGCATTCTTTGAGAAATCCTTTACAAATAAATTTTCCAGTATCTTCAGCCACTGGCAGCTAATGTACAGATCTCCCTCAACTTGGAATGGGGTTACGACCCAGTAAACATATAGTAAGTTGAAAATACCATAAGTCAAAAGTACATTTAATGTTACCTAACCTACCAAACATCAGAGCTTAGCCTAGCCTACCTAAAATGTGCTAGAAACACTTACTGTAGCCTACAGTTGGGCAAAATCATCTGTTGTTGTTATAGTGTTAGTATCTCCTGTAATTTATTGAATACTGTACTGAAAGTGAAAAACAGAATGGTTGAATGATTACAGAATCATTGTAAGAGTTGTTTACTCTCAGTGATTTCGTGGCTGACTGGGAGCTGGGGCTCACTGCCACTGCCTAGCATCACAAAAGTATTGTACCGCATATTTGCTAGCCCAGCAAAAGATCAAAATTTAAAGTATAGATTCTACTGAATGTTTAATACTTTTGCATCGTCATAAAGTCAAAATTTGTATAATTCAGGGTCTATCTATATATTTCAGTTATGCTAAGACTACTAAGTCCATTTTATTTGTAGTAGTTAAAATTATATACATATGATGGAAGAAGTATAAATAAAATATTTTTTGCCTCTTCTGAAGGAAGGAAAATAATCTCTCTTTAGCAATCTCAGAATAGCATATCCCTTCACATTTATGGAAGAACTTAATGGTATATTAGAGATAATCGTAAGGGAAGCAAAAAGTATACTTAAGACATAATTACAGATTTTTTCAAAAATCTTTTGAGAGCTTTATAATTACAGATTAAGAGAAATAAGAAAGGGAAAAAAATTCCGAAGGACAGAAAGAGAAAATAATTCTAGTGTTTTATATCTTACTATGTTACATTTCAGTTAATCTAAGACATTTATCCAGTGCTTATAGTGTTTAAGGTAATATGATTGGAAATACAAGAGTTACAGATTTTTAATAGTAATAGCTACCATTTATTGGGTGCCCAACGGGCACTGTGCTAACCTCTTCTCTTCAGTGGGCAGGACAACAAGAGTAGTTACTGTTATTTATATTCAAAAATGCGAGTACTAGAGTCCTAAGAATTGAAGAAACTTGCTGAGGATCTCAGAGTTAATAATAAGGAAACTAGAATTCAAACCAGGTGTGTTAGATTCTGAAGCACTTTCTCTTTGCACACTATACCGTTCTGCCTTCATGGACTTTATGGTCTGACAGGAATGAAAAACAAGTGTCTTAGTCCACTAGGGCTGCTACAATAAAATACCACAGACTGGGTGACTGTAAACAACAGAAATTTGTTTCTCTCAATTCTAGAGGCTGGATCAGTGTGCCAGCAAAGTTAGGTGAGAGTCTGCTTCCGGGTTGCAGACTTTTTGTATCATCACATGGCAAAAAGGGTAGGGTCTCTCTGAAGTCCCTTTAAGAACACTAATCCCATTCATGAAGGCTCCACTCTCGTGACTTAAGCACCTCCCAAAGACCTCACCTCCTAATATCATCAGGCATTAGGATTTCAACATGTGAATTTTGGGGGGACACAAACATTCTGATCATAACAAGTACACAAATAATTAAAATACAAACAATAAGATAGCTGGGGGGGAAATGGCATACAGATCAAACCAGCAGATAGCATGTGCAGTTGGAAAAAAATAGAAGAGGTCTTCATGGAAGAAGTGGCATATTTTGTCAGGCTTGAAAACTAGGTCAGATATCAACATGTTTGCTCAAAGAGGTTTGGCCATTCATTGGTGGAAAAAACCTACAACTTTGGGTTACAGGCCTTACATAGGAATTTCCTGCATTTTGGATGAGTAACTGCTTTAAACCTATTTGTACAATCTCGCCAGTTTATGAAATGTAAACTTTTTGGCCTGAGGTCTCCTTTACACTTGTAAAAATTAAAGACTCTAAACAGCCTTTTAAAAATTGTATCTATTAATGGCTGCCATATTAGAAATTAAAACCAAGAAATTTTTTAAATATTAAGCGACAATAGTAAACCCATTACATATTAATACAAATATTATTTTTTAAAAAATAGTGAAAAGAATGGCATCATTTTACATTTTTGCTAATCTCTTTACTGTCTGGCTTAATTGAAGAAAGCTGGATTCCCATCTCTGTTTCTGCATCCAGTCAGTTGTGTTACCACATGTCATGTAGCCTCTGGAGTACTCTGCTATATGAGAGAATGAGAGAATGAGAATGAAAGAGACAAAAACTACAAAAATAGTTTTGACTTACAGATTCCATGAAAAAGTATTGAACACCTTCAAGAGTATCTAAGCCACACTTCGAGAACCACTATTTAAGAGAAAATGTTGCAGAACAGAGAATAACCAGATTTTATTTATTGGCTTGCTGATTTCTAAAGATCTCAGAGCACGGACTTATAATTTATATCTTAATCCCTGTAATTTTTGGTCTCTTTAGTTTTCCATTTATTCATTCTTTCATTCAACAAACATTTGAATGAGAGTGAGTGCCTCCTCTCACTATATCAGGCTCTGGGAATACAGAGGTATAAGACAGTTCTTTTTTTTTTTTTTTTTTTTTTTAAGATTTTACTTATTTATTTGTCGGTACACACAAGCAGGGGGAGTGGGAGCAACAGGCAGAGGGAGAAGCAGACTCTCCACTGAGCAAGGAGCCGGATGCGGGACTCGATCCCAGGACCCTGGGATCATGACCTGAGCTCAAGGCAGATGCTTAACCAACTGAGCCACCCTGGCGTCCAAAAACACAGTTCCCTTTCCCAGATTCTGATTCTTTTGGTCCAGACCAGTTCATTTATTCATCAATTATCCAGCAAGTATTTATTGAGCTCCCTCTTTGTACCAATATTATGTATTGGGGATGCAGCATTGTACAAGGCAAGATATTTGGGGGTGATTTCAGAGAACTCTCTTAAAGGCTACATTTTTAACAGGTACTTCAAGTAATTCTGATGTAAGTGGAACAGGGAATCCACATTAAGAAAAGACAGCAGGGTGTTGAAGAATTCTAAACACAGGAATATGTAGTCAGATTTAAATTTTAGAAAATCACTTGACATATAAAAGATGAATTGGAAAGTTGTGAGACCAGAACAAAAGAGGAGAGGAGGAAGCTGGAAACCAGTTCTTAAGAGCATTATTCAGAATCTGAATGAAGACAATGGTAAAGAAGTTGGAGTAAAGTGGCAAAAATTAGAAAATATTTCTGAGATAGAATCAGACTAGCAGGATTTGGTGTTTTGTTAGATTTTGGGCGATGATAATAGATTATTTTCAAACTCTTATTGAAATTATTAACCTAGTAATAGTCTAGTAAAATAGTTGTATTGCAGGGATTTTCATCCAAGAAAGGAAGACAACTAAAAGATAGTTTAGAAAAACTGAATTTATAATGTGGAAAGACTAGAAGATATTTTGCTTTACCGGCAATGTTCTGAAAGGGAACCCCAAAAAATTTTACATTGATTTGCGGAGGGGGGGGTTGTTTTTGTTTTTTGTTTTTAGATAGCTCAAGGGTGGGGACAGAGAGCAGAAGAGAGTGGGAGAGAGAATCTCGAGCCGAGTCTGAGCTGAGTATGCAGACCAACGCAGGGCTTGATCTTAAAACCCTGAGATCATGACCTGAGCTGAAACCATCCCCATTTTTTGAGGTATTTAGTGATTATTTCCATTATTCATAAATAAAGTCAGAGCTACAGAAGAAATTTTAAAGCACCTTATAATCTCAGCCTTTCATTTTATGGATAAAAAAGATTAGATGCAGAGAGTGGAAGAGGCTTGCTCTAAGTTACCTACCTAGATGGTGCCACAACCATCAGTATCTCTTGTCTTCAGGTCAGATTCAGGCAGCCAGTCGAGCATGTAGATGATCCTGAATCCCATATTTTAGCTAATGAATGCTCTGCCTTCATACTTATTTTCCTAGGGAAGAAAAAAATCAGAATTTATTAATTTTAAGAATGAGAGCTTGGCTAAATTTGATTTTGTATAGTAACTTACTTCAGTGCTAACTCAAAAAAAAAATAATGAGTTGTGGGATTTTAGCCTAATTTGATGTATTAGTTTGCTAGTGTTTCCATAACGAAGTACCACAAACTGAATGGCTTAAGCAGCAGAAATGTATTGTCTCATTGTTCTGGAGTCCAGAAATCCAAGATCAGTGTGTTGGCAGGATTTGTTCCTTCTGAGGGCTATAAGAGAAGGATCTTCAGTAGGCCCCTCTCTTCAGTTTGTAGATGGTTATCTCCTTCGTATCTTTACATCATCTTCCTTCTACACCTGTGTCCAGATTGCCTCTTACCAGAATACCAGTCATGTTGGATTAGAGCCCACCCTAATGACCTCCTTTTAACTTGATTACCTCTATAAAAACCCTGGCTCCGGATGTGGAGAAAGGGGTACCCTTTTACACTGTTGGTGGGAATGCAAGTTGGTACAGCCACTTTGGAAAACAGTGTGGAGGTCCCTCAAAAAAGTTAAAAATAGAGCTACCCTATGATCCAGCAATTGCACTACTGGGTATTTACCCCAAAGATACAGACGTAGTGAAGAGAAGGGGCATATGCACCCCAATATTCATAGAAGCATTGTCCACAATAGCTAAATTGTGGAAGGAGCCGAGATGCCCTTCAACAGACGAATGGATAAAGATGTGGTCCATTTATACAATGGAATATTACTCAGCCATCAGAAAGAACGATTACCCAACATTTGCAGCAACATAGACGGGACTGGAGGAGATTATGCTAAGTAAAATAAGTCAAGCAGAGAAAGACAATTATATGGTTTCACTCATTTATGGAACATAAGAAATAGCAGGGAGATCCGGTAGGAGAAGGAAGGGAAGGATGAAGGGGGTTAAACAAAAGGGGTAATGAACCACGAGAGGCTATGGACTCTGGGAAACTGAGGGCCTCAGAGGGGAGAGGGTGGGGAATTGGGATAGGCTGGTGATGGGCATTAAGGAGGGCACATATTGCATGGAGCACTGGGTGTTATACGCAAACAATGAATCATGGAACACTACATCAAAAAAGAAAAAAAAAAACCCTATCTCCAAATAAGGTAACACTCTGAATTAGGGAGACTTCAACATATGAATGGGGGAGGGGCGTGTATGACACTTGTTCAACCCATAATAATTCATTTTCTTTTAGCTTTAGTTATAATATACAACACAAATACAGTAGCTGAAAAATTTTTATCAGACACTGTTGAGAATCTAATGTAAGCAGTATACCTTTTCTCCCAGAAAACACATACATCAGTCATTTATTGTTATTCCAGAAAATTCTTAAATACACAAATGTCATCATTGCAGTGTTTCACCTTACGTTATTATTAGTTGAGAAATGGCAGTCATTTTACACGTAAGTTTAAGCAATCTATTGTGCAAATAAAATACAAGCAATTCATTTTGAGTAGTTGTTACCTAAGAGTTGCCTATCAAAGAGTTACTTTGTGAAATATAAGTCAGTTTCTTCATTCTGTTGGTGTTATGGCACTGTCATCAGTTTTTTGAGTTTGGATTACAAGAAAGATAGCTATGAAGCCAGTTATGTAAATTTCGTTTACTCTTTAAGCATGATCATAATACATGTATTTGAATACAAACATAGCAGCAGTCGTAGTTTATTTCTGTCTAATTATTTGCAGGACATTCCTCTTACTGAACTATTATTTTTAAGAATATATAATATGAGAGACTATGGACTATGAGAAACAAACTGGGGGCCTCAGAGGGGAGGGGGTGGGGGAATGGGATAGACTGGTGATGGGTAGTAAGGAGGGCATGTACTGCATGGTGCACTGGGTATTACATGCAGTTAATGAGTCATCGAACTTTACATCAGAAACCGGGGATGTACTGTATGGTGACTAACATAATATAATTAAAAAAGCGTTAAAAAAAATATATATATAATATGTTATCAGTTCATCTATAATGCTTATATTAGTGAAAATATTTCAGGATGTGTGTTTGCTTTGCAGTCCCTACAGTGCTGTCTCCTCCCCACTTGGGACAGACAGACTAAATCAAATTGTTTAGGTCCTGCACAGTTCTTAGGTTCTTTTTGATAGATACTGAGGGCCACAAGCAGTTGGAGATAGGTGAGGATTAGTTACTCCCTTATAAATTTGTTGCCAGGTTATAATGGAGCACATGCTGGCACACATAAAAACATCCTATTAGCCAGTATAAATTAAACAGTATCATCACTTGTTTTATAAGCTTATTGAAGCCCCAGTAAACTCTTTCAGTGCTGCAACAAAACCTTGCATAAAAGATTTGCCTGAAGATGGGGCACCTGGGTGGCTCATTCAGTTAGATTAAGTGTCGGACTCTTGATTTCGGCTCGGGTCATGATCTCAGGGTCCTGAGGTCAAGCCCTAGGGATTTGCTTTCTTCCTCTGCCTCTCCCCCCACTTCTCTCTCTCTCTCTCTCTCTCTCTCTCTAAGAAAGAAAGAAAGAGAGAAAGAAAGAAAAGAAAGAAAGAAAGAAAGAAAGAGGAAAAAAAGAAAGAAAAGAAAAAAAGAAAAAGAAAAGAAAAAAAGAAAAAGATTTACCTGAAGGAAATGCAACAGTATTCCATTTGGAGGATTCTACTGGCAATTTGGTTATCTCCTTTGACTTAGAGTCCTAATCAGCAGCTGAGGATTCAAGGCTAAGTCATTCCTAAGGATAAAGGACTTGCTAGATTCATATATTCTTGCTCAAATGAGTATTACTAAAATGTTTTGGCTAATCCAGTATCTGGTTAAGAGGCACCCCTAATCCAGTATCTTAAATGCCACCAATTTAATCTATGAAAATCCATTTCTGATATTCATTATGCTAGATAAAATTTAGTTGAAGTACTTAAACCTTGGATTGGAGTGTGGCTTTTCGTCAAATGCTAACCAACCACTCTGGAGTATTCACATTCCCAGTTAGGACAACTGACTGCTCCTGGGGCATAGACCAAAATGTGCACATTTATATCATCTGTCTATGCTGTAATGTGTTCAACAAAATTATAGGCCTCAGGACCCCACCTATATTTTTATGCTGTGGTGTTATAATTTAGAAATTTCTGTACCTTCTTCCCTCTCCCTTTTCCACTGAAAGTACTAGTTCTCGATGTCTGCCTGACCACCTACCGTTCTTGTAGTCTTTCTTTTAAAAATTTTATCTTTAAGTAAACAAATAAAAATTGTATCTTACATTTTAAAAAAGTATTATATGTTGACTGAAGAAAATATAGAAAATGCAAAGAAGCAAATAGAAGAAAAAGATCAGCTGCTATCCCACTATTCAACAATGATTATAGTTTATTTTATGTTAAAACCCATCTTTTTTTTTCTGTGTATCTACTTATGTTAAAAAGGGAAACATCAAGATCTTATTTTATAACCTAACAATATATATGGATATTTCCTTGACTCATTAGCCAATTTAGCAATGTAGTTTTTAACAGCCACATAAGATTTCATAAGATTATTATTTGGATAGATGATAATTTATTTAAATAATCCCTAATTGCTGGACACTTAGAATATCTCCAGTTCACTATTAAAGGTATTGCCAGACTTTGTACAATTAATTCCTTTCTGTTTCTTCAGACCTAGCTTTATGTACCCATCATTGGCTGTTAAAATGCCAATCTCCTTTTCCTTCTATTTAGGTCATAATTCCTACATAAGTCTTTAATTTAGATTTTTAAAAAGTTGTGTTTTTAACTTTTCATTGATATAAACCTTATATTTGGATGAAGCAGGTTAAAAATACTGTTTGAAATTTTTAATACTCTAATTAACTAGATTAACATAGTTGCTTGTTTTAAAAAATAATTTTAGGAGTATATATCCTGGGAAAATACGGACAGAAGAAAATCAGAGAAATACAAGAAAGAGAAGCTGCAGAGTACATTGCTCAAGCACGACGACAGTATCATTTTGAAAGTAACCAGAGGACTTGCAATATGACAGGTAAGGCAAAGAGAAACATTTATACGTGTATAAAGTTACTTGATGATTTATATTAATTTGCATACCTCCAGGACCAAAGTTAGAGGAAAAAGCAAAAGAAGAATGATAAATCTAGGAAGGATTTATATGATTTAACTGAAATACATCATTAAATGTTGATTTTTAAAATCATTATAAATCAATATATAATATACAGTAAATGCTTGTTCATTCATTTTATTTATTCATTCAGCAAATACTTGGGTACCCAGTGCTGGGGAAACAGAAGGTGAACGATTAAAAAAAAAAAAAAAATCCCTGACCTTTAGAATGTATATGCTAATGAGAATAACAAATGATAAAAAAAATACAAATAACTTCAGGCACTGATGGCTGCTATAAGGAGAATAATGCTGTGTGAGCGGTGGGGATGTTCTTTAAGAAATGGCAGTCAGGAGAGTCAGGCCTCTTTGAGGAGGTGACATTTGAAGAGAACTGAATGATTCAATGGAGGGAGCCCTACAAAATGCCTTCGGTGGGAACAGGCTTGACACTTTCAAGAAATAGCAAAAGGGCTGTGTAGCTAGAGCGGAATGAGCAATGGAAGAGTAGTAGGAAGAAAGGTTACAAGAATAGGCCTGATTTCATTAGGCCTAATAGCTGTAGTAAAAATTCCTAAGTATGTTAAATTTACAGTCGGCAACTACAGACCCATGAGTGTAGCACAGTAGTGTACACTAATCAACATGAATTAATGGTAATAATTTAACCTCCAGAGCAGAAGCCTGCTGGGAGAATGCCATAACAAAATCAGCTGCCTCAACAAAATCACTCTACCTCTGAAATTAATAATATACTATATGTTAATTAATTGAATTTAAATAAAATAAAAATTTTGTTAAAAACAGTGAATTCAGTTCCCAGGTTTTCCTTGTAATATCCCTGTATCTTTGGGCAAATCTAAATCTCAGTTCTCTCTTCTATAAAATGATCATCATAAAACCCACTTCAGGGGCGCCTGGGTGGCTTAGTCATTAAGCATCTGCCTTCGGCTCAGGGCCTGATCCCAGGATCAAGCCCCACATCTGGCTCCCTGCTCTGCTGGGAGCCTGCTTCTTCCTCTCCCACTCCCCCTGCTTGTGTTCCCTCTCTCGCTGGCTGTCTCTCTCTCTCTCTGTCAAATAAATAAATAAAATCTTTTTAAAAAATAAACATAAAAAAATCTACCTCATAAATGTTTTGTAGAATGTGAGGAAATAATACATATAAAGTGCTTGGTGCATAATAAATACTCAGTAAATGATAACTTTTTAAAAATTACATAATTCTTGGGGCACCTGAGTGGCTCAGTCAGTTAAGCATCCAACTTTTGATCTTAGCTCATCTCAGGGTCATGAGTTCAAGCCCTACATTGGGCTCCATGCTGGATGTAAAGCCTACTTAAAAAAAAAAAATTTACATAATTCTTTAAATTGATATTCAGCATTCAATGAAGCTACCAAGGACATTTTAATGAATTTTTAGAAAATAAGGACAGTCCATTCCTGGTTATTACTCAAATTTTCAGAAAATAGAAAAAGTTAGTCTAGAGTCTGATAATACATCTCAATTTGACATGGACCCTTGTGTCAGTTTGGGTTCCCCGGGAAAGAGATGCTAAGATGGGATTAGATGTACAAGAGATATATTGGGGGAACACCTGCAAAGAACAAAGGGGAGGGAGCAGAAGGAGGCAAAGAAAGCCTTTAGACCATAGTGCAGGTCTTACATATGAATGGAAAGGGAGAAGGAAGGATTTTAAGAAGAGTCTCAGCCTGCAGCAGTTTCAAGAAAGTTTTCACGGGCCAGTTGGGAGTCCTTAAGTCAGAGTTCCCTGGAATGGACCTGTGTTAGTCTCGCCACAGACCACTCTTATTGGCTGGGAGTGGTGCAGACATAGTAATGGATCCAGAGGGATGGCAGCAGGGGCTGCCAGCTAACCATGCTTCTCCTAGCAGATTTGGTGGCACATTTCCATGACCATCACAACCCTCAGGTGAATAAATGGCTGCAGATAGGTAATTAAAAATAAAATATGGTAGGAGCCAAATATAAGTTTACTGGAAAACTTTGCAAATTAGCTTTCTGGTATGCATTGATAATGGGGTTATAAATCATATGCTTAAATTCCTATCCTTTTGAATAAGATGCAATGGATATACTAGAAAAATTTAGTAGTTTTAGGTAAATAGAGCTAGTTTTTTTTACCCAAAAAGTTGGCCCCAACTTGAAAGATACCACTGAATAAAATGCTTCTGTGTTCTGCCCAGTGACTATCTTCTTCACGATTTTACTAAAGATTCAGAAGAGATGCTTATTAAATTTTTACATGACACAGTGCCAGGCTGGGATAAATGAATTGTTCTGCATTAAAAGTCAGTTGTACAGATACATAATTATCTAAGCTTGCTTGCAAGCAGGATATATGAGTAAGAGTTGGGAGTTCTAGTTGAGCATTAGCTGGTTATAAACACTTTGATATGACTTCTAGAAGTACTAATTTAATCTTAGACTACAATAATAAAATCTGGGATTCAGATCAAAGGTAGTTGCATCATGCTCTGGAGTAGTCAGAGTAGAGGTTCATTTCTGCCTCTCATATGATAAGATACAAACTGGAGGGGTTCCTGAGTGGCACAGTCAGTTAAACGTCCAATGCTTGGTTTCAGCTCAGGTCATAACCTCAGGGTCATGAGATCCAGCCCTGGGTAGGGCTCCATGCTCAGTGCAGAGTCAACTTGAGATTCTCTCTCTCCCTCTGCCCCTCCCACTCATGCTTTCCCTCTCTCTTTCTCAAATAAATAAATCTTAAAAAAAAGAAGATAAAAACTATGTGCAGAAGAGGCCAAATAAGGATAATAATAAGGGCTGACACTTACTGAGCATTCTTATGTGCAGATATTCTAAATGCTTTACATGTCTCAGTTAATCCTCACAACAATTCTACAAGGTAGATCCAGTGTTATCCTCTGTTTACAGAGAAAATGGAGGCACTGAGAGGTTAAATAACTTGCTCAGGTTCTCACAGATTTCATAGCTGGTGAAGGGTTGTCTTGTGATTTGTGGTTGGACTGGGGGGTGTTTATCATGGAGACCAGATGGCTAAAGGAAAACATGAATGCTGTATTCAACTAGATACAGAAATATATTTATTCAGTGTTTTAAAAAAAAAAAAATGCCTGGAAGAAAATAATTGACTTGTCTTTGGTTGAATAGGCTGAAGGGATAAGTAAAAAGCTCTTATCTCTCAGAAGAATTGTTGAAGAGTACTCCTCTCAGATCATGTTGTTTTACCACATAATCTTTAAATTAGTTCCTTACTAACTCCTTACTAATTTCTGAATGTAAGACTCTAGCCTTAATTTTTCTTGGTGGGCTAACATACCACATTTGAGCTAGGTATGTATACGAAATACACGAAGAGATAAGCTACCTTTTACATTGGCTCTGAGCTATGATTTTAGTTAATAATCTAAATGACTTAGGTGATTTAATCATACAGCTTGAGGAAATGCACTGAAGCTGCATAGTGCAGCACTGAAATCGATGCTAGAGTAGGCTAAAAGCTAAATGTCCTGTAGAAAAAATAATATGGATTTTATAATTAATGTCTTACCTAGTCAAGAGATAAAAATTATACACTGAAGTTTGTCCCTTTTAGAATGTGGTATTTATGCTCTCTCGATCTTTTTTCATTTTGTTATCATACTTATTTAGTGTTAGAAACTCATTTTAAATTGTTATATGTGCATTTCTCCAACATTTCTTATACCGTGCAGGAGCCATAAATAAAGTAACTTCTGTAAATTACATGCAATCTTTTTTTCCGTAGAGCACTATGTTGTTCTGGGAGTTACAGGCAGTAACCATTGACAAAACCAAAAGTACAACTCAGTGGTTCTTAATTCCCAGCCTGATGCACTTTTGTCTAGGTTTCAATTAAGTGCTTATTGCTTTGTAATATTTAATAAACTTTTCTAAAAATAGAAATAAAATATGAAACAAAAAGTATAAAGATAAAAATGTTTTTGATCATTTTATTATATCAGAAAAAAATCATTGCAAAAAAATTTGGAGAGTACAGAAAAGAGGAGAAAAAAAGATGATTATTGGTATTCATCATCATCCAGAGATTACCATTAACATCTCGGAATAATTCTTCCCATTCTTTCTTGTACGTGTACTTGTTTACGTTGCTGTGATCATAGTGTATATATAATTCTGTTCACTTAACATAAGCAGATAAATGATTTATTAGCATAAACTCAGTTTTTGTTATTCTTAGTAATAACAATTTGAAAAGTCTAGCCCTGACATTCCCTCCCAACCCTTGCTAGTTGCTAGTCCAGTCATATAGCCTAAAACAATGTGTATTTCTCAGTGAAGGCAGTCATATCACTTGCGATCTTTTTTATTTTCTGTTTGCATTACAGTGCTGTCTATGCTTCCGACACTGAGAGAGGCCTTAATGCAACAACTCAATTCTGAGAGCCTAACCGCTCTGCTAAAAAACAGGTAAACACAAGTTAACATCATTTTTTGCTTATAGAGGGCACTTAAACTTATAGAATGAACTGAAATATTTTTCAAACATCTTTGTTCTCTTATTTTTCTTTCTAATTGATGCTTGTAATATAGAGACTGATTTAGAAAAAATATTTAGTGACTCTTTTGCTGAATTCATTCTGTTTTATCTATGTATTTTTGCTCCACCTTGGTGCACAAAGTATTTAGGTCAACAATATTTATGTGTGTTCTGGTTTTCATATAAATAGATCTTATGTCACTTACTCAGAAATTTAATTATTGAGTGCTTATGGAATGTGTTCCTGAACCAGATGTTGTGTAGCTAAGTTATGTTAAACATTGTGCTTCTTAAAGAGTTTACAGTATAATAGGTAAAACGTGTGAACATTTTGAGTAAGGCATATAAACTTACATTTTATATTGTTAACGAAATGAAGTGCAAATATAACATGAGCGTACAATAATGATAATTTACCTTACCATGACAGTTCACTGAGCACAAAGCACTTTTATACATAGGACTTTATATATGGAGTACAGCGTGTGTTGGGATTTTGTAATTTAGTGTGATGCTGTGTTCATTGAGACTTCCAGAAGGAAATGGCTTCTTATTTTAATGAACAAGATGAAAGGAAATGGTTTCACTAAATAAATTTTAATCATTGTGACCTTACTGAAATATTCACTTTCCTTGTAATTACCTTCCAGTAGCCAGGGAAAAGGAAGTACTATTTCTGGGGGGTCTCTCTGTGCAGAGCCCAGTACTAGATACCTTATATACATGCTCCCATTTCATTTTCACGATATCCTTGTGAGGCAGATATTATCATCTGTATTTGGCAGAGAGGAATTTATTACTCAGGTTAAATAACAAGCTAGAAAATTTCTTTAAAAGCATTTTCTATATTCAGAGAATACCTCCCAAAATAACAACAGATTTGTTTACTTGGGATTTTTTAATGTGATTAAAGTATAATGCTAGTAATACAGATTTTATCATTTGTAGAGGGTGATGCATTTTCACCACTTAATAGTTATAAAGTTTAGTTTATAAATTCATATAATTATATACATAAGAAACATATAAGCAGATTTCTCTTGGGCAAATAAATGCTTAATTACCACCTATAGGTACAGAAGTAGAGGGTAAAAAATATGTACATGGGGCACCTGGGTGGTTCAGTCGGTTGAGTGTTCAACTCTTGATTTTGGCTCAGGTCATGATTTCAGGGTGGTGAGATCGAGCCCTGCATGTGGCTCGAAGCTCAGCAGGGAGTTAGCTTCTCTCCCTCTCCCTCTCTCTCTGCCCCTCCCCCCACTCTCTCTGTCTCAAATAAATAAATCTTAAAAAAAAAAAAAAAAGAAATCCATACATAAGAAGTGGATAAAGAACAGAAATAGATTTTAATTGCCTTAAGTTTTAGTCTTTCTAGGGAGGTAAGACAAATGAAGTAAGTGAGTAGCACTTCCATAAAAGCAACATCATAACAGACAAAATAAATGCAGTAGCAGTCTTCCCTCTTGGTGACTGTTTCCTGCAAGGCCCTGTGTTGCCTATGTTTTGGAGGATTTAAGATAATTAAGATAAGATCTCTTTCCCTTTAAGACTTTGTCACCCAAAGAAGGGAGTATATGACATAAATTATCATAATTCAGGACATATTGTGTTTAGTCTGTGGTAAAAAGTGAAAGCAAAATGTGGGTAGAAAATGTGGGAGGCTAAAGAAGAAAGGGATTTATTTTGATGGATAACCCTGGACAGCTTTCAAGAAGAGGTGTCATTCCTCTTTTCTTAGTACACAAAATTTCTTAAATTCCTGAATTTATTATTCCTTATTCACTCATTCGTTTTTAAGTATCTCAATGTTATTTTTCTCTTGCCTTTCTTTTGATAGAAAATTACTGTTTGTAGTTTGGGGTAAAAATGTCCATTTGAAAAATATTTGCATAAAGAGGGACTTGAGTCCTTACAAAGCATGTTTAAATAAGGCCTCTAGGATTTAAGTACCTTGCAGGATTTACATCATACTGTTGAATCTGTGTCATCTGGGAAGGAGATAACTGAAACTCTAGAGTCAGTTTAGTGGCAAAGAAAGATAAGAAGCTAGTAATATCCCACAATTGTAATGGAAACTCAACTTTTTATTGAAATTAAATTTATGTCTAAATATAATAATAAAGAATATGGGTTTGTAGTTTGTATATCTTTGTGGATTTTACTTTCATTTTCCTTTTGATTATTTTTATTGTATTTTCCAAAAGTATCAGTCTGTGACAGATTGGAAATAAGAAAGAAACATAAAATTGGTCCTTCCGTGTAGATGGTTTGAAAAGCACTGAATTCCATCTACATGGTAGATCCACACAGTGGAGCACTATGCCATGGTTTAAAAAAAAAAAAAATGGCTATTATCTGTGTATTTTCATGCAATGATCTCCAGGATATATTGTTTTATATATACTTTAAAGCTAAAGAAAAATGTGTATAGTATGCTACCATTTATCTAAGAGGGCAGATATGAATATATATACATATTTGCTTATAAAAGGCAAAACAGTGGTAAGTTAAAGTAAAAATTTTTAATAGTCCCACCTATGAAGAAGGGAGAGAATAAAGGGGAATACGAAGACTTCTTTGAATATACTGTGCTGTGTAAATTTGACTTTGGAACCATGTAAATGTTTTACGTATTTATAAAACTATATTTGGTGTTTGCAAAGCAATGTCTAAAAAGAGATGGTAAAATAAATCAAATTAACCAAAATGTGTAGTTGCTGTTATAATCACAAAGATAAAAACTATGCCAGGTGCAAAATCCTTAAAACTCTTCAATATTGTTATTGCTATTCTGAGACTGTTGTTCATAGAGGGAAGGATGAAGCAAATTAGTAATTACGTTGGTTTCACTGATTGCTAGTGTGGGCAAAAAGGAATATAGATGTAAAATCAAGGAGATGAAGTTTAAAACCCTGTAGTTTCAACACACAGTTACTAGCTTAGTCTACCAAAAGGGCTTAGCAACAGTGACCTATCTAGTAGCAATTAATATCCTTAATCAGAGATTGCAGTTACAGATAACCATTTTCTCCTACAAGGAAGCAGGACTCTTTTTTTTTTTTTTATAAGATTTTATTTATTTATTTGTCAGAAAGAGAGAGTAGGAGCACAAGCAGGGGGAGCTGCAGGCAGAAGAAGAAGCAGGCTCCCCACTGAGCAAGGAGCCCCATGCGGGACTCAATCCCAGGACCCTGGGATCATGACCTGAGCTGGAGGCAGATGCTTAACCAATGAGCCACCCAGGCGCCCTGGAAGCAGGACTCTTGGAGAATGGGTGATTTCAGGTCTGTAGCAAGAATTGAACAAGATGAACCCATGGGGCGCTGGGTGGCTCAGTTGGTTACATGTCCAACTCTTGATTTTGGCTCAGGTGGTGATCTCAGGGGTCCTTTTTTACGCTCAATGGGGTGTCTGCTTGAGATCCTTTCTCTCCCTCTCCCTCTGCCCCTTCCTCCTCCCCCCTTGTATACTCTCTCTCTAAAATAAATAAATACATCTTAAAAAAAAAAAAGATGAACCCAGAACAGCTTTTCTTGTCAGTAAGCAAGAAAGCTATCAAAGACTAATAGGGTAATGTCAGAAGGATTCAGGAACCAATCTAAGTAGTACCCCCAATGGTCAAAAATGGGCAATTTGAACACAATAAGAATAGTGCTCGCTTCGGCAGCACATATACTAAAATTGAACACAATAAGAATAATAACTATGGTGAGCTGAAACATCAAACATCAAATATATATTTATATATATTTAAATTCTTATGTTTGTAACGATACTTTAAAACAAAAAATACTTTTATTATTTCTCTTTGAAGACATGTTTCATTATTTGTGAAACAGTAAATGAAGGAAAGAAATAAACATTTTTCTTGATTTTCCTGTATGATTTTACTATGTGTGTGTGTGTGTGTGTGTGTGTATTTTTTTTTACAGCATATATACACATACGTACACATGCTCAGAGGAAGGATAAAAACCAGAAGGATATATACCAATACACTAGTGAAAATGGTTAGGTTTTTTTTTTTTTTAAGATTCTATTTATTTATTTGAGAGAGAGAGGCAGAGAGAGCAAGTATGACCAGGGGGAAGAGGCAGAGGGAGAGGGAGAAGCAGACTCCCCTCTGAGCAGGGAGCCCCATGCCGGGCTCTATCCCAGGACCCTGAGATCATGACCTGGGCTTTAAGCAGACACTTTGAGCCACTCAGTCACCCTGCGAAAATGGTTGTTATCTTTCGTTACTGAAATTACAATTGTTTTTTACTATATGTACTATATTTTGTGGGCTTTTGTTTTCTATAGTTCCTATAGTTATCCTGTAATAAAATATAATTAATTAGAAAGATATAAAGTTCTAAGTTTTCTATTAGATTTCTAATAGATCATTACTATTCTCATATTTTCTTCTTTAGGCCTTCAAACAAGTTGGAAATATGGGAGGATCTGAAGATAATAAGTAAGTCTACCTACTTTATGTGACAGCACATCTTTGAAATATTTATAAAGGGAAATTTTTATACTCCATTGTGGGGATGACTCTTTTTTACCTCATAAAGTTGTTGTCTGCATTAAATAATTTTCAAAAAGCAAGTTGATCAATATCTGGTCCTAGAAAGTATTCAGGAAATATTACTGGTGGTGGTAGTATTACTCTTGTTGTTATGATATGTAAACCTATCCTAGACCACATATGCCTACATTGGGTACTGATGCATGCAATATTATGCTTTTTTTAGAGAGAGTGCACGAGGAGACAGGGAGGGGCATAGTATACAGTGTATACAGAGTATACACACAGGTCTGAGAACTTCATACTACCAACTATTCCTACATTTTCCCATCCATTCATCTGACCCTTAGCAACTAAATCATGCTTAAGCTTTGCCTATTTAAAAATAAATTAAACCTTTATAGTACCCTATATTTCAGCCACCCCTTATATAATACCAAAGACTTCTACATTCCCTTTTCTTCCCTCCCACTCATTCCTTGACACCCTATAGCCTGGCTCCTACTTTTGTGTCTCCACCCAAATATATCTCACAAGCACCAATAGTGACTTCTGTGTTAGTAAATCCACTGGACATTTTCCTCCTCCTAGACCTCTTTTTTTTTTTTTTTTTTTAAGATTTATTTGACAGAGACAGCCAGCGAGAGAGGGAACACAAGCAAGGGGAGTGGGAGAGGAAGAAGCAGGCTCCCAGTGGAACAGGGAGCCCAATGTGGGGCTCGATCCCAGAACGCTGGGATCACGCCCTGAGCTGAAGGCAGACGCCTAACGACTTCACCACCCAGGCGCCCCTCCTCCTAGACCTCTTGGCAACATTCAGCACCTTTACTTTCTCCTCCGTTTTGAACACTCTGTCCCAGGCTGCTGTGAAACCTAGTCTCTGGGTGTCCCCCATCTGTACCTTTCTCTAGCCCTTAAATGGGCTCAGCCTCCTTTACCTGCCATTACAAGCTGGAGTTCTTCCATGCTCAGCCCTCTATTCTTAACTCTCAGCTAGCTTCCTGGACAGCTCAGAGTTCTGAGGCTGCAGATCTCAGTGTTTCTCAGTCCTTTTGTGTTCTCCTTTCTAAGCTAATAATATATAACCCTTTACTCAATATACTGGTTATTGCTTTTATTGGTTATTTCAGTTAAGAGATCATACCTAATTTACATTAAACAAGTTATAAGGAAATAGACTATGAATATTTTGAATTGATATATTTTTGTACTTGAAACAGTTACAAATGTATTTTTTAAAGTCATCTTATAAAAAAAATAATAACCATAGGGATAGTTTGTGATTTTACATATTTGTTTTAATAATAGTACCAAATGGTTTTCTTCTCTCTGTGAAGGTTTCACAAGAAGTATCGTAGCAGTATACAGTACTTGTATGCTGGTGGTTCTTTTGCGAGTCCAGTTAAACATAATTGGTGGATATATTTACCTGGATAACGCAGCAGTTGGCAAAAATGGCACTGTAAGTTTCATAGACTTACATAGATATTGCCTTTTCAAGATTTAACTGAATTTAACTGAATATTACTTATCCTGATAATTTCTATAAAATAAATATCTTTATATTTCACATGATTATAAACTTCCAGCATTGTTTTTCATATTTTGAAACTAGACTGTTATGTTAAAAGAATATTATTTTTCCTATCATTTCAGGTCCTGAAAAATATCAGTTCAAGTTATACTGAAAATATTATTTAATTACTAATAATATTAGATAATTTAACCTTATTTCTATTTTGTACAGACAGTTCTTGCTCCCCCAGATGTTCAACAGCAATATTTATCAAGTATTCAGCACCTTCTGGGAGATGGTAAGATTCTTATTTGTGACCTGGAAGCTAATTTTAATTTGTTCATTGTTCTTATTGAGGAATTCAAAAAGTGAACAAGGCATTTATGTTTGTTTTTCCTTTAACAGGCCTGACAGAATTGATCACGGTCATTAAACAAGCTGTGCAGAAGATTTTAGGAAGGTAAGGCGTTTTGCTTTGGCTTCTCTGACTTCCTGATTCTGGTGAATAAAAGAAAAATTAGAATTGTTCTAGTGAAGCTGGTGATTTAACAAATGGTAGTTTGTGAAATTCTTTGTAACCTTATACAAACACAGCCCTGAGATACTGCATTGTGAATCCATTTTCTGCATTAGTGCCAACCTTTTGATACTAAGGGAAAAGGTTTAATGTTTCATTGTTTATTGATTGACTTCCAAACAAACCAGAAATATTTGGGTCATAACATAAAACACCTACTTTAAAATCTGCCTCTGAGCCTTTTATCTTCCATTTATATTAGTAGGGTCTATAATTACAGTGGGAATTTTCTTGTGAAATCTGCAGCAAGACTTGATGTGGCTCTCTAAGGATGACACTTAAGTGATGGCTGATTTCTTAATCTCCAGCTGATTTCATTCAGCAGTTTCAGGTTTGACTGGATCTCAGAGTAATCTGTTAAGAAAAGAGTGTGTATAGGATGTGTTGTATAGTTTCAATTTATCCCGATTCCCTTTTCTCTGTTTCTAGCGTTTCTCTTAAACATTCTTTGTCCCTTTTGGACTTGGAGCAAAAACTAAAAGAAATCAGAAATCTAGTTGAGCAGCATAAATCATCTTCTTGGATTAATAAAGATGGATCCAAATCTTTATTATGCCATTATATGATGCCAGATGAAGAAACTCCATTAGCAGTTCAGGTGATTAATTCATAACCATTTCACCAAACCAGTTACTCTCTATTTTTAAAATTTTTTACTATCTCTTGTAATTTAGATTTCTGAGGCTCTTGAAAGGTAAGTGATTAAAAGGCCTGTATTCCAATAACTTAAATAAAACTTCATTAATTTAGAAAACAAACAGCAATTATGACTGATTTCTAATTAGCAACATAATTTTAGATACTCAGCAAATTTTTATTGAGTATTAGTTATGTGAAAGACACTGTGATGTATGTGACTCATATATAAATGAATAAGACATGTTAATTATATTTGGGGGAACTCAGGAGATAAATTCAGTTTATGTGGCTAAACCGTATTTATATGTGATCAAGTAGCAAAAGATAGAGCAGATAGCTGGGGCAAGATCATGAAGAGCTTTATATGTCAAGATAAAGAGTCTGAACTTCAATTTATAGAAAAAGATAAATTTTAACCAGGCTAGTACCACAGTTACACAATCTGCTTTTTTTTTTTCTTTTAAAGATTTTATTTATTTATTCAGCAGAGATAGAGACAGCCAGCGAGAGAGGGAACACAAGCGGGGGAGTGGGAGAGGAAGAAGCAGGCTCATAGTGGAGGAGCCTGATGTGGGGCTCGATCCCTTAATGCCGGGATCACGCCCTGAGCCGAAGGCAGACGCTTAACCTCTGTGCCACCCAGGCGCCCCACAATTACACAATCTGCTTTTTAAAATAAATCAATAAGGGTAGTATCAAAATGAACTAAAGGAAATTCTAGTCATCCAGTTGAGAAACAAAGAAGGTCTAATCTAACAGTTATCAGCTGTGGTGTTGCTCCACACTGGTGTGTCCTGGGCAGTTGTTATTTAAATTATTAAGAATTAGAAAATGTTGGAGTGCCTGGCTGACTCAGTCAGTGGAACATGCAGCTCCTGATCTCAGGTTATGAGTTTGAGCCCCACGTTGGGTGTAGAGATAACTTAAATAAATAAACTTAAAAAAAAAAAAAAAAGAATAAGAAAAATGTCAAAGATTGCAGTTATATACCTCATCTTACTGTTTTTTTTCACACGTAACCGGGTTATACACATTCTTTATAGTTAAGAGAAGAATATCTCACTTGACAACTGGAGAAGCCTTAAACCAAAGAGGCTCCTAAGCCATACCTTATCCTAGAGGCCCCATTAGAACAAACACTACAATGGTTTTCATTGCCTGCTGTATTTCCACCCCAAAGATAGACCTGTTTGGGTGTCCAGAGACCGTGCCTTCATGAGTAGGCCAAAAAATGGTTGCAGCCATTTAAGGGAACCCCATGACCTGCAGGGTGGAGGCTAAACTGAACAAGCAGAATAGATAGAATGTAATTAATGAAAGAAACAGGAGAAAACTTACTTACAAATTCTAATCTCAAGGAGATGCAATAAGAGGATTAAAAAAACTTTCTGGAATGATAAAACAGTTTCCAAATTTTAAAATTCAACAGTGGAACTAAAAAATAAAATGATTCAAAAAACAGGTAAAGGAAAGAG
>NW_024423675.1:48984701-49200418 GCF_017311325.1 Ursus maritimus
GATCTTACCTGAACTGAATTAAACCCTGAAACTTTAGGTTGAAAGGACACACAGAGTCCCAGACTAGACTTGATGAAAAAAGACACACAGATTTTGATAAAATGTCCTACCAATTAAAGAACGAAAAAAAAAAATCCCAGGCCTCTGGAACCTCAAAGGACTATCTTTTTCTTTGTAAATATATTCTAGAAATGTGTTCAAGAGGGGCCAAATAAATAAGGATCTTACAAAATATAATTTTACTTTGACTCATTTTTTGTGTAGTTGACACACAATGTTACATTAGTTTCATGTGTACAAAATAGTAATTCCACAAACTTATACATTATGCTCTGTTCGCCAAAAGTGTAACTATCATCTCCATACATCCCTATTATAATATCATTGACTATATTCTTATGCTGTGTTTTTCATTCTCATGACTGACTTATTCCATAACTGGAAGCCTTTATCTCCCACTCCCCTTCACCCATTTTGCCCAGCCCCTCTCCACCTTCCCCTCTGCAACCATCAGTTTGTTCTCTATATTTATAGGTCTCATTCTTCTTTTTGTTTTATTCATTTCTTTGTGTTCTGCATATGAGTGAAATCATATGGTATTTTTTTTCTTATTTCCGTTAGCATAATACCCTCTATGTCCATCTATGTTGTCTTAAACGGTACAATCTCATCCTTTTTTATGGCTCTGTAATATTCCCTTGTGTGTATATATAGAAATATTATATGAGCCAATAATTCCACTATTGGGTATTTATTCAAAAAAACCAAAAACACTAATTTTATATATGCACTCCTATGTGTATTGCAACATTATTTACAATAACTAAGATTCTGATTCATGTTTTAAATAGTACTTACCTGTACATATGAACTTTTACAGTTTGAGTTTAAAAAACTCATTTCTTGATTGTTGATAAAACATAGATTTGTAGATTTCCTGAACTCTTGGCGTTTTTTAATATGATTAGTTTCATCATAACTGTGTGCTAACATTTGAAACCCTAAAGTATAGCATTTTAATTTCACAGGCCTGCGGGCTTTCTCCTAGAGATGTTACCACTATTAAACTACTCAATGAAACTAGAGACATGTTGGAAAGGTATGTATACTGCATGTAATAGAAAACATGCGTTTCTATTTTGAATGTACTTATGACTGGGTTTTTTTGCTTTTCTTAAACAACATATGTAACATAGTATCTTGTTAAAATTACATTTTGAATCTGTTCCCCTGTCTTTAGGTAGGATTTCCTACCTAAACTAGTGTTTCTTTTATTAAGGTGATGAGAGAAACAGATTTTTTTCAAGATGCCCATGCCTTCCTCAACCTACTTCCTTAGCCTAGAGATTCTGAAATACTGGTTGAAGGACCTGAAGACAGTTAGCATTTATATTTTGAGAAAAGCTCTCAGGGGTGATTCTGTTATACCCAGTGTGTTTGTAAAAGTTCAACAACTAGCTCTGTAAAACAAACAAACCAGAAACTGAATTTGTAGCTGCAGCGGTTCTGACTACCAACTTGAAATTACTTGATACTGACTTGAGGAGTTGGGGAGAAATGCACTTTCGAGCCAGAGGTCGCCAGCTCCAGCAAATCCTCATGTATACCACATACACACATATTCGATGTGTGTATACTCCCCCCACACACATACATACATACTCAGTTTTGAGATCTACTCCCCCTGATCCTCTCAGAATAGACTATATAATGTCCCTAAAACTTTGAGTGATAAAAATTTTACATCTTCCCTAAACTGAGTATTACTGTTTTAAGTCACCCAGAAGACAACCAGGGTGTTAAAAAATGGAGAAAGCACCAAGACTATGCATTAGAAGACTTGAAGACCTAGCTTCAAGTTTGCCTTTCCTGTTAATTAGCTGTTCAACATTGGCTGAGCCAATGTTGAGGTAGTTTTATCATTGTAGATTCTGAGTAGTAATACCAGTCTTACGCACTTTATCTTAAGTGGTTAAAATATCAAAGTTTCTTTCATCCTAAACATAATTTAGGACCATTTTCTCTAGTTGTGTTTTCTGAGGAAATTATATCCTCTGCTTATAAGATATTTTCATGATCATGACAAAAATCAGCAAATTTGAAGGTTAACTCAGCTACCGAATCTACTATCTGAATTCATCAAGTTCTAGTCTCTTGACTTTCTACAATAGCCAGCTCCACGTTTTTTCTTACTCGGATTCCCACCAGATAACTCCACAGTGTTCTAGAAAAGGTCATCAATGATCTCTTGTGAAATCTAGTCAACCTGCAACGTTCATCTTACCGGGCCTTTCTCTGAGAATTAACACTGTTGATCAAGCCTTTCTTAAAATTCTTTTCTCAAGTGGCTTCCATGACAGTGTAATCTCCTAATTTCTCTCCACGTTCTCAGATTATTTCTTCTTAGTTTCCCCTATGTCCATCTTTCTTATAAACATTAGTTTTCTAAGGTATTTGTTCTCATTTCATCCTCAGCTGTCCCAAACAATTTCATATTCCCCCATTGCTTTAACCACTGTCTGTATGCTAATAATTCCCAAATGTATAGCCCCTAGCCTAACATTCCCATGAGCTTGAGAGTTCCAGATGTCAAATATCAAACTAATCTGTTCAACTAGGTATTTTCTAACTTTATAGCACATATATATTATTCTTTTTATCAAAGAGGTTTTGGGGCTCCTGGGTGGCTCAGTAAGTTAGGCATCCAACTCTTGATCTTGGCTCTTGGCTATCCTTTTTGGATAAAGGATCTCAGAGTTGTAACTTCAGGCCCCACACTGGGCTCCACACTGGGCATGGAACCTACTTAAAAAAAAAAAAAAAAAGAGGTTTTGTGATATATTTACATGGTGTAACAAAAAGAGCTTGAACTTTAAGATCAAAAAGACCTAGGTTCAAATTCTAGCTCTCCCATTTACTAGTTACTTTGGACAAATTTCTTCATCTCTAAGTGTCCAGTTTCTCATCCATACATGATAATAAAAGTTTCTGTCTCACTGAGATGTCATGACAGAGGATGTAAAGCAAACCAATATCTGTGACTGTAAGATGATTCCTCTTCAAGAGTTTCCTAAAGAGTGGTGCCTGGTGGCTCAGTCAGTTAAGCATCTGCCTTCAGCTCGGGTCCTGATCTCAGGTCCCTGGGATCAAGCTCCACATTGGGCTCTCTGCTCAGCGGGAAGCCCACTTCTCCTTCTTCCTCTGCCTGTTCCTCCCCCTGCTCCTGTGCTCACTCGCTCTGTCAAATAAATAAATAAAATCTTCTTTAAAAAAGTTTCCTGAAGAAAAGTAATACTGTTACTGATATTTTTGAAAACACATTGTACAAAGTGCTGGATGATATAAGAAGATCTCGCAAAATGGATGAAAATTCTCATTGTGTTATGCTAAATAATAAGCTCACTTCTTATGCTTAATTGTTAAAGATTAACTCCTTGATATACTCTTAAAATGTTTTAGGCTATAAAAAGTAGGTTGTGACTAGAAATGTTGGTGGCTGCCAAAGATAACATAGTTACTGAATTTATTTCCTTTTCCATTGAGAATCTAAAGTAATTTTTCCTTCTTATTTTGTATAGTCCAGATTTTAGTACAGTTTTGAATACATGTTTAAACCGAGGTTTTAGCAGACTGCTAGACAATATGGCTGAGTTCTTTCGACCTACCGAACAGGACCTTCAACGCAGCAACTCCATGAGTAGGTAAGATGACAAAAAATGTTATGTGTGTAATGAATAATAAAAGAGAGCTTTGGATATGTTTATTTTTTGTTCCAGGTAATAAAAAAAATCTTAGAGGATAAATTTGATTGGCCATTTGTCAACAAATTAAACTGTCTTAAGCCAACGACTCCATAGAATGACTCCTTCTGGATTCAATATTAAAAATTTCATTTCTTCCCCAAATTTTGCCACTATATGGAAATAAGCTGTGAAACTACCTTTCTGTAAACCAAATTCCAGTCCTTGGGTTTTTTTTTAATTCTTTAGAATATAAAACTGAAAATGTGTTTAATTACTATAAGCCATAATTGGCCCACATAATTCAATAGTTTGGTCATTATAATAACCAGGCATTCTTGTTGTAAATTCCCATTTGATGAATTATCTCTTACTTCTACAACTATATAGTGTATTCATTTTTAGCTCTTATTGTAGGATTGGGAGTATTTAGTTAGTGCACTTGTTAGTAATTTTAATCATAACTATTTCTAAGTCATACATTCATACTGCTGAAATGTATCATATGTTTTATTATATCCTTATCTCAACATGAATATTTTGGATCTCCTAGTAGAATTTATAACTCTTTAATAACCTGTTTTGTAGTTTTTTATATTAAACTCAGAAAATAATAAATACTAAACCAATGTTAACTGACTATAAACTAGTCCATTAAAATGAAGAGAAACAGTAAGTGATATGCAGTATGTATGTGCAATATCCAATTTAATTCTTAAATACACAGGGCAAGAAATTATTAACTCATTCTCTGGAACCCTTCTTTATTTAAAGAGAATAATTTGCAATTAACATTGAGGACTTGGAATATTTAGAGCAATAACATTTATTTTCTTAAACAATTTAAATATCATCTTTTTTTAGATTTCTTTAAGTTATACAAAAATAAGTTTCAGTCCCTATATACTCCCTAAATGAAGGTGCTCCAATTACTTCACTATAATCTCCACGTAGCACGGTGTTAGTTATTTCCTGAGTAGTGATAAAGAATTGTAGTTGTTTTAACAAAAATACTTGACCTTGTACCCTAAAGAATTACAAAAATTTTGTTATAACCACATCAGCCATTGATGGTCTTCCTTTTTGAACTCCTACAGTACTCCCTACTTACTTTCCTATACAACCCACATTTTTCACCTAGAACTGGAATTGTAGTCCTGTTATATTTTAAGCCTCTTCTCAAAGTCAGAGACTATCTAATGCCCTTTCATATTTCATTACACACACTAGGTATTTAGTAGGTATTTCCTGTCTTAAGTTTTTTCTCTTCTGTATTGGTTATCAACTTCATACTCCATGATTCAATGCTAGAAATATTTCCATCATGCCGTGTGTTATTCCTTTTATTTAAAATGTAGTGAAAGTTCTAGCCATCACAGTAAGTCAAGAAAGAAGATCTTCGGTTATTGGCAAAGAGACAAAAAGGCTCTAGAACTTCCCTCAAGAGAATCAACTGGAAAGTGATGCTAACTAATACAAGCTCAAATTTTATATATATGTGTATATATATATATATATATATACACATATATATATATATTCCTGTATATACTATATATATAACATGCACATAATATATAGTATTCAAGAAACTATTGAAAAAGTAAGCAATAAATATACTTTCCTTATAAAACATATAAGTTGAAATTATTAGAATAATATGTTACTCATAGTAGATAAACCAATGGAATAGGATGTAAAATCCAGAAACAGGGTCTAAAATATACAGGAAATTAGTACATCATGAAGGTGAGGAAGAGATGTATTATTTAGTAAATGATAAGACAGATTAGTCATTTTACAACAACTAATGTAAAATAATAATAAAGTTAGACCCTTCTGTACCACACACATAGCCAAAAAAATCCAGGAGGTTTAAACAATAAGAACAAACGAACAGATGAATATTTGTCAGAGTTCAAGATGGAGAAAGTCTAAGAATGAAAGTAGAGAACTTTACGAAAGAAAGTGATAGGTTGGCTGTAAAATGTAAGACTTACAGATCAAACAAGCTTTATTAGCTTTATAATTGGTATTAAATGCAAATGATATGTTGGGAGAAATGTTTGCAAACTGTATATATTATACAAAGAGGTTAACAGCATTATGGACACATTAGTTAAGGAAGGAAACATCCAAAGAAAGAAATGGTCAGAGACACAAACAGATAACTAAGAAAAGAGAAGTAGAAGTGCCAGTTTTTCCATTCATCTAGCATATTTGTTGTACACCTACTATGTATCAGGCACTGTACTAGGTCTCTGTCTTCATGGATCTTACAACAGAAGAGAAATAGACAATAAACATAATTGTACAAACTGTGGTAAGTGTTAAAAGGAAAAAAACACTGATAAAAGTATTGAACAAAAGTATTTGAACAAACATGGAAAGTCAAGCAGCTTCCTTGAGGCAATAATTTGAACTGAGAACTAAAAGATGAGCATCTATTAAATACAGCCTTGGACTGGCGTAGGGCAGTTGACTTTTAGAACAGAAGCCACAGGGCAAAGACTTTGAAAAGAGGAGAACCATGGTACACTTGAGGACCTGGAAGAAGCTGGTGTGACAGCTGAACAGCTGGAACTAGGAAAAGGGGGAGTGTGAGATCAAGTTGGAGAATTGAGCACATACAGATTATGGTTGTCAGCTTGAGAGTGCTGGGGAACCACTAGAGAAGTGGCAGGAGAGTTACACGATGGAATTTATATTGTAGGGTCACTTGGATTGCTCTGTGGAGAAGGAATTGGAAAAGGAGAATTGGGGTGGGATATAGCAGTGGATGAACAAAGAATTGTATTAATTGATTCAGGAAGTATGCATTGAGCACATACTGTCCACTAGGCCTTTTACTAAGTACTGGGATAATACAGTGAGTAAAACAGTGGTACCTAACCTCACAGACCTTGTATGATAGTGGCTTATTCAGTTTCTGTTGAAGAAAAATTAATGTACAAAGAGAGACATCAAACAAGTAAACAAAAACTTGACAGATTTTGAAAAATGCTACCATAAAGGACAACAATGCATAATCTTCTCAGGAATAAATAAATCTCTACACTCCTTTTTTCTTTTTATGCATTGCCTCAAATCTCAGCATAGCATACTGGTTAGACAACATAGCTTCAGCATTTTCATGATATTTAAAAGGAAATTTCTAGTGTAGCCTCAGGTATAAATATATGAAGTATTGCATTTAATGCAATAAACCTAAGTCTATAACCCACATACAAAAATTATTTCATCATTGTTTACAAATTGTTTCATCATTTAACAGTCATTTTATCATCCATAATCACATAAATATTTATTCACCAAAAAAAAATGATTGTTGAGCACTTACAAGTTAGAAGGTCACTGCTACAGTCCAGACAAGAGAAACTGCTTAGCCTGGATGAGGTTTGGCAATGGGGAGACATAGGCACACTAAGGAAATACTTAGGATTGTGGAGGGATTCGATATAGTCAGGATAGAGAAGTGCCAAGGTAAAGCCCAGGTCTCCTCTTATACAGCCAGATAGATAATAGTGTCGTTCACTGGACTAGGGAGGAGAAACATTCAACATTGCTAGTAATTGAGAGAAACACAGACTAAAACTGTAAGATACCATTTTGAGCATCAGACATACCAAGATTTTTTTAAAAGCTAATGCTTGATGTAGAAAGGCATAATGGAGCAGGTTTTCTCACACACTGCTGGAGAAGTAGAGGGCATCTGCCAATATACATTATAAACCTTAAAAATATTCATAGCCTTGGGGCACCTGGGTGGCTCAGTTAAACGTCCAACTCATGATTTGGGCTCAGGTCGTGATCTCAGGGTCCTGAGACCACGCCCCACCTTAGGCTCTGCCCTTAGTGGGAATCTGCTTGGACTCTCTCTCCCTCTGTCCCTTCCCCAGTTTGCGCGCGCTCTCTCTCTCTCTCTCTCTCTCGTAAATAAATTAATTTAATTTAATAAAAAAAAAATCATACCCTTTGACCCAGTAATTCTCTGTTAATACAAAGAACCACTTAAGGAAAATTAGGCAAAAACTTAAATGCCCAGCCCCAAGGAGCTAGATCTAAATTGTCACAGCTAGAGGATGAATTAGCTTTATAATCATTAAAAACTAGATTAAAACTTTAGAAGAACATTTAATAAGATAGAAAAATGTTCATGACATAATAAAAATATAAAATAATATTGCTGGGGAGGTTATAGTCTTGTGTTTAAAAAACACACAAAACATAAATATGTATAAAAATTACTGGAAGAAATTATGGTGTCAGTTACAGTTGTTATTTCTACGGGGTAGAATTATGTGTGATTTTTATTTTCTTCTTAATATGTTTCTGTGAGTATTCTTCAGTGCCTGTGTTGCACTATAATTAAAATGTTAAGTTCCTATAAGATAATTTCAGAAAATAATTATTACTATGATGATTTTTCAGTCTTTCCAGTGTCAGCCTGCCATTAGCTAAGATAATTCCAATAGTAAATGGACAGATCCATTCAGTTTGCAGTGAAACACCTAGTCATTTTGTTCAGGTAAGAAGAAAGTTTGGGGGTATTAAAAACATTGTATCTTTGGTTGTGGTTATATTTGTCTGAAATAAAATTACATTTCTCTCCTATGATATTTGTTCAAAGAAACCAAAAACTTAAAATCACACATAGAGTGTGGTAGAATGCCCCATGAGATCAACAGTGTATCATGGCAAACTTATGAGGTTGGGAATACCTTTCTCCGTGTTTCTCCGTGTTATAGTCCAACACCAACTCGCCTGCATTTTTAGTCCACATACATCCTGTGGTCAGTTGAACTTACTGTGTTAATGTTTTGCATTAAATTATTGGTCATAAGATTGAACTGTGAGATCAGTGATGCGGTTCCACCAATTTTGAGGAAAACTAAAAAATTTTTGTGGGAAGTAAAGCATTTTAGATTTAATATGACTATTAAGAGTTCACTAATAATCTCATGAAAAGCTGCATTAGACAGTATACCTATAACTCAATCCTTTCTTAGAAAAGCATTTTGGAATGCATCAAGACTGATATTGAAATAGTAACTTTGAATCCACATAGCTTTTCTTCTGAGTCACTTGCAAACTTGGATTAGAAAACTTGGTTTAGAAGACTAAAACTTGTATTAGAAGTAAAAACTCATTTGTGGGGTGCCTGGGTGGCTCAGTCAGTTAAGCCTCTAACTCATGATCTCAGCTCAGGTCTTGATCTCAGGGTCATGAGTTCAAGCCCCGTGGTGGGCTCCACACTGGGCATGGAACTACTTAAAATAAAAAAAAAAAAGTAAAAAGTTGTTTGCAATACACCTCAATTCCAAACTACTGCAGTAATGGACAGTGAGGACACTCTAAGGCCTAAGTGTCAGGATGGCATCTTCTCAGTACCATCTGTCTCAGACAAGTTAGATTATCTTCCTTGTACTTTCTACTTGGGAATATGAAAAGCACTGAGACACTACAGATTGTGTTTCTTTTTTTCTGTGTATAATGTCATCGGTTTGTCCTTTACATGCTGTTCTCTTCAGTCTTCTGTATCATCTTTCTCACCCGTGACAGACATTCATATTGCAGAAGGAAGAGTGAATAAGACTGATCTCATTTCACTTAAAGTTTAATTTAAGCCCAATTTTTTAATTAAAAACTTAGTTTAAATTTCTAAATCAGTGAGAGAAAAAAGGTTGCAACTTCTGGCATTAAACCTTAACTTTACCTTTTTCCACTTTCATATAAGTCTCTGGATTTATCAGTAGCCTGTTCATCTTGGCAACAAGTGGGAAATACAGCCAATCATAATATACCACCACCAGCTTTAATCCTTAAGTAATTCATGTACTACATTAATTAAAATCTGAATAACAAAAACAAAAGATTTCAATCTAATAAAAACACCATTGATATTGTTAAAGTTTTTGAGTGTGACTGTAGTTTAAACTTATATACTACACTATTGATTGACAAAGACTCCACCAGTTTTTTTAACCATAGTTTCTATGCATTAAAATGCCACATTGCCTTCAGAGAATTTAATCATGAATTTGTTGAGATCAAGACTTGTCTACAGCTCACTTGGGTTTTCTGATACTTAAGAGAGAACACAAAGGACAGTTTTACTTACTGTTTCTCTGGTGCTCACAGGGGCACTCAGCTGCTTCCATGTCATGGATCTCTTTACAGTCTGGTGAAGCCTGTTGACCCCTTCTCAGAATAATGTCTACAAATACATGTTATAAAATACAAAGGTTTTAAAGAAAACCAATTACATACAGTTTTAAAAATGCTTTTTAAAATCAAATTTATGCAGAAGCAGTATTGCTTTTTTGTTCACACATTAAATAACAAGCTATAACAGCAGTTCATGCAGCTTCCACAACTATCATACGTGAAAATGTCTGATTTCCATTGAGGACATTGAAGACAAAGTCACAGGCCATGCTAGTACTAGCACGGTTGGCAATTCCATAATTGAAAGAAATACTAGATTTTAAGGGTTAATGAAAACAAATATACAATTTTTTCTTATTTTTACATTTACAAATCTCTTAAGAGCCCTTGTTCAAAAGTGTCTATGTGCGGTTTATGTACATGTATGCAATAGTATATGACATGCTACATGTATTCTATGTTAGATCTTCTAAAAAACTAATATACCCCACAACCGCGTTATGTCAGCTTCTAGCAAAAGTACCTTTAGGTTTGTATCTTTAGTACTGTAATCATTTATTCAACAGATAATGTTATCTAGCCCTTGGCATACATAAAAGTCCATTGGAAGACTTGTTTTGGGTTTTCTTCTCAAAGTCACACTTGAATACTTATCATACTCACCATCTTTCACGTAAGAGCCTAAACAATAAATATCTCCTAGAAGTTACTATAAGAACAAATATTCCTTTCATTAAATGATTTTCTTTTTGGCCTTAATGCTATAAAACTTAGAGCTAAATTCATTGCTCAAATTGCAGCTATGGATTCAAATTATCTATCCTTCTTATAAATTGTAATGTTTTACTGTCATCTTTGCTAGGATCTGTTGATGATGGAGCAAGTGAAAGACTTTGCTGCTAATGTGTACGAAGCTTTTAGTACTCCTCAACAACTGGAGAAGTGATTTCTTTTCCTTCAAGAAAAACTACAATGGAATTCATTTACTTTTAAAAATACACTGAATAAATCAACTATATATAGGGTAATGATTTGTTACCAAAATGCCTAATAAAAATATATTCTTAATCAAAGTCTTCATTTCATAATAAAATAGATATATTTGGCATCCTAATATATTTTTTTAAAGTCACCAACAGACTAGTTTTTGTGGGCATATCTGAGTGTACACAGTGCAAATATTTGTACACCGTGGATATTAGTTCCAAACTGACTAAAAACTAGTGTAGATACTTTTTTTAATATTATGTGAAATGTAATATACATGGACATTAATACTGAGAAAAAATCTGTTTGAGAAATAAGTGTGAAGTTTAGAAAAAATGTACTACTTAACTAATCATAAAGTTCACTGGACTGCAGGATAGATGAAGGAATCAGACTTTTCTCCAGTTACTCTTCAAAGGTATAAATTTCTTATCTTAAATAAACCTGATGAAGGACTTTTCTTTTTATGGAAATCAGTGAATTTAACAACCATGATCAGTAATTTTTTTTTGTACTATTGTTAATAATCCTTAGAAAATTAGGTATTGATTTAGAGGGTAAAATTGTGCTGATGCTGTTTACTCAACAGGTAGTATTAGCTACATAGTTTCATTCATTCTTATGTAAATAATTTTAATAACTTTGTATTGATCTTGAGACAGTAAATATCTTATTGCAATAAAATATTTTGGTAAAATATGGTTTTGTTGAATTAATACCTTACAGTCATTAATTTTTATTTGTCCTATAGCATTTTTTGCTGTTATTTTGGGAGAATATGCTAGTTTCCAAGTTATTTTAACTGGTAATATAATTGATACTTTCTTTTAACTTTTTGTTTAGAAAAAATAAATAGCATTTCCTTCTGAAAAGAAATAATTCATTGTCTCTAGTTAAATCTATATTCTGTATTTATAAGGGTAATTAGAGCAGAAAAAATGAATCATCAGTATATTAGATACATTTTCAGTAATATAAGAATATTTTCAGTGACATCACTTTATGTTCCTCCAACATAACATATAGCTAAGTAGTAGAAGGTGCAAAATGAATTGTGAAGTCTCTTCTAAGTTGAGGCAAGGCCCAGAATCAACTGCTAAGGAGTCTTATGTCTACAGTGTTTAAAAAAAAGAAAAGAAAAAAACATGTAAAAATGGTGAGGAGAGCAAATGCTTCTTTTCAAAATTTGACGAATATAGTGATATTATTTTCTAATGGGGTGACTGAAAAACTGCATTTTGGAAAATTAGTGAATGTGTATATAATAGGGCATGCATCTCTTCCAGCAGTATTAACCCAGGATTTCATCCAAGGAATATTTGAGACTGAACAGGTGTGGCCTTATAAAAGGATCAAAATCTGGTCAGCTGACAATTTTCACCTGGAGTCCTCTACATCTGTGGAGTTGTGGCAATTGAAGAGATGCCAAGGTAAAAACCACACGTATTTGAAGCTAACTGGCCTTAGACACTGAAAATTTGTCTTCAACTAGTACAGTAAGTGCCCTCTTGTCTGGGACCCTTAGTTCAGTTAATCCAAAAGGTCACTTAAAGCACTTATCACACACAAAAAACTTATTCTTAGGGGCTCCTGGGTGGCTCAGTTGGTTAAGCGTCTTTGGCTCAGGTCATGATCCCAGGGTCTTGGGATCGAGCCCTACATCAGGTTCCCTATTCAGTGGAGAGTCTGCTTTTGTCTCTGCCCCTCTCCCTGCATGTGCACATGCGCTCTCTCTCAAATAAATAAAATCTTTTTTAAAAAAACTTCTTCTTACATATTTTAACTTAAAATATAAATATTGTCAATTATTTAATGTAGGACCCAGGTGTTTTCTTTTTAGTACAGGTCTGCTTATAGGCGTCCTCTAATTATCTTTCTTGCACAAATCACATGCACTGCATTACATTGTAAGTTGTGAACCAGGGATGCAGAATTTTTGTGGATTTTTGCTATATTTTCCTCTAATCTTTTAGAACTGTTTTGCCCACAGTTAATTTACCAATACATTTAAATTTAAAAAAAAAAAAAGCAATACATGCTTTTCAAGATTTTATTTTTAAGTAATCTCTACCCAACGTGAGGCTTGAACTCAAAACCCCAAGATCAAGAGTCTCATGTTCCTTTGACAGCCAGCCAAGCTCCCCTAAAAAAAGCAACACACTTTTATCTAGTCTTTCCAAAGTTCAGCTTGGTTTTTGCAGAGACTACAACTCTTCAAACTCACGTTATCACAGATTGTATAATCATGATAAAAAGTTCAACTGGCATAATCTGTTTGATAACTGTTTTAATTTCCTAGATAACAAATTATCACTAAGTGACTTAAAAGAAATTTATCCTCTCACCATTCTGGTACTTGGAAGTCCACAATCAAGGTGTCAGCAGGACTGTGCTCCCTCTGAAGGCTCTAGGGAAGACTGTTCAATCCTTTCTTGATTCTCCCAGCTTCTGGTGGCCCAAGTGTCCCTTGTCTTATAGTAGCAAACTCCAGTCTCTGTCTCAGTCTTCATATGGCCTTCTCTGTGTGTCTGTGTTCTTTCTCTCTCATAAGGGTACTCTGATTTAGGACCTGCCTATGTACAGTATGGTCTTCTCTCAACATTTAATTACATTTGCAAAGACACCATTTCCAAGTAAGATCACATTCTTGGCTTCCAGGTGAACATGAATAGTTGGGAAATACTATTCAACCCACTATAATAACAAACTCAACTTGGTAGACATACATTGATTGCAGCAAGTAGAAATCGAAGTGAAGGGTGTGCCAGACAGAAGTCTATTAACTGAAAACATGTACCTTACCCTAGGAACCAATCTGTATGCTTTTCCAAGGAGATGGAGAGCATCAGTTAACCAGGAAATTGGCTGAATGGAGATTACTTAAAACTGCTTCTACTTTTTCTCCTTTAAACTTGTATTACTGTGTATATTTAACAATTTGATAAGACTATTTATTTTATTTGCTTGGAAGGTAGGAAGATTTTATCTAACCAGGTCTTTCGCTTACAAAACTGAAATGAACAGAAGGCAAAACATCTGTCTTGTCTTCTGTTGTCTTAATTCATATTTAGTTGAATAGCCTGATCTTTTAGAGTAATTGTGTTGCTTGAATATGGCACTCGTAAGAAAATGAGATAGAATCTATTAAAGTGGTATCCATAATTAAATGTCTAGATTATTCAGTCTAATAATCTAGTTTGCTTTGCCTTCAATACTTCTCTAGTCATTAAAGGAAAATCAGAAGTTACTGAAGTTCAAATCAGGCCATTTTGTGCCTATTTAATAACTCTGGGAAAAGGATTATTTGGAGGATAAAAACTATTGGCTTAAAATAGGTAATGAGAGATCTGATTTTTAATTATCCTTACTATAATTCTTGCCCTCGTATCATAGATATTTTTTATATAGTTGGGTTAAAAGCTGAACTATATTTTGTCATTTAGCTCCCTCGTAGCTACTAAATAACTACACTTCCTTTTTTATTTTTTTTAGTCTAGTGTTTGGGATCATATAAATCTGTCCAAGTCAGATCTCCAATAAAATATTAATTGGAATTTAGAACTATTAACATATGTATGTATGTAAATACCTTGGCATGGTTTCAAAAATTTGGTAATTAGGAACTTCAACAATGAGTAATTTTTTTAAGTTTTCAACGTTAGCATGATTTTAGGAAACAAATATGTACTTTGATTTCATTCTCTATTTGAAGCATTTTTTGGAAACAGTGACATGTCTGCATTTGATTAATGTAACAAAATGGAACCTGCAGTACTTCAAATAAAGATCTGGCCAATTAAACATCTTTTGTTGAGGAGAACGAGTTCTCTAATCAGTGGTTTCTTTAAATTTACATCAAAATCAGTTTGATTTTTACTTCATTATTTTGCTTCATTCTTAGGGAAGATTTGAGTAGAATTCCTGATTTTCAACTAGGTTTTCAAATTCAATTTGCTTGAAGGCAAATACAGGCAACATATTAATTGAAATTGGAGCTCAAATTAGCTCACCTACAAAAATTGACCTATACCTCCAATCCCACACCCCCTCCACACCACCTCAAAAACCCTGAAAGAATATGTACCAAAATATTAATAGTGGTGATCTAAACAGTGGCTTTAGCATTTCTAAAATGCTTTGAGCACTTTTGTATGTTTTAAAATACCTACAGTAAACATGTATCCATTTTATTACCAAGAGGGAAAAAAAGAATTATTTTTATAAAAAGACAATTACTACGTGCATTGGAAATACGTATCAGGACAAATTTATTACATACCTACCACCTGTGTTAGTCTGCTAGGGCTGCCATAACAAAATACCAGAGACCGCATGGCTTAAACCATAGTAATTTATTTTCTCACAATTCTGAAGGCTGACAGCCCCATGTGTTGGCAGGTTGGGTTTGTCTTAAGTCCCTCTCCTTGGCTTGCAGATGGTGCCTCCTCCCTGTGTCCTCACTGGCCTTTCCTCTGTGTGCTTGCATCCACAGTGTCTCTTTCTTTTTTTATAAGGACACCAGTCATACTTGATTAGGTTCTCATTCTTAATGACTTTATTTAACCTTAGTTACCTCTTCAAAGGCTCTGTCTTCAAATACAGGCACATTGGGGGTTAGGGTTTCAACATATGAATTTGAGACACAATTCAGGAGACACAATTCAGTCAGTCCTTACCATCACCAATTCCTAGCTACTGTAAAACAAAAATTTCCACCTCGTAATCACACATGGAAATAAATTCAGTGTGAAGAGACTTTGATGGCAAAGTAACACTGGAGAGTTAAAACAGCTACATGGGTAATTCAGAAAAAACATTAAGGAGTAAGAGGGGAAAGGGCTGAATTGCCTAAATAATTACCTGGCTTTTCTTGACCAGTTTTACAATCGCTTTCTCTGTGTGCTACAATTATAGAAACCTGATTATTTTCCAGTCTTCAGTGTACCTGCGGCATGAACCTCTCTGCAGCAAATTAGATCACATTAGTTAATGCTAGAGCCCAGCCCCATTTACATGGCATCTGATGCGAGGTTAGATGTGGCAGTTCTACCACTAAGCCATTTGGCTTCAAAGAAGTCCAGTTAAGTGGCTGTCCATGTCCCAGCAGTTTAATCTGAAATTAAAAACACACACAAATATCTCCAAATGTATCTCTTTGACTCACCCATAAGAGTGGCTGGTATTTCTTTAAAACACTATAGACAGGAAACTCATCTTTTGGTTTTATTTAGTGGTTCGCACACTGTTTTAACCTTTGATCCAAATGAGTGCATGCATGTGTCTTGCTCATGTGTTCCCCTCATATAAAAGCATGCAAGAGTTGGAAAAGAAGAATTGTAAAGGTTGAACAGTATCTGAGTAGGGAAAACCCTGAAGAGAGAGGATTGGGGAAGACTCTGCAACCAATCTGCCCAACATAAGGTCTGCGTAGTTTTTGCACAGAATGTTTGGAGAAAGGCCTCCCTCCCTTATCTAGCAACCCTTCCTCCCCGGACTTTCCAGTAACTAATCAACAATATGTACGTCTGATCAATTATTACTGTAATTGTTTTATATCCTTAGTCTTATACTAAGTGGATTTAGACACAAGTAATTTCCTACATATCTGCAGTCATTTTGAACAAGAAAACTTTGCCTATCATGTAGAGCAACACAAAAACAAAATCCATGAACTTTTAAATAACAGTATTAATGGGAGCGCAACAGAATACAGATATAACAAAAAGATGATGTCATACCCAGGCCACTAAGCTGTAATTAAACATCAAATTCGAACTCCATCTTTCTGCCTGATTAACCACAGTGTCAGAAATGAAATGTGGAAAATAATGCAAGAAGCAGCATATGGACAATTTACATCCCAGGAAATTGTCAGTTTCTTAAAAATAAGCTATAAAATATATCAAAATGAACTCAATGCCAGATCTGTTGGTTGTAACTGTTAGTTTAACTTTCTCCAGATTTTTTTAATGACCTTAAAATAGTAAGGCCACACATCTTACTTTTATTCAGATGTGTTCTGGGATGGGATGTCCGGGGGAGAGTCTGAATTTATTTTATGTATGTATGTGTATGTATCTATGAATTCCAGAATTCATTTTGGATGCTTGCAGAACTTGAACAACCTAAAATAACTGTCAGAAAGAATATCTGTTTTACGTTGATATACATGGAGATAACATAGCAGTTTGTAAGTTTAGTTTTCTGGGAAATGAAAGAAAACTTTCAAAGGTTTGGCTGAACGCTGCCATTGATGAAGTTCATTTTAAAATTACAGGTATCCCTCACTTTCTGAAAGTCTGTGTTATGCCACTTCACTTTTATGAAAGATCTCCTGTAGTTAGTACCTGGTTTTGTAACTGAAAAAAATCTGAAGAGGATTTTCACTTTCACAAGAAAAGGCAGCAAGGGAAACTGGCATTCAGTGTTTGTATTGCAGAGAGCCCGTCAGAGGCAGCGCACAGCGGGCAGCAGCCAGAGCGGCAGCAGCCCTTCCTATGCTCGCTGCTCGGCGGCAAGCTGCCGCAGCTCTGAACGTGTCAGGGCGCATCTGCGCTTTATCTCCACTCAGTCTGTGCATCCATTAGCAAGATGTGTTTGTTCTAAGGTATCAGAAGAGCCTAAGAGAGGTTACTTTTGGGGTCTGGGACTATTCAAAAAACTTCCACATAAGTTAATTGTAATTGCTTCTTTGCTTTATACCATTTCGGTTTATGGAAGGTTTCATAGGAATGCTCTGCTTTCGGATAGTGGGGAAACCTGTACTCTTATAAGGTATAAAAGGAACATAAAGATAATTAATAAAGATAAAACTCCCTTACCTTTGTTACTCCCAGAGTAGCTATAGGTTGGCTAAGAAACAGACGTCCTGATGTGGGCCATTCAAGAAATATGGCATAGACCAATTTTTGTTTACGTTTGGATGTGTACCTGGTTACAAGGGGGGGAAGTATAGTAATATTTCTCGTTATAGGTCAGGTTTGGAATTATTTTATAGAGATACTTCCATGTAGTAAATATTTACCAATGTCTTCATTACAGAGGGAAGGAAAAGTAACTCCATGGTAGAATAAAAAGCACCCAAAAGGGGTTCCCAATTCCAGTGTGTGTTGGGGGCTGGAGGGGGGGTTCCCTACCCCACCAAACAATTCTCAGACACCAACTGGGTGTCCTATAATTCAACTCAATTCTGACACTATCTACCTGGAGATAGTATCAGATTTCCACAGGTCAAGGATTTGGTCCTATAAGACTGCTTGCCTGCATCACTCTCAACTTCAGACACCAGTCACAAGACCAGGTTATCACTTGGTGACATCTTCTAACCCACAAGCTATAGATGGGAGGTTACAACAACGTCCTCCTTGGGTTCGATTAATTTTCTACAGCAGTTCATGGAACTCACGGAAACATTTTACTTACTGGATTACCAGTCTGTTACAACAGGATAAAACTCAGAAACAGCCAGAGAGAAGAGATGCACGGGGCAAGGTATGGGGAGAGGGCTTGGAGCTTCCAGGAACTCTCCAGGCACACACTCTCCCTACAACCCTCAACCTCTCCAAACCCTGTCTTTTTGGGTTTTTATGGAGGCTTTATTACATGGGTATGATTGATTAAATCATTGGCCATTGGAGACTGATTGAACCTCCAGCCTCTCTCCTCAACCTGAAGGTGGAGGACCGGACCGAAAGTTCCAGCCCTGTAATCACAAGGTTGGATCTCCAGGCAACCAGCCTCACCCTTCGGTGAAGTGGAAAAGTCGCCTCAGGAACATAACAAAAGACATCTTTATAGTTCTCATCACTTAGGAAATACCAAGAGCTTTAGGAGCTCTGTGCCAGAAATGGAGACAGGACCAAATATATACTTGTTATTGTAAACCATAATATCCTAGTACCTCCCTCCCCCCACTTCCCCTTACTAAAAGGAGCAGACACTTTTCTAATATTACTCTTCATCAGACAGTTCTCATGGAGCTGGAAATAGGCAGGGGAATATGAGCAAAGAAGGTAAGATGTGAGCGTAAATGGCTTTCCACCTGCTGATTCAAAATCTTCATATTCCCTCATCAGCAGATATGTATGTGTCAGTGCTGGGCCAAGTACTGAGGCTCGTGTTGGGGATACAGTAGAAAACAAACCACACCTAGTTCTTGATCTTATGGAACTTAGACTAGAGTGAGGAAGACAGACGTTCAATAATAATCACACAAATAATGTCAAAGTGTGAGTTCTGACAAGCATAATGAAAGAAAACGAAATTGAAAGATTATAACGAAGGGATCTCTTTAAATTAGACCATCAGCAAGAAGCATCTCCGAGAAAATGACATTTAATCTGAGACTTAAAGGATGAATGAGAAAAAAGGAGAAAAGGTAAGAAGCGTAAGCTCTAGACAAAGGAAACAGAACTCATTCTTTTATTTCATTTTTCAACAAATATTTATTGAAATCTTAAAATGCTAATCAGTGTTTTAGAGCTGGAGACATAGTATTGAACACAGTCCCTGTCTTCATGGAAATCACATGGTAGTGGGAAAAATTAGAATGAGCATGTTGATTAAGTGCTATGGGGAAAACTGAAGCCAGGTGAGGACAGAGCGTGCTAGGTTGGAAAGGAGGGGTGTACGTGTTATTTTAAATCGAATACTCAAGCAAGACCTCTTTGAGGAGATGGCATTGAGGAGACCTAAGAATGTAAGGGAGAGCCATGTGAGTATCTGGAGGAAGAGAGAACAGCAAGCACAGAAGTCCCCATGCTAGAGAATGCTTGGCCTGTTGACAAGGCAGCAAGGAGGCAGAAGGACAAATGACGGACAGCAGGATGGCAGACAAGATGAGAGACCAGAGACAGCAAGGAGCCAGTTGTTTTGGGGTTTTGGTTTTTTTTAAGAATTTATTTGAGAGAGAGAGCATGAGCAGGAGAAGGGCAGAGGGAGTGGGAGAAGCAGACTCCCCAATGAGCAAGAAGCCCTCTGCTGGGCTCGATCCCAAGACCCTGAGACCATGACCTGAGCCAAAGGCAGATGTTTAACCGACTGAGCCACGCAGGCACCCCAAGGAACTAGTTTTTATAGGACTTTGTAAGCCTCTATTAGACCTGGCTCATTCTCTAAGCCTGGGTTTTTATGAAGCCATCGGAGGAATTTGAGCATAGGAGTGACATAAGCTGGCTTTATTATTTAAAAGGTTTTATAGCAGAAAGATTAAGTGGGCAAGGATGGAAACAGATCACTCAAGAAGCTACTGAAATAATCCAGGGGAGAGAGAACAGAGCCTAAAAACATGAGAGTTGCCAGAGAGAGGATGAAAAGTGATTGGATTCTAGATATACCTCGAAGATGACGATGATGGTATCTGCTGATGGATTGGCTGTGAAATGTGAAAGGAGAGTTAAGGACTCCAAGATTTTTGGCCTCACAACCACCTAAAAAGATGAAGCTGCCATTAACTGAGATCGGGAAGACTGCATGGAGCTGGTTTAGAGCAAAATTTACAAATTAGAGGACCTCTGTTTTGGACAATACCGGGTTTAAGGTGCTTATACTTCCATGAGGAATGGTCGACGAGGAAGTTGATTATGTGAGTCTGGAGTTCAAGAAAAGAGGTCAGACCTGCAGAGGTCATCAGTATGGCATTTAAATCTGTGAAAATGGATGCAATCACCTGGGCAATAAAAATAAACAGGAAGGATGGAAGTCCAAGGACTAAGTCTCAGGACACTTCAAGGTTTAGTGGTTGGGAACTGGAGGTGGAACCAGCAAACAACACTTAAGAAGCAGCAGCCAACACGAAGAGATGGCCATCGGGCGCCTGGTGGCTCAGTTAAGTCTGCCTTCTGCTCAGGTCATGATCTTAGCATCTCCCTCTCCCTCTGCTATTCCCCCTGCTTGTTCTCTCTCTCTCTTTCTCTCTCTCTGATAAATAAATAAAATCTTAAAGACGACGACAACCAAGAAAGATGACAAAGATGAAGAAGAAGAAGAGAGGGCAATCAACAGAGTCAGATGCTGCCATAAACTCAGAAAACAGGGACCATGAAATGACCCTGGATTTAGCGAAGGACAGGTTATCAAGGGCCTTGATAACAATAATTTTGTTGTTGTTAGCAAGTCTGGTGGTGGAAGCCTGACCAGAGTGAGTGCAACAGAAAACTGGAGCAAGAAATTGGAATTAACAAGTTAAAAAAAAAATATATATATATATATATATATATTTAATACATTTTACTATAAAAGAAAGAGAAATGGGGAGGTGCCTGGAAATCTAAGGGTTAAAAGTATTTTTTTAAGATGTAAGAAATAACACATTTGTATGCTGACAGGAAAGGATCTAATAAAGAGGGAAAATTGAAGATGAGGAGCAAAAGGAGAGAAAGGCTAGAATAATATCCTTGAGTGGCTAATTTGGGTTGGGATCCGGGACACCAGGAAATATTTGAGAGTGTGTGTGTGTCTATGTCTGTGTATTTCAGTCACATGGAGGTACCCATGGGCAAGCATGAAAAAGTAGAGCTAAATTTAACAGAAGTTGAGGTTTTAATCAAAGTCAGGTGAGTACAACCGAGAGAAAAAGAGTGTATGCAATGGAGTAATGAGCCACAGAATCTGACCAGGGTAAGGAAGAGGGCTGAGGGACAGAGGCAAAGTGAGAGGGTCACAGATGGTATCATTAGTGGATTATACATCCCTCCAGAAGCCCAAGTGCTGTGCGGAGTGAGCTGAAATATAACAGGTGGTAGGACACAGGACAATGCTTCAAACTGACAGCATGGAAGAGGTTCAGTTATTGGTAATGCAGGACCTAAGGCATGACCCAAAAAGGGGGTAGCAAAGGTAGAGTGGACAAGAACCCTAGAAGAGAGAGTCCAAGTACTGAGGGGCCAGCAAACTAAAAGAAATGTGAATATAGATATTCAAATCACTAAGAACTGATGTTAAGAGTAGTTCTAGGAACAGTGACAGTGAGCCAGGGCTGAAATCTTGAAGGATGGTAAGGGAGTCTACAGATGACTGCAGCAAGGAGGGGCAGCACGAATGGTATAGGGAAGAGCTTCTACCTTGGGGGGGTGGGGAGGGGAGGAAGGAGGGCCACGTGGGGTTGGTGACGTTGGTAGGAGCCAGACAAGGGGCTTCACAGGCCTTGTTAAATATTTTGGCTTTTATTTTTATTTATTGAAATAAAATTTAATGGAATAATGGTTAAATACTTGTGAAATCATAATCAGACCCCCTTGTAGTCAAATACATGCCCAGACACAAATTCCAAAACCAGATTTAAACTAGTCTCTGTAAAATAAAGATTGGTAGTGAGTTCTCACTATGGCTTCTCCCAGACATTCTAAAATTCTACAATTAGTTGCTTCTGTCTAGATTGTTTTATTTGTTTTCTTCAGTGAGTTGACAATTAGTTTTAAGTCATAAGTAAGATCAAACAACATTTAGTCTAATCTTTTGATTTATACTTGATCAGGCTATATTCACCTGGTGACAACAAAAGGTAAATTTTTAGAGCTTTGCTAATACTACTCTTATTTATATATTTTAAGATCCCACATCAGAAACCATCATATTTGCAAAGTGTGGTCAGATACTCATTGGCACATGGAAGCTCAGACATAAGCCTGAAGTAAGGCTTTTAAAGAAGATTCTAGTTAAAAGAAAAATTAGCAAGTTAATTAATTTCAAAGAAACTTCAGGTTTAGATTTATTAGAATAATATGAACAAGTCAAAAGTTGTTTCTCAATTAAAATAATGCTGTTATCTGGGCTAATTTTAAATATTTTTTTCTGCCCTTTGGCACCTTTTTCTTGCTAATTTCATAAGAAGGAGCATCTGCAAAAATTAGAATTAAATGACGAAACAGAAGTCTTCCTTTTGGATTAACCACTCAACATCTTTCATTTTTCGGAATGACTTACAATTTTTATAAGTGCTATTTTCCACTAAAATTTGCCCACTAGTAGGAAGTTTCTAGGGATGATTTAAGCTCGATTTGATAAACAATAAGTGCTCAAAAACATGGTGACTTCTTCTAAAGTTTGGAAAGTGCTTTGTATAAATAGGCATGCATCCAATTTCCTTTTTTATCCTACTTTTCTCTTTATATCTCTGAGAAATGTTAGATGCCTTCCTCCTTCAAATAGTACTTGGTAACAAGAAGAACTTACCACACGTTTGGGGTGACATCATCACTCTGGAACCTCCAAGGGTGGGTTTCATAAATGGCTTCTCCATTGACTTTTAGCCAGGTCCCGATTTGCCTCAATCGCTCCTCAAAAATTACAGAAATGGTGCCATCATGTGTGGGCCCAATATTCATCAAAAGATTTCCTCCACATGAAACTGTTTCTACAAGTTGCTAAAAAGAATAAATAAAGTTCTTAGGTAGATGAAACAATCCCGTTGTGACTGTGTTAATAATATGTTGTATTTGTGTGCTTACACCTGCATATGTAATCACCATCCAGAAAAACAAACAGAAAATAGAATATAATAAAATACAGGCCATTGAGCTATACAAACTATAAAGAAATAATTCTCACACACCCACACAATTAAAAATATTACCTCAGTAGTCACCAGACATTTTACCGTACCTTCACTAGCTCTTCAATTGTAAGATAGTCATTAATTCCAGCATCTCTCCTGTAGCCCCAGGAAAACTTGTCTATTGTCATGCAATTTTCCCATTTATGAGGTAAAAGATGTCCTGGGTTGTACCGATCACTGCAGGTATAATAGCCACCATGCTTACAGATGGTACCATATCCCCAACGGTCATTGGTGACAACTGTGTCCCGAACTGGGCTGAAATATAATTTTTTAAATAAAATGTAAAACATTTTACATAAAAGGAAATGTCACTGAAAAGATGTCTAACAAATCCACTCCTGAAAAATCATCATAGCATAATATAATGCAAAGCCCATGGTTTTGAAGTCAAATAGACCTGGGTTAGTTGGAATCCTGATTCTGTCACTTTCTAAGCTCCCTACCCAGAGTAACCTAACTGCTCTGAAGAATCAATTGCCTCATCTGTTATTAGAACAGAAATAATTTATGTAAAACTACCAGCCCAGTAATCAGCACATAGAGCACTTACAAGATTATCATACTTTATTTGAAACTCCTTGTCCCCCATATTATGAGTCATAGCCAGAATTGAGTTTACATTCAAAACATTCTTCTCACCTATGACTAATCTCATACATATATTCTAGCCTTCCTCTTACAGTTGTGCCTGATGTTGAAAAATCTCCGGAAAGTGGACTGTTGCCATCATGGAATTTACAGGGCATGAAATAAACACCACAACATTATTATCAGAGCAGGTGTGAAGCTCCCCACTTAGAAGAGACAGGCTGCTTCACAAACTGAAGTGGGTGGTTCCCAGTCTTTCCTCTTGGAAGAAGTACCCGGAGAAACTGCTGCTTTAAGAAGAAAGAGCTCTCCAGAATATTCTCATGCACATCCCAAGTGTGTCCAGGAAACACACGTAGAACACTCCCTAACTTCAGAACACCATACCCAAGGATTCCTGGGTGGCTCAGTTGTTGAGGGTCTGCCTTTGGCTCAGGTCATGATCCCAGGGTCCTGGGATCAAGTCCCACTTCAGGGTCCTTACTCCGCAGGGAGTCTGCTTCTCTCTCTGCCTGCTGCTTCCCCTGCTTGTGCTCTCTTTCTCTGACAAATAAATAAAATCTTAAAAAAAAAAAAAAAACCACACAATACTGAGTATTTTCTAGTTACAAATATAAATTTGGTCCACATGGTTTAAGATTAATAGAGGAGCTCAGCCAGAACTCCCTGTTCTAATGGGGCAGTCTGGAACATGCTAGAAAGCAACATGGAAAGAACAGGGAGTGGTGAGAATGCTGAGGAAGAGAAGGAGGAGGCAGACAAGGGTGACAGTGAGCAAGCAGCAGAGATTATCAAAGGGTCAGAAGATAAAAAGAAGGAATCAGAGGAATTGAAAAGCACATAATCATGAATAGTGATGAACTGTTGTCTCAGAATAGGAGATGAAAAGCGGGACCCACAAAATTAATGTCTTGATTTTGTGATTTTATATTTTTTTAGCGATTCCAAATTTTTAATGATTTTAGTGATTTCAAAATCAAAGACTATTGAGTTGTATTTGACTCCTGATTTGTAACTCTCGCTTATTGATTACTCTCAGTAAAAACTGATATATCTAATAGGCATTATTTACAATGATTTCCTCCTACCCCACACCATAGATGAGCCTGAAAGGGAGTATTTCTCAAAGCAAATATTATACATGTCTGAGGAACATTTACGGTCATGACAGCAATCTAACAGCATACACACCTTTTGTTATACAGCCAGGCCAAGAAGGCTGTGCTGTTCCAGTAGTAATCAGGGGCGTCTCCATCACCATCCGACCACAGGATCTCTGGCTGATACTTGTTCACTAACTCGTAGAGTTCCGGCAGCATCTTAGAAACTGGAAATTGTTGCTGTTGGAATGACCTGGACTTATCCTCAAGGAAGAGTGGATGAAACCATTCAAAAAGGGAATAGTACAGTCCAAAACGCAGGTCAGTCCTGTTCCTAATGGCTACCTCGAGTTCCTTGACGAGGTCCCTCTTCGGCCCCTCATCTACAGCATTCCAGTTCCATGAATACTCGGAGCCCCACAAGGTAAAGCCTGCACAATTACATTGAGTCTTTGTTTTAGCAAATTTCCACCTATACAAGTGCCAAAGCAAACCAGATAGTACATGTGACATATGAACACTTCTACAAGCAAGGTTTTACGGCACGGTTTTCATAGCACATATTCTACTTTTATATGAGCAACAAATGAGAATGTCCAGGTGGAACCAAGGGTTTTTTAGTAACTTTCTGGGTATGCCCCTTAAGGTCTGTGTAGTCTGATCTATCTCCTATATTCTTCCTCTTAGAATAGAAGCTCCTTGAGGGATAGCATCATGCCTGCAGCGTTCCCTGCTCTGTCCTCAGCCAACTGTTAGCACAGGGTCTAGCACAGAATCAACTAGAAACACGAACATTTCGCAGCTAAGATGGGGACATTTTCCACATCTACCGTGCTAACCACTGACTACTACTACTCATAATGAAGATCCGGAAATGCACTCCTGCAAGATTCTTACCTGTCTCCCAAACCAAAGACTAAAGTATGTTCCCAGGTGGGGCATGATTTTATGTAGTGTGAGTCTTAGAATGCTGGCGATCCATATGTAATAGAGGCCCTTTAGCTTCGTCTTTCGTCCTTTATCACCAGAAGGGGAAAAGATAGTCTTCCCCAGGAGTTCTGTACTTTGAAATATTCCCACCATTTGTAATCTCATCCTTCTCTAAGTCATAAACTTAGATGTTGCTCTTTAAACTACCTGAAATTACCTACCAATTAAATGGGTAACAAAAAATAACCTGCCATTAAATAAGCACTTCGAAATAATTCATATTTTGAAAGGAATTTGCATGGAGATTGTTCTATATAAAAATAATAGAGGGGTGCCTGGGTAGCACAGTGGTTAAGCGTCTGCCTTCGGCTCAGGGCGTGATCCCGGCGTTCTGGGATCGAGCCCCACATCGGGCTCCTCCGCTGTGAGCCTGCTTCTTCCTCTCCCACTCCCCCTGCTTGTGTTCCCTCTCTCGCTGGCTGTCTCTATCTCTGTCGAATAAATAAATAAAATCTTTAAAAAAAAATAATAGAAATGCTATATAAACTGAAATAATATAAATGCCTCAAAAGATTTAGTTGGTGCCTAGGAACGTAGTACATTGTTACTGTCCCACTGAAATCTAAGCGAATCTTTGAGAACAGACATACATAAGGCACTCTGTATTTACTCTCGTGAATTAGGACAAGTCTAAGATGGACACAGTCTTCAGATTCATTTTCAAGAAGCATTTAAAACAGCTCACTCTTGTTCCAAAGGTGTTTGCGGTAAGCTTCAAAACAGCGTCAATATTTAAAGTCCTGTTCAAAATGTTTCAGGTTGGGGGTATCTGGCTGGCTAAGTCAGTAGAGCATGCAACTCCTGATCTCGAGGTTCTGGGTTTAAGCCCCATGTTGGGTTGTAGAGATTACTTAAAAATAAGAAAAAATACTTTAAAAAAAAAAGTTTCAAGTTGACAGGCTCTATTGCCAGACAGTTTTAAAACTACATGGGTCTTCATCACCACCATAAAAGCTCACAGAGAGATCTTCCTGCCTACCAAGTTCAGTGGGTTTTTTTCCATAAAGCAATGAAAACATGAGTCCTTGAAAGTTTACAAATGGGGGGGGGGCGCCTGGGTGGCGCAGTCGTTAAGCGTCTGCCTTTGGCTCAGGGCATGATCCCGGCATTCTGGGATCGAGCCCCACATCAGGCTCCTCCGCTGGGAGCCTGCTTCTTCCTCTCCCACTCCCCCTACCTGTGTTCCCTCTCTCTCTGGCTGTCTCTCTGTGTCAAATAAATAAATAAAATCTTTAAAAAAAAAAAAAAGAAAGTTTACAAATGGGGGCTTAATTATCTGTCCTCGCAATATGATTAAAAGTTATTTTGTTTCGCTTTTAAATAAGCTCACTATGTTTAATACTTTGTGCCATACAGCTTAAAGAGTTCCCAGGCATCAGGAAATCAACATGTTCAAGCAAATACACTTTCTAAATATCTACCTCAGTAGGAGAAACATCTATAGGAGAAAGTCATTAAGCCACTAGAATGTAGCCAAAGGGAAAAGTATTCTAAGATAATTACAGATTTTTGGTTTTGATTTCTCCCTCCTATTCTCCTCCCCACTCTGGAGAAAAAACTGAGGCCAACTTTCTTCTACCAGGCAAAGATGGTCATGCAAAGGAAATTGTCAAACAAATTAACATGCGGTTGGGATAGTAACAATTTGATGATGCTTCCTTGATCTTCTGGATACCAGAACAGTAACGGGTGGAAACTATCCTATTAATGTAGGACCCCTGTGATGGATAATTTTATGTGTCAACTTGATTGGGCCACAGGGCGCTCAGGTATTTGATTAAATATTATTTTGAGTGTGTCCATAGGGGTGTTTCTACATGAGATTAACATTTAAATATGTAGACTGGGTAAAGCAGATAGCTCTCTCCAGTGTGCGTGTGTCTCAGCCAATCTGTTAAAGACCTAAACAGAATAAAAGGCTGAGTAAGAACTCTCTGCCTGTCTGAGCTCACACCTTCTCTCTGGACTCAGACTTGGACTAGAACCGAAATCATCATCCACACTCCTGGTTCTCAGGCCATTGGCCTCAGACTGGAACTGTACTGCCAGCTCTCATGCGTCTGGACTTCTCAGCTCCATAACTGCATGACCCAATGTTTTATAATAAACCTCTTTGTATATATCATACTTCCACTCGGTTCTGCTTCTCTGGAGAACCTTGCAAATACAACCACTGTGTTTCCTTTTAGATTTTCTTCCACCACCACCACCACCACCTCTGACATTTATGGGCACCATTACAGTCCCAGAATCTTTGTCCTAGGTGATCTGTGTTGCTTTCATCGCTAGCAAACTGTCCACCATTTGGCCGTCTAAGAGTTGGCCAAAAGTGCAGCAAGGTGTGTGGGTAATGACACAAGACTACAACAGGTGAATAAATAAATTTTTTTTTTTAAAAAAAAGGAAGGAAGGAGAAAAGAGAGCAATTCTAATTATAAACTTGGAGCTGTAACCCTCATCTCACTTCAAATAGCTTCAAATGAAATCTTGGAAATATTGTTAAATATGCACAGAACAAAATGTGATCATTTTTCTTTTTTCTTTTTTTCATTTTTACGTGGGGGGTCTGATTGTTCTACACACCTAATGCCTCTCAACTGGATGGAATATATGGTCCCTTAAATTACAGGCAAATGTCAGTAGCCACTAACTGCTGCTCCTAAGAGAAAACTGAGTTCATGTGTTTTAGTTTCTTCTTCCAAAAGAACTACTTTACATCTCATAACCATTGTCAGTGTTTGCAAATATGGCATTTATTTACCTTCATGATGTTTGGAAGTTAAGACAACGTATTTGGCACCAGAAGCCTGAAAAATATCTGCCCAGTGGCTCACGTTAAAAAACTTTGCTGTAAATAGTGGTCCAAAATCTTCATATTTGAAATTAGGAGCGTAATTATTTTTCATAAATTCCACATATGTCGGTATCTTTTTCTCTTGCCAATACCACCTAAAGGGAGAAAGAGAAACAACACATAAATGGCATACACATAAACATTTGAAATAATTGCCCCAGCTCCCCTTACTAAGTCCCCCTTACTCAAATATTACCCAGATTCTCTTTCTCACTTCCCCATTAGTTTGATGTAAACTTTCCCCGTTTTCCGTCTATCCCTCTGAACATTCTAGACAACCCAGCCACGTATTTGCTCTTAATTCCTCATTTTTAAATATGTAGTATTTATCTTTACATAGTCTTTTGCAACATAAGTGACAGTCTTCAAAAGGAAGATCACATGCTTAAAACCATATGCATCTCTTATATTCACTAGCAAAGAACAAGTGGGATAGTTGGCAACAGTAAAATTTAAATGATACTGTTATCTTAATATATGGACTCAGCCTTTAAGGATTACTTGTTACACATTCACTCTGAGCCAGGCCTTCCTGCCTTTGGTTGTATGAAGCAGTGGCAGGCTGCCATCATGTGACTGTGAAGGGACATGTCAACAGGCTGAGGATGACAGAAAGAGGTTAGTTCTTTGATTTCCTCAATGAGACAACTGCCTGTACATTTCTTATGTTGAGTAACAAACCCTTATTATTACATCACTTACTTAGGCTTTCTGTACCTTGAAGTGAAAGTATCCTAACTGATCCACGATGCATTTTTGCCTTTTAAACTGAACTACAAAAGACAAACTGGGACAGTCAGAAGGCTAAACAAGGATGAGCGATTTCTTTTTCTCCCAGCACAGTTTAATTTGAACCTGCATTCTCTACTGTAGTCTAGAGTTACTTTTCAAATTCCATATTAATAGAGATGAAAAGAGCCACTTACTGTAAAGAATCCATCATTTATATCTGGGTTTGAATTGCCACTAAGGACAGTCAGATATCTCTACTGTTGACTGTTCTGAGTCAAACTGGGGTGGGGAGCAGAGGTTCAGAAGAGACACAGAGGGAGGCCATGGATAATTAAAGAATCTTCGACAGGGTTGGGATACCTGGGTGACTTAGTCGGTTGGGTGTCTAGCTCTTGATTTTGGCTCAGGTCATGATCTCAGGGTTGATCAGGTCATGATCTCAGCCCTGTGTAGGGCTCCACACTCAGTGCAGAGTCCCTTTCCCTCTGCTCCTCCCCCCACTTGCACGCACTCTCTCTCTCAAATAAATACATAAATAGAACATTTAAAAAAAAATCTTCTACAGGGTTAATGTACTTCCAGACCATCCGAAATATATTCTAGTTAGTTTTATATGAGCAGTATCTTTATTCTTCTAGGTCAAAACAACCCTGTGTTTATTTGTAGAAAATGGAAAGTTAACTATTGCCAAGAATAATATGACTCAAAACTAGGTATTTTTCAGGGCGCCTGGGTGGCACAGCGGTTAAGCGTCTGCCTTCGGCTCAGGGCGTGATCCCGGCGTTATGGGATTGAGCCCCACATCAGGCTCCTCCGCTATGAGCCTGCTTCTTCCTCTCCCACTCCCCCTGCTTGTGTTCCCTCTCTCGCTGGCTGTCTCTATCCTGTCGAATAAATAAATAAAATCTTTAAAAAAAAAAAACAACTAGGTATTTTTGGCACAGCACTCGTCTCAATTAACATCAAATCCTCTTCTAGCACCAAATGTATATTTACCTAGTATTCCTGGTGAAACAAAAAGGTAACATATAATTTATTACATCTTAATATGAGGGGAAGAAAATCTGTTAGTTCATGTACCTGGCTAATCTGAAACATTTCAAAAATAAACTCAAAATGCCTTACAGCACAAAACTTGCAAACAAAGATTTATAACATCCTGAAGTAAACACGTCTGGTAATAGTATGGGAAAAAAGAGTCCCTTGTTTTACCAGTTGATTTCAAAAGAGTGAATGAATAGTGCCCCATAGCTTACACATTCTTTTACATCAGTTGGCCTAACTTAATAAAAAAGGTTATTCCTTAAAGAAAGTCAATGTCTTTGCAGAAAGTGGTACAATGTATACCATTTAATGTTAATATAATATAGTTTATACTCTATTGTATCTACTATATATTATAGATATTAAATTTGATGCATATTATGTATATAGTATAAAATACAGTTAAATACTCCTTTATTTTGTTTTACACAGGAATACATATATGTGTTCACATTATATATATATATATATATACACACACATACACACACACACACACACACACACACATTCGGTAACATTTCTATCTTGAAGAACTTAATGCCTAAGTATTTAATCGGGAAAGGTAGGTGAAACAGTTTAAAGTTGTAAGAGATTACATTCACATTTTTACATAGATCTCAATAAAGTCTAAGGAGCAATATTTTGTGCAGCACTTTTCATATAATAATTAGGAAGTCTCTTTAGGATAACATTCTAGAACTTTTTTTTTTCTTCAGTAGGCTCCCTGCCCAGCGCAGAGCTCAACAGGGGCTTGAACGCAGCACCAGAGATCAAGACCCGAGCTGAGATCAAGAGTCAAGCCACTCAGGTGCCCCTCTAGAACATTTGTTTAATGCCTACAGCCACACACGGTCACATTTTAACATTAAAGAGCCAATATAGGGGCGCCTGGGTGACTCGGTCAGTTAAGCACTTGCCTTCAGCTTAGGTCATGATCCGGGGGTCCTGGGATGGAGCCCCACATCTGGCTCCCTGCTCAGCTGGCAGTCTGCTTCTCCTTCCCCTCACCCTGCTCGTGCTCGCTCACTCTCTCTCTCTCAAATAAATAAAATATTTTTTAAAAAATAAAGAGCCAATGCATGTCCAAATGAACAGAACTTTCACACTCCTAACTTATGCCTTAACCACACTTTATGGCAGAACAGCGATGGGACAGGGGTCTGCCTCCATGGACCAAGCCTCGCCGTTCCTCCTACGACCCCCACACAACCGGATTCATTTCTGCCGTCTTAGCACTCGGTGGTTACACTGTGGTAACTCCAGCTTGACACGTGCCACCACCAAGACGCCAGAAGCCAGGGCCGCTCGGAGCGCCGACAACGCCGGCAGCCCCGCGGACGACAAGGGCAGCGGATGACGCGTTTAACACCCGGAAGTGCCGCACGCCGCTGACACCGCGGGACGCGAGGCCGCCTAGGGGCCAACAGACCAGCCGCGACCGTGGGCCGGGGGGACACAAGCGGAGTCGGAGCCGACGGAGGGGGGCGCGCTCACCAGAACCATTCGCTCCCGAAACTGGGCACGGAGAACACCCCCCAGTGGATGAAGATGCCGAACTTGGCCCGGTCGAACCAGGCCGGCAGCGGGCGGGCGTCCAGGGACTCCCAGGTGGGGTCGAAGCGCGGCGCGCGGGGGGCCGTGCTGGGCGCGGGCGGCGACAGCAGCAGCAGCAGCAGCGGGAGCACCAGCCCGAGCCCCGGGAGCGCCTGGGGCCGCATGTCGGCGCGCCCCTCCCCGTCCCGCCGGCGGCTGGCGCGGCCTCCCAGCGCGCGTCCTTCCGCCTCTCCCGCTAAGTAAGCTCCGCGCTGTCACCTGACTGCGCTGTCTTGACAAAGCACCCTTCCCCGCAGGCGTGGGAGTAATAGTATTTCCCATACTATTACCAGACTATTACCTCCCGCTCTGCTGTCCCCCCCCCCCAGCCCCAGGACCCCAGGAGGGCTGCAGCGCTCCAGTGCAAAGCCAGTGAGGCGGGTGGTACCCCCAGCCGGCCCGAGGCTGCTTAGCTAAAGCGCCCGGTCTGTCCGCCTCGCGGAGAAGAAAGGCAAGTTCACAAACCTGTGGGAGCGCGTATTCGCTGGAGCAGCACGACCCTTAGAAACTAAGGGAGCGCTACGTGACCGACCTGTCCGGGTGGAACCCTGCACCCGGAGGCCAAGGCAGGGACCTCGAGCGGGTTATCCAGCCCCTTGCAGGTCCAATGCACGCAAACAACCCAGATCATTCTCGACCTCAGTAGCCACCTCCACCACCATTCGCCCACCAAGCTTCTGCGTGGGTTAGACCCGTGGCGGTCAACCCCGAGTCTGTGTCATGTGAAATCCCTACAGTTTCCAGTTGAGGTCGGGGGCCCAGAATTTGCATTTCTAACCGAGTCCTAGATCCGGTGATGTTGCTGGTCCTGGTCCCGGAACTGAGAATCACTGCAATAGAAGACATGGTGCTCTAAGGTGAGACCAGTGGCATGAATGTTTAAGAAATCTGCAGTCCTGGGGAAAGCAGTCAGAAACTTGGAAGGATTCGTCAAGGGACATCATCAGAAGCTCCCCTCTCCCCTTCCCTAAAGGCTTTTAGAGTAAAACCAGAATCCCTTCTGCTCCTGCAAAACCTCTCTCCACCATTAATGGGCCAGTTCACATGTCACCTCCTCCCAGCTTTCTGTCACCACCTTCCCTCCCAAATGTTTTACTACCCACTAACTGTTCCAATTAACATCTATTCCAACCACTAATAAAGGATTCCATTGATCATTTATTTTGTCGTTAGGAGGCCACGGCTCTTATTTCCCATTAGGCTGTGAGCTTCCTGAGGACAGGGATGGCAGCCATTTCTGTAGATCCTGAATTTAAAGCAGAGCCTGGCATGGAGCAGTACTTCAAGCATATTTGTTGAAGTCCCTCAGTGAACTGGGGTTCTAATTATTGAGCTTCATGAAAGAACGAAGAAGGAAATGACACCAACTGTCGGATCTCTGCAGACATGGGAGCAGCATCCCAGGAAAAAGGGCAGTTCCCCTTTTGAGGCAGTGTGAATGGTTCCCCAGGATCACAGCTCCGCCATAAGGGCCCCAGTCTTCCCAGGGTGAGGGTCTCCTGGAAGAGAGAGATGGCAGGAACTGCTGAGCATGCATGACCAATCGCAATAGTGATAAAGTAGGGTGATAATTTTTATTATTCTAGGGGCAGAGGGCAGACTTCCCCAAGATGGGCCACTTTGGCATGAAGATTATTCTGGGCTGAAGGTAATAGAGACCCTATGGGCTCAAGAGAAACTTTTGCCCCTCCCTAAACTATGTAACTGGAAATCTTTCCCAGAATAAGCATTATTAGCTGAGATAAATTTTATCTGAGTGACCCATCTGTATGGCAGGGCAAACATCGAATTACCACACATCTGCTCTTATTACCCTGTGGATGGCATTCCTTTCCTCTAAAGTTCCAGACCCCTGCTCCCTCCCCCTAGTTCAGAATGACACATACACCTCGTTTTGCCCGACTGTCTTTGGAATTTCCATGTCTGTGTGGATTCTCCATCTGCACACTATTAAATCCCGTTTCCTCCTGTTAATCTGTCTTGTGTCAATTTGATTCTTAGTCCAGCTAGACGGACCTTGAGGGGACAGGAATTCCTGCTTCCTGACAGTTGGCCTAGTCAGCAGGACACTAACCCACAGGACGTGGCTCGCCCCAGGACTGTTGCAGCTGAGAGGTCTGGGACGTCTGACATACAGCCAGCAGAAGGTAAGATTTCTTGCCACGTCAGCCTCCCAGAATCTCTAGCTGCGAGTCCAATGAAGCAAGAGCCATGAGAGGCCTTTTTCTCTTTGTAAATTGAGATCAGCAGGAGAAAATATTTGTGGAACTAGTTCCTTGGGCCTGGCGACTCTTTGGTTAAATGTGTTAGAGTACTGTGGTTACTGGTCTGCTTCCCCCCAGAGAAGGTCTTTGTCTTCCTTTGTCTGTGTCTTTTATGTTGCTTGTCATCTGTTGCTAAGGGACATCTTGGAAGTTAAAGCTGCAAAATTCATGGGTCCGGGCTGAACAAATAAAAGCTGTTGGAGTGCTCGCCATCTCAAGAAGACTCCCGTGGTAGGATAAGTTGGTCACAGAATGGGTTAGGCTGACACTAGGTCACCCGCCAACTTCAAGAAAACTTCCACACAATGAGGTACACTGTAAAGCAACACACATTCCCCAACCACATGGCGTAGCACTCCTGGGTATTAGTGTGGTTCCGAGAGACCCAAGGCTTAAAGCTGTTGGATTTTTCTGTTACTCTTGTTCTGTGTCCTGAGAGCTTGGCTTTGTGACAAGAATTTTCTTTGGTCTCCACCATCTGGGTGGAGATGTACTTCCCGGGTGCACTTTGGTGGCCAGTCCAACAGACTGTGGACCCAAGTATCTCTGGCTCTGTCCGGCTGTGCCAGTTCTCAGGGATTTTTGTCATGAGAGGTTTTAGCCCCTAGGAATCTTTGTTGTCTCAACTTGTGTTGCTTGGTAGTGCTGAAAAGTCTCATTCCAGAAGCATTTGTATGGTGTCACAGATTCGTGGGTCATCTCACATTTTCATGGGAGACCAGAGACACCATTTTCACTACACCATCTTTACTGCCTATGCAACAAAAACCTTTGCTTTCTTAGACTAATTTTGGGAGTAAACTTTGGATCACGAGGGCTACATCATCTATGCCCTTCTGGACACTTCTTGTGTCTTTGGTTAAGCCATTAGAAGGTTTATTGCTTTGAGTCACTATTAATAGATCCTATTTGCCAATGGCTGGATGATGGATCATTTAAATTGGCTGTATTTAAATATACAATTTTTTTTTTTTTGGAGCCTGTGAGCTGGGCAGGGGGCAGGGGGTGGGGGAGGCGGGTCTGGTAGTGGGAGACAGAGAATCTTGAGCAGGCTCCATGCCAAATATGGAGACCAACACAGGCTCAATCTCACGGCCCTGAGATCACAACCTGAGCCAAAATCAAGAGTCAGACACCTAACCAAGTGAGCCATCCAGGTGCCCCTACATATATATTTTTTATAGAGAGCTCTCAATTGTCTTAGTATAACAGCTAGCCTTAGGGACTCCCTTGACAAGGTAAAAGCATAGAAATTAGACTTAAGACTCAAAAATAAATGTCCACATCCAATGTTAATTTCTCTTCTTAAAATCCAGCCTGGGGCACGTGGGTGGCTCAGTCAGTTAAGCGTCTGACTTCGGCTCACGTCATATTCTCAGGGTCCTGGAATCAAGCCCCACATCAGGCTCCATGCTCCGTGGGGAGTCTGCTTCTCCCTCTGCCCCTCCACCCACTATGCTCTCTCTCTCTCAAATAAATAAACAAACAAACAAACAAATAAATAAATAAAAATCTTTAAAAAAAAATCCAGCCTCACCTGCCTGTTTTAACTTCCCTTTCCTAAAAGATTTACAGAGATTCCTCTGGCCTAATCTCTAGGTTCTAAATATATAGGTTGCTCATGTAAGTGCTGAAAGCCAGAAAATAAATTTAACCAAAGCATCCAAGGCTGGCAATAAGGCTTGCTTTGCCCCTACCTTTGGGCTGTGTCATCAGGTTCTGCCTGCGCTAACCATTCCTATACAGTGTTCCTTGCAGGTTCATCCTAGACACCCCCACCCCACCACCACTGCAAAAAAATTTATGTCCCCTGGACAGCAGCAGATCTTTTAAGTTATATAGCCATTTACCTCTATTTTCAAAAGATCCTACCAAATTTAGAGAGTAATTAGAAAGATTATATGACTATATTTACAACCTTCCCTTTACTTAGGAAATAGATGACCAAAATTTCTCCTAGGCCTTTCTAAAAATGGTCTGCAAAGGGCCAGTATTAGGGGCTAATGGACGCAAGGTTAAATTATGTACCTAGAAAAAAAGGCTTTTGTTAAAAATGCTTTATGCAGATTTTACAAAGGGATAAATCATTTGGTTCCCATTTTAGTTAAAATTCTCCCTGATATAAAGAAGCAAATTTAGTTAAAAAGATGAGCCAATCCCTTGATATTTGAGCTGTAATCCAGGTCTTTGGAGAATTAGGAACAACGGTCTTTATTTTACAAATCTCTACAAAACCAGGAGCAAAACTCTAGAAACAAGTTAAAGCCCACCTATCTTTACTTGACTATTCCTCTCAAAATGTTTGTGGCTATTGTAGATCAGGTTATTGGAACAAAATTGTTCTCTACTTTAGAAAAAAAAGAGTAAGTTTTAAATAGAGACTACCCTGAAACTCTAGAAAAAAGTTTTTACAGTCTTTCTCTGTCCCTTGAAATTATAAATCTTATCATATCTTGGAATGTAAACACAGCCCACAATCTCCTGAGACTGAAGAAAAAAAAAACAGAGAAAGGTATTTTTAAACTGGGCCTGTAATGTCCTCTCCACAAATATTAGTAGAAAAAATTAAGATTTTGTTTGCATCTTGTCTGTGTATGTTGTATGTGTGTGTCCAAGGATGTTATAAATGTGAGATATCTTCGCTACCTCTGGATGGTATTGCTAAAATTACTCTGTAAAAGAGCTTTATTTAGGTGGTTCGAAGGCACACACTATAAGGATTGGGCATTCTAAAGCTCAGAAAGATAGAAACTAACCCAAATGTTTTTCAAGTTCACATGATCTGGGAAAATATTCTGTCTTAAAGCTTTTAAGGTTGTTGGTTTAATTAAAATAGACATGTCTTTAGCGTTATCAGCTTTGAATATAAAACTTTTATTCTGCTTGTGTTTTCTAAAAGTTCATGGTATCTCTGTTAGAAAATTTGTCCAAAAAAACCCCCAGAATAATGGTTGACTTTGTCTAATGCCTCATGAAGTTTTGTGGGTGGTCTAAGCATAATTGTTAAGAACAAGTTAATTAAAATAGATGTAAATAAGATAAAATAATGAATATATGTTTACCTACTTCTGTCTTATAAAGAAACTGAAGACCAATTTGGGTCTGTTAGTAAACATGTTTTATGCTTTATTGAAAGATTGTACTACTGGAATGCCTGGGTGTCTCAGTCAGTTGAGCATCTGACCCTTAATCTCAGCTCAGGTCTTGATCTCAAGGTGGTGAGTTCGAGCCCCTCAGTGGGCTGGGAGTGGAGCCTACTTTAAAAAAGAAAGGGAAAAAGAAAGATTGTACTATAAAAACAACACATTCCTAAAAATTATGAAATATATTAATAAACTTGCTAATCTAAAGAACTCTGGTGTAACAGGGTTCACAATTAGTTTTCACTAGCAGTTAAGGTTGCTAAGCAGTAAAAATTCTAATAAATATAATTAAGACTACTAGAAATAATAAAGGAAACAACTCTGTATGTGAGAAAAGTAAGATACATGTTTTTGGTAAGAAAAAGTATAACGAATAAAAATATATATTTGTTGAGGGGAAAAAATAGCTTTGTCCTAAAGTAAGACTAGTTATTTAAAGAGGGAAATTTTAGGACAAAATCTAAATGTGTAAAAAAAAAAAAAAAGTTGTGGAAGTTTTATGGAGAAAAAATCCTTGGAAAAAAATTTTATGTGTGCTCAGTACTTGCTAAGATTAGGATAATTTGAATGAGTAAATGAGTTTTAATATCAAAAGTACACTGGTGTAAAGTTCTTTTTTCTCCTTGTTAAAAGTACAGATTTCTCTAGAACCATTGACCTGCTCTTCATAAGAAATTGTAAATAAAAGTTTTTCTTCACCTTTTAATTTGTCTACCTAAAAACAATGATTCTGTGTTTGCCAAAATAATTTCCTATGTTTATCAGCTCAGAAAACTGAGTCTTAATATTAAAGAAACTGAATTTTGTTCACAACTATGTGACCTACTGCATTTACCTTTGAAATATTTGTCACTTTGGTTAAGTAGATAATTATTGTTTCATAATGATCTGTAATCCTATTTAATCAAATGTTCAAACCTTTTGATTTTTTTTTTTTTACATACTTCCCAAAATTAAATTCTAGAATGAAGTCTGTTGACCACAATCTAGCTGAAACTTTCCAGCGAGCCACTGGAATATGCCAGAAAAACTGTTTTTATGAGAAATTAAACTAATGAGACTTAGTTGGTATGTTAAATTACATGGGAAACATTGTCAAATAAGTGATATTAACTCTCTTACATAATATTTATAAAGATATGTTATTAAAATAAGTTTGTAAAAATTATATGAAACACCTAGAAATCTGATGTCCTGATATGTCATTATCCTGAAGTGTCATATGCCACAAAAATAACCAAATTTCCATGTCAACCGCATTGTAATGAACTCTAATCAGATCATTAGCCATGGCCATTTTTAAGTCTTTTATCATTTAGACAGTTACACTTTTATTCAGATGCCTTTATAAAAGTTTCCTGCAAATGTGCTTCATCTTCAATGAAATTCATGAAAACAAAACAAAACTGAATACAAGGTTCTGGTGACCTTAGGTCTTAGATCATAAAACTGAACTAAGTAAAAATTTCCAGAACTAGTAGAAACACTGGATTCAATCAGAACAAGTATTAATAACATGAAGGGGACTGAATACACTGAGAAAGATAATTATACTTTTTATGACTTCTTATTTGAAATATTGCTGACATTTTTAAAAGTGTTTTGTTTTCCAGATTTAAGAAAACTTTTCCTCTTAAGCTAACTGACCTGCAGCAATTTGATAAAATATACCTTTGTGGACAAATTGAAACATTTATTTTTTCTCCCTACCTGAAACCTCCAAAATTCAGAAACTCTCAGTGAATATTCTTACATTTTTGTGACAATATATTTATTTAAATAAGTGTGATAAGAATCTGTTCTCCTTATGACAGGGCACAATTAGAAACATTGGTTATATTACTAAGGCATTGACTGAAATGTCATATTTGAGAGAGACATGCATAGACTCAGATGTGATCAGACAGCTTTAGGTAACTAACATTGACTTTATGAAGCCAATTAAGCCTCTTGGAAATATCAGCCTGATACATTGCTCACAGAGTTCCCAACAGTCTTACCAGGTGAGTAAAGAAGATCACTTCCTGACAGGTGCAAGAATTTCATGATATTAGGGGGAACTTGAGAAGAAAGGAATTCACCCAAATTCATAGGTATTGCAGACAAAGTCTGATAGCAAGTGTTTGGCTTGGCTTTGGGTTTCAAGAGACTGTTAACAGTTCAATCTAGAGAGCTAATGAAAAGTTCCAGCAGAGCAGGTTTTAAAGAGTATATATGGTCAACCATTATTCTTGCTGCTCTTATGTAAGTAATCAGGCCAAGTCTTTTTTTTTTTTAACTAAACTTATTTTGCAAACAAATTAGTGTTAATTTGGCTATTTTTGGTAAAAATGAGAGTGATTTTAAAGAAAATGTTTCAATAACACATGCTTGTAGATATTAGATTTTAATACTATTTATTATAAACTGGACTAGATCCTGATTTCTTTTAGTCTCCTCCAATGCCTGGCTACAATTCTCCAAACTAACATTTTGATTTTTCTCCCACCTCTGACTTGGAATCATTTGAGAACTAAAACTGCTCTACAAACTAAATATAAACGACTTGATGTAAACTTCAGAGAAATTGCCACAGTAGCTCACGAATAGACCATCTTCACTTGTGTTGCTCAGCAGGCCACTCAAAGAACATCAGAGACATTTGAACTATAAACCAGGAGGATCTGTCAGATTGCCACCACCTGCCCTCTATCTGAAGAAGCTTGAATCTGACACTTAAAATTTGTCTCCTCAACTGGCTACCCTCCGAACTCAGGAACTGGCTTAACACTGACCCTTTCATTAGCCATTGTTTTTCTTTTGTTTCCATAGAAATGCCTCTTATTTAATATCTGATTATTTGAATCATAGGCTTAACTTTGAGAATACACCTGAAGTGAGTTTGATTAAACTAACCTATTGTCAGGACTAACAGACTGGTTCAATGAGATGAAACAACCTCCCAGCTCAAATTTTAACATGTGAAACTTCAGGGAAGTTTCAGAGGAGGGAACTGTAGAGGCCCAGGACTTTGAATCCCCAGCCCCTTATCCCATTCCTTAGCTTAGGGTGGCATATACCTCATTTTACCTTTCTGTTTTTGAATCTCTCATGTATGTAGGGTTCTTGTATACATATAAAATTAAATTAGATTTTCTCCAATTAATGTGTCTCCTGTCAGTTAAATTCTTAACCAGCCAGAAGAAGCTTCAAAGGCTAAATAAAATTTTTTCCTTGCCAACAGCTTTGAACTCTCAAAGGTGTCAGCAAGTCCTCTTGCACAACTCTAGACCACAACAGTTAAAACCAGAAATAGACAAGACTACTTAATTCTGGCTCTAACTGAAACCCACTGTGCTTATTTCTCATTGCACTTTCTTGAGGCATTGAAGAAGACATTTTCCAGCCACCAGACCAGAAAAGCCCTGATAGCAATGGAATACCTAAAAGATCATACTCCACACATTCCCTTCCCTGCCCGTGATCATGGACTGAACACATTCCAAGCCCCACCTGTGATCACTGAGCACTCTGCCTGCTCTCTTGCATGTACTCTCCAACCTCTTCTTATAAGACTCTAGGTGTCCCTCTTGTCGGTGGAGAGGTTAGATGTTAAGGCTTGTGCCTGCCATGGCTGCCAGCACTCGAACTAAATTTCTCCCTTTCTCATTTCCAAGCCCTCATCTCTTGAGTTAGTGGCTTCTCTTGTGTTGAGCGTATCTGAGTTTGTTCAGCAACAGTGTTGACAATCCCAGCCAGGAGCTAAGCTTTTGATTTGTCCAGCCCTCTCAGGATTCTCCAGCAGAGTGTGGGCCCCCAGGCAGCGGGCCAGGGCTTCCCCCACTCCTATCCTTAGTGACTATGATAGATTGACGGGTAACAAAGGGACAGTCGACATAGTGGTGACCATGCAGCAGTGGGGTTCTATGTTTTCTCATTAGACATTGTCTGCCCCTTGAACCCCGCATTTTGAAGGTTTCCATCTTCCAATCAAATTTCTTCTGTCATGTAATAAGTTATTTACATTTCCATTTATTCCAGTTAAAGAATGCTAATGAGATCTTCTGATCTGCATAAATGTCACTTGGGTCACATATTATTTCACTTAAAGGCAAATAAATTTTTTTAGTAAGTACAACCTTATCATAAAAGTACAATTTCTGTAGGAAATACTGAAAATGGATAAAAGGCCTGTCTTATTGCCCTTGAGGACACATAAGAATCCTAGGATACCAGGTGGGGAACCACTGATCCAGGATTTGGAATAAATAAGAAATAGATTTATTTGGAAATTAAGAGGGAGAAGAGACTCTGCTCAAACAATACTTGTGAAATAACCGAGGAGTGAAATCTATGAAGTATTTGAGAACATGATCACTTCAGGAGAGACCCGCATGGACTAGATTGCACTTCACATTCTATAAGATGATGCTTTACAGTCTTTTCACTGAAAGCTACTGCTCGTTGAGCAGCAGACCACGCGGGCACGGAGGCTTGTTAGGAAGCAACAGATCCGAAATGGAGTCATTTATGTGAAGCTCCACCAAGACTTAATATCTAACTTAACTGCAGTTGCTGCCTCTCCCAGGAGTGGAATTTTAAACCAATCAGTCTGGGACTTTCTGATCAGTGCTAGCGAGGTCTTCTGCAGGATGAGACCCCTGCCACTACCCCTAAGAGAAGGTGACCTTGCCTGAAACCATCCTTTCTTTTGCTAACAACTTCCTTGCCCCACTCTGTTTCTATAGCAACCTTCCATTTGCTACAACTCCTCAGAGCTTCTGCCTGGATGAGATGCTGCCCGATTCATGAATCATTGAATAAAAGCAATTAGATCTTCAAATTTACTCAGATGAATTTTTGTTCTTTTTGCTTGTTTCAAGTTTTTATTTAAATTCTTGTTAGTTAACATGCAGTGTCATATTGGTTTCAGAAGTAGAATTTAGTGATTCATCACGTACATATAACACCCAGTGTTTGTCATAACAAGTGCCCTCCTTCATACCCATCGCCCATTTAGCGCATCTCCCACCCACCTCCTTCCATCAACCCTCAGTTTGTTCTCTACAGTTAAGAGTCTCTTATGGCTTACCCCCTCTCCTCTTCCCCCCTCCCCGAATTTTTGTTCTTTAGCAGGCTTAAACCATGTATTTAAAGGTTTTGATAGAGGATCCAGATAACTGATACAACACGTGGCTCATTTGTAAAGCATTTTGGGGGGCCTCAGGTCTCAGTGGGGAACACTGTCAAAGAGCCCTGATCGCATCCTGTTTGTCTGAGGTCAACTCGGGGTGCCAGGCCAAGTAGAAGACAAAGTCTCCGTCCCTGTAGCACGAGCTGTCCCTCACTGTGGAGTCACGATGGCCAGCAGCCACATGGTGGGCAGCTGCGGGGCCAGTGCTCTCGGCTCCTGATCTCCCAGCGGGAGAAAGCAGGAGGCCAGCCCTGGCTGACTTTTTCATTGCGGCCGGAGGAAGTAATCGTTCTGCTGATCTCCTCAGGGAAAGCGCTCCTTGTTGAGGGCGGAGCTGACGTCTGAATGAGGCTCACAGGACACAGTCTGGATCTCCATGTGGGAGCTGGGGGACTGTCCCCAACCAATCTCAGCAGTTCCCAGAAGTCCTCTCGCACTAAAATTGCAGTAGGTGACTAAGGTCAGCCTCCTGTGACCCTCTCAAGTGACCTCAAGGAGAAACCAAAAACAAGAACTGGAAAACCAGCTAAGGGAGGCACGCAGGGCAATATTTCTGAACAATCAGATATGATAGAAGCGTAATTCATTAAGATGACCTAGGGGTCATTCACATGTCTGTGTGGAAATCAGTAACCTTAACTTTTACCACCAAGCAAATTATACCTTGTGATGTGCAATTATACTTCCAGAGAACTGTTTGCAAGCATGTATACCCTTCCCCTTTTGCATATAAACCCCTGAAAGGAGACAAACTTCAGGGCCATTCTTCAGAGCAATCTGCAAGACTCTCTCCCCAGCTATAGTCCTCAGTAAGACGATGAATAAAGCATTTACTAACCTACTTTGAGGTTGGCTTCCCCCCCTTCGAAAGTGGACAATGGAAGAAGTGAAACTTTTGCCTCACAGCTAACATCAACACAGTCTTTCTCTGGAAATGCAGAAGAAAAGCATTCAGAACAAACTGAACCCACTCCCTTCTTTATATGGTAAATAAACCAGCTTCATGATAGAGAGAGCATAAGACATGTGGGGGCAGGGAGTAGAATAAGGAGGAATGAAGGGAGGAGGCCAAGGGGTTCAGAGGAGCCAGGACAGCAGCATAGGCCGGAGTGAAGAGCACAGATCCTGCAGCCAGGCCAACAGGACTCCCACACTGGCCCCACCCTTTTCCACGGGGCTGTGTGATCCTGGGTGAGTCATTCAACCTCTCTGTGCCTCACACCTCTTAGATGTGCATGGTAATAGTACATCTTCCTTATAGGGTTGTTGTGAGAATTAAATCATGCAAAGCATGTGTTAAGCCTCAGCTAATTGTAGATTAGTATTATTATATGTGTTAGATAAATAAGGGCAAAACTGAGGGAAGGGGCCTTTCTTTCTTTCTTTCTTTTGAGAGCGTATGCACATGAATGGAGGGGAGGGGCAGAGGGCAAGAGAGAGACAGAGAGAGAGAGAGAGACTTCCCGGAAGGTTCTATGCTCAGCATGGAGCCCGACCCAGGTTGATCCCACAATCCCGAGATCATGACCTGAGCTGAAATCAAGAGTTGGATACTCAACTGACTGAGCCACCTTGGCGCCCTGAAAGGGGCATTTCCGTCCTGCTTCCCACTTAGCACTCCAGAGGGAGTATCTTAGGCTGACAGGCGAGCTTAACTAGGTGGAGCCATGTTGTTAGGCAGAGGAAGAGGCTGCTTTTTAACTTTTCTGGGTGACTTTGATACTTGAGTGATGCAAACAGGACCTAGAAGTAGCTGAGAACTTAACAGGAAGTCTGGCTTGAGTGGTTCCCTGAGGCCCGGCCTCTATACCAAGGATGTGGGGTTTGTAGCCATAGCTCAGAGAACTCGAGCTTACCAGTGAAAACAGAGGTGGGTCCAACAGAGACCAGATCATAAATTAGAGCAGCTTCAGTCTTCATCTGGGAACACCAACAGGACAAGTGTTGGCACCACTGGGATCAGAAGAAGGAAAGGTACCATGATCTTTACCAGCACCTGCAGGACAACAACTAAGCCTCCCTGCCCCCCACCCCTTGCCACCTGAGGGAGGAACAGGGGAGAGGGAGGCATCTGAGACTCCGGGCACTTTAACCCAAAGGATAGCCTCAATATTTGCTGAAGAGGCTGCATAATTTATAGCGGTTTTCCGCATTCAGTTCAAATTGAACAATTAATTTTGCCTCCCAACGAACTGGTGTGTGTATGGGGAAGAGGAAAGATACGCTGGTCTGCAAAAGCAAGCAGGTCAAATATAAACAAAACAAAGTAGCTGCATATTCTCTGCGCAACAGCGGGCAGCACCAAGTGATTTTATGCTGCTGCTGCACGGCGAGACACCAGAATGTACACCACATTCGCCTCCCGTGCCTCTCCTCCCAATGTCTTCATTGAATAACGAATGATCTAATCTGTGCCTGGGCATGAAGGCCCAAGTCTGGGAGAAGTGGTCTGTGTCACACATCAAGTCTCCTTGCCAGTGCCGCTCACGGCTGAGGCAGCTGAGTTCCCCGGGGCTCTGCTGGTCAGAGCACGGGGTGGAGTTTCCACAGCCCTGGTTAGCAGTCAGGGCGTGGGGGTGGGGGGAAGGGCCAGGTCCTCAGAGGAAGAGGAAGCAAAAAACAGAAAAGGAACATTTAAAAAGAGAGAGAGAGAGAGAGAGCTTGAGGCGTGCCTGGTTGGCTCAGTTGGTTAAGGGACTGACTCGATTTTGGCTCAAGGCATGATCTCAGGGTAATGACATGCTGGAGATTCTCTCCCTCTCCCTCTCCCCCTGCCCCTTGCCCCCCACCCCCCATGCACTCATTAAAGAGAGAGAGAGCTTGGAAAAAGAAAAAGAACTAAGAGAACACTGAAAAGGAGCTGGGCAAGAGAGAGAAAGGAGACATACGGAGATTCCTCAAAAAATTAAAAATAGAAGTACTGTATATGATCCAATAATTCCACTAGAGGGTATTTACCCAAAGAAGACAAAAACGCTAATTCAAAAAGATACGTGCACCCCATGTTTATCGCAGTGTTACTTACAACAGCCGAGGTAGGGAAGCAACCTAAGTGTCCACCAAGAGAGGGATATATATAATGGAATATCACACAGCCATAAAAAAGAATGAATTATGCCATTTTGCCATTTGAGAAAACATAGACGTAGGGGGTATTATGCCAAGTGAAATAAGTTAGACTGAGAAAGACAATTAGCATATGGTTCCACTCATAGGTGGAATCTAAAAAAAGAATAAACCAAAAGCAGAATCAGACCTATAAATACAGAAAACGAACTGATGGCTGCCAGAGAGGAAAGCGGTAGGGGGTGGGCAAAGTGGGTGAAGAGTGGGGGCTACAGGCCTCCAGTTATGGGGTGAGCAAGTTCCCGGGATAAAAAGCACAGCATAATGAGGATAGTTAACAGTATCGTAATAGCGGTGCGACGGGCAGCTGCACTTGCGGTGAACATAGCACGACGTATAAACTTGTCAAATCACTAGGCTGTGCACCTGAAACTAGTGTAACATCACGTGTGCCAACTAGACTCAAAGAAATGAAAAATGAAAAGAGAGAGAGAGAGAACTTAACACAAGACCACGAAAATAATAAAGAGAAAACAGAAAGGTAGCAAGAGAAACGAAGAGTGCCCGAAATTTGGAATCAAAAAGAAACTACAGTGGCAAGAAAGGCAGACAATGCGCAAGAGCAAGGAGTGAAGAGAAGGCGGGGAGGAGGAGAGCCGTGCAGGGAGGGGAATGAAAGGCTGAAGACCCAGCGCAAGGAGGGAGCCCGGCACTGTCCCCGGAGAAGGAGGTGGCCGTCTGACCTCGACCCCAGGAGGAGGCCTCGGGAGGAGTCCCCTGGGCACACCAGGGGAGGGGAGAGGAGGTGAGCAGGGGGCGGGAGATCTGCGGGAGGACAAGCTGGGGGGCAGAGCACCCAGCGGCAGGGCTGGGCGGTGAGGACCGGGAGCCAGCCCCTCTCTAGAGCCCGATCTGGTGGAGCCCCTTTCTTCTCGGAGAATAGAGCCCGAATAGCAGGGTCACCTGCTGCTGGGATGTCCCCTCGCAGTGAGCAGCCTGCCCTCGCCATCAGCCATTCAGAGGGTGCTCGCAGCTTGTGACGCCACCGCCCTGGAATTTCAGTTCCCCTCTGTGTTTACTGGAAAGGGGAGACTGATGGAGAGCTGCCCGCGGGCTCTCTGGCTTCCCTGGCCTGCTGCCTCCGTGGGATCCTTCCTCCTCCATAAACAGATATTACATATAGGATAGCTTTGTTGGTAGAAAGGTAAATATATTTGATATATTTTATAATATGTAAAACACATGTATAAAGCATATATAAAAGGCATATATGTGAAATATATCTAAAATTAAATATAGTTTATTTATATTTATATATATAAACATTTTCTTTAAAGTGTAAGTTTGTTGGGTTTTTTTTTCTCTCTCTCTCTCAAATTGTGGAAGAAATTAAAATATTTTTATGGGCCTTGACAAGTATTGTGGGCCCTGGGCACTGTGCCTACTGCTCTGATAGATAAGTTAGCCCTGGGGAACTTAGAGAAAGAGGATAATAAGCACTAAAAATATACAAAGAGATTAGATGAAATATTTATATTGTGAGCCAGGGGAAGTGCATTAGAAAAGCAGCAGCTGAACGCGGTGATCATGAAATTGCCATGGTCACGGAGAGGAGGCTTTTAAGGCGTGGCTGGTACTGACTGCTTGGTGCTCACTATACGCCGGCCTGTCTTCTCAGCCCCGTTCTGCAAGAGGCACAAAGGGCCTAGGGGTGTCTGGGTGGCACAGCTGGTTAAGCTCCCGACTCTTGATTTTGACTCAGGTCATGATCTCAGGGTCTTGAGACTGAGCCCTGAGTCAGGCTCCATACTGGGTGTGGAGCCTGTCGGAGATTTTCTCTCTCTCCCTCTCCCTCTGCCCCTCCTGCCTCCTGCTAGCGTGCGCTCTCTCTCCCTCTCTCTAAAATAAATAATTCTTTTTTTTTTTTAAAGAAAAAGCCTAAATATCTTGCCCAAATAGACTATGGCCCATATTTTCAACCATCATGCTAAACTCAGAGCTGCCCTGTCATTACTCCTTTATTTCATTAGGTCAAAATATATTTATTCAGACCTTCCTTTGCACCAGGCACTGAACTGGGCCCAGCAGTTGCAATGCCAGGAAAACAGACCCAGTCCTATCCCTCAGATGGCTTACTCTCTAATGGAAAATAAGTGGAAATGACCACCCAAATAAGCACAGAATACTATGAAAGTATATGGCAGGAGGCCCTGATCTAGTCTGTGGCTTGGAGACGGGAAATTAAAATTCAAACTGAGGTCTCAAGGATGAGTAAGTTAATTAGGTTAACCAGACAGTGGGAGCAAAGGTGTTCTAGGTAGAGGCCATCAGCTTAGGTCAGGTGCCCAGGATAAAAAACCAGCTCTCGAGAAGCTTCCAAGAACTGTGTTGCCCTCAAAAGCCAGAGTCCCGTGTGAAGAGATAAAGTATCCACAGAGATAAGCAATGATTAAGGGCTGCTGTGAGAGAGATGTGTGGAGCATTTAAGTAAGGGGAGGGAAAGCCCTGGGGGAGAGAGTTTTCTACGCAGCAATCTACGGGTAAGACCTGTAAGGAAGACTAGAAAAGCCTCCAGCAATTTTCACAGGAGGCAGGCAGAGAATCTTACCTATTTACCAGCACAGCTGAAGACATAAGAGACATCAAGAGTCAATCCTGCAGACAGAATCTAGGAAGAAATTGCTATGATGTTCTCATAAGATGACCAGAGCCCTGGGGTAACTGGCTGGCTCAGTCAGTAGAGCACGCCACTCTTGATCTCTGGGTTGTGAGTTAGAGCCCCACATTGGGTGGAGAGATACCTTAAAAAATACAGTCTTAAAAAAAAAAAAAATGATGACCAGGGTCCCATGGGAGGCTACAATAGGTAAGATCTATAGAGTTACCGAAGATTGCATCATGACACGGTGGTCAAAACAGAGAAGCAAGTGCGTGCACTGGTGAGGTGATGGCTGGCTCATCTGAAGAGATGCCATGCCCTACAGCCTGGCACCACGCAGAGACCCCTTTCTCATGTCATTACCTATAGACCCTCTTATCAAGTAATAAAGATGGCGACATGTGTACGACACATGACTGCAGTTCCTGAACTCTCTAGATGGGGGCTACATCCCAGTTCCCTTTACAACACATTCTCTTCATCCACGGATATTGACAACTTGAGAACTTATCAGAAAGAACTTCATTCATTCTGCGAAGATCAACACAGTCCACATTATCTGACCACAAAACTGGTCACAGTTTCATTCTAAAAAGTAAAAGACTCCCTCAAATGTGTATATAAGAGTTATTCTCTGTATTTTATGTTTTCCCAATGTTCATAGAAAATTTAAAATTTAAACTGTATAGTTATTCATCAAGTAAAATGGGATTGTAAAAATGAACCCTTATTCATTTCAGTTTTTCAGAAATGACTATGAAATCTTGCTTAATTTTTTAAAGCTTTTTTTTAAAGATTTATTTATTTATTTGAAAGAGAGAGAGCCAGGGAGGGAGGAGGAGAGGGAGAGGAGAGAGAGAATCTCAAGCAGACTCCCTGCTGAGTGGAGAGCCAGGCCTGGGGCTCAATCCCAGGACCCTGAGATCATGACCTGAGCTGAAATCAAGAGTTGGAGGCTCAACTGACTGAGCCACCCAGATGCCCCCAAATCTTGCTTAATTTTGAAGGCAAAATCCATATCTAAATCCTTCTATATCAGCTACTGAGCAACATAACCAATAAAGAACTTTCAGGACTGCCTGACTTTTGTAAAATGTAGAAACATGATCTTACATGTATGGATTCATCCTCAGAATAACAGGATTTTTTCATTTACTCTTTTTATTTCCTTAAGCGCAGTGTTGGATCCTATCTTTATTTAAAAATTTTAAAAAGATTTCATTTATTTGAGAGACCGAGTGAGAGAGAGCACAAAGGGAGGGGAGGGGCAGAGGGAGGGAGCCCCACGATGCAGGGCTGGATCCCAGGACCCTGAGATCAGGATCTGAGCTCAAGACAGATGCTTAACCGACTGAGCCACTCAGGTGCCCCTATTTAAAATTTTGATAACTTGTTCATCCTGTTTTATTTGTTTTTATTAATTCTGACTCAAGCATCTACTTGCCTTTTTCGGCAGAAAGCTCAGTATCTCTCCCTTTGCACATGAGCTGTTGTAGGTGCTCACGATATTCAACAACAACAACAAAAAGGCTCAACTTCCATATCCCAGTGGGGAGAGCACTGGTGTTGGACCATCACGACTGTCTCCCTTCTTGCTGCTCCCCGAGCTCGGTGTGTATTTTGTTGCAAACCGCCCTATGGAGTTGAACAAATAATCCTGGTTCTCTGCTGTGGCACATTTAGGGCTGGCCCCCTCGGTTCTTCATGGGAGGATGTTCTCACAGTCCTTCCTTCCCACTCATGGTCATTTCCCTGATTGCCCAGGATGACTATGCATGGGTTCTTACAAGAGTGAGCTCACCATGGCTAGAAAATTGAATTTCCACGGCTGGTGATTTCTTGCATGCCCAGCATGCTAGGGTGTGGTTCTCAAAGTGGTAGCTGTTTGTAGTCAGTTCCTCGGTTCACACACTGTTGCAGGCAAAATAATACCTGCCCCCTCCCCAAGGATGTCCACTTCTAATCCTCAGAACCCATGATGAGTATGTAGTATGTTATGTGGCTAAGGGGAATTTCGAGTACAGGTGGAATTAAGGTTGCTAATATGCTGACCTTGAAGTAAGGAGATTCCTTTGGATTATTTGGGTGAGCCCAAGGTAGTCACAAAGGTCCGTAAATGGGGAAGAGCGATGCAGAAGTCAGCCAGAAGGAGGGCATCGTGAAGAAGACTTGACTGACCGCAGCTAGCTTTAAGTATGGAAGAGAGTCAGGAGCCAAAGAATGCTTGCAGCCTCTAGAAGCTAAAAAGGCAAAGGAATAGATTCTTTCCTAGAGCTTCCAGAAGGAACACAGCTCTGCCAATACTTTGATTTTAGCCAAGTGAGACCCATTTTGGATTTTTGACCCCCAGAAATGTAAGAGGATACATTTGTGCTGTTTTCAGCTACTAAGTTTGTGGTGATCTGTTAAAGCAGCAGTGAGAAGCTAACGTACACATATGATCCGCCCTCCAAATCCCCAGGGTACTGGTACCGGGGTTTTCAAGGTGGTCGCTCTCCATGATCACTTCTTTTGGCTTGCACCCCAGATAGCTCGTGGGCCCAAATCTAGATTTCCAAGGTGAGAACTCTCCATGGTTAGCAATTTTGACACACTCGAGTGGCCATCTCTCTTTGTGCCTAGACTGTGAGTCCTTTCCATTTACATACATGGCCAACTTCAGAATTTCAGGGCACTGGGTCATGACTGGTTCTGGAGTCTAAGCCCTCATGATCTCTAAACATCTGTTCCCCTTTCCCTCCCAGAGAGTAAGAATCAATGCCAGGAGTAAGTACACTTTTCCTTGTAAACCCTCAAAATGCAAAGGCTCTAAGTCAGCCTCTCTGACAGATAATATTGGAGCTCCTCACTAATTTCCTAAAGTAAAATTATATTTGGTGCTTCCAGGGAACCTGACAGAGAACCTATCTTCTAGAAAGGTAGATTTGGCTATTTGAAAGGTAGAGAAAGGCTACCGTTAGTCGTGCCAAGTTTCTTTACCTTTCAAGGGGCCACATCTACCTTTCTAGAAGTGGGAGTAGATCTAAGTTAAAAAAAAAAAACAGATATAAAAGAATCCATACAGAATGTCCATTTACATAAAATTCTAGAAAATGTCAAGTAATCCATAATGACAAGAAAGCAGGTCAGTGGTTGCCTGGGGATTTGGGCAGAGGGAGACATGGACTGCAAAGGCACAGGAGAAATCTTTTGGGGATGATAGAAATGGTCAGAGTTTTGACTGTGGCAATTTCATCAGGGTGTCCATCTGTCAGAATTCATCAAATTATACCTTTAAATTGACACAATATATTGTATATAAATTAAACTTAAATGAAGTTGATCTTTACAAAGGGAAGAAGAATATTACCCAAAGGAAAATCAAAGGACTGAGGTTTTTTTTGTTTTGTTTTGTTTTGTTTTTAAATTCTCCACAAGAGAAAAAATAGTTGAGGAGGACTTTTTTTTTTCCTACCCTCAAACTGAATGTATGGTGTTGCTGGTGTGCTTTCTGCCTCCTATTACCATCTTTGACAGGAATAATATTGTGCTATAATATGTCCTTGAAAAAAAAATTAGACTAGAAGGATCATTCCTAAGGTAGTCTTTAATTTCTATATCAAATCAACAGCCGACCTCATACTTAAGAGTGAAATTCTAGGAACATTCTCATTAGGATAAAGAAAAAACAGTGATATTTATTATCACCAAATTTGCTGGAAACTCTAGCTGAAAAAAAACCAAAAAAGCATATCAAGTAAGTAAGAGTTTTATTATTAGCAAGGAGGAGAAAGTACCCTCCCTCCTCCTTTCCTCTCTTCCTCACTCCATCCCTCCCTCCATTTTGTAGATGATATTATTATGGGCCCAAAAAATCCAAGAGAGAATAAACTGAAAACTCTAAGAGCTAAAAAAGAGTTCAATAAGATACCACGTCACAAAGATATAAAAATCAATATTTTCCTGTATACATAACAACTGTCTTGAAAAAAAAATCATTAACAATAGCAAAAAAAATATAAAATAGAAACTAAAAGGTAAACAATGAACTGGAAGAATATGTTTTCTACAAATATGAAAAAAAATTGTACTCTTCTTAAACCATAAAGTGCTCCCACAAATCAATAAGGCTAAATAAACAGAGAAAGGGCATGAGCAGCCATTTCACAAACAGAAAACACAGATGGCCAATAGAGAGATCACATAGGCATTCAAAATCCCCAGACTTTAAAAATGCTAATTATAACAACAGAAACGTACCATTTTCTTTCTTGTCAATTTCGAAAATGTTTTCAAAAACTTTATGGCCAATGCTGGCAAAGTACGAGTGCTCTCAAGTACTACAAGCAAGTGTATAAACTGATGCAATCTTGTGAACCATACTGTAAACTGGATACAATTTTCTGGAAAGCAATTTACTTTTCATTTTGTTTCTGAATTGTTTTACATTATAGTTCTTAATTTTTATGAGGTCAAACCTATTGATTTTTTTCTTTGCAATTTCTTCCATTATTTTCACTTCTAGAAAGTGCTTTTCTGTCCCATTTTTTCTTCTAACTTTTTATGGTTTGTGGTTTTTAGCGTTTAACTCTTTAATCCATCTTCATTTAGTGTACCTTTATCAGCGAATATGTCAAAAGAAGGTTAACAAAATAGTTTCCAAATACTCTGGAAAAAAATTCAAACACTATTGATTAATTCCCATTGATTTGTGATGGTGCCTTTATGGCAGACGAAGATTTGGTTATATTTGGGACTTGTTAGGATTCCATATTCTGTCCTATGAGCTTAGCCATCTCATTGGCAAGAATGGGTAATGTGATGTGTGATTAGATCATGGGTTCTGGAGACAGATTGTATAAGAGCACTGGGACCTGGGGACATTTTACTTAACCTTTCTGTGCCTTTGTTCCTCAAAGTCCTTGTCTCTGTGAGGCTTAAATGTGTTACACATCTAAAGTACTTAGATTGATGTCTGATGCATTGCATATATTAAATCTTAACAGCCTATGCCAGCAGCACATTGTTTTAATTATTATAGCTTTGTCTTATTTTTAAAATATTGAATAAAACCAGTCTGCCTCATTTCTGGTTCTTTAAAAAAAAATCTAATTGTACCACTTATTTTCAAGCCAATACTCTTGAAGTGACCCCAATTCACCACTTTCCCTCATCTTCCTCCTCTAATCCATCCAGACTTGCACACACACACACACACACACACACACACACACAATCCAAAATGATGTAATTCAGGTCCTCTCACTCTCCTGCTTAAAATCTTCTGGACTTCATTCCACTTGGATTAGTAGAGGCTCTGAACCCCCCACCTAACTTCTCTATGTCACCTTTACCGCTCCCCTCCTCACACTTGTTCCTTACTTCCCAGCCTCCCTGGCTGCCTTTCCATGGCTCATCCTTCTTGCAGTTTTCCCACCTGCCAGTCCCTCCTCCTGTGATGGTAGCCTCTGTGCCCTTGGTTCCTGCAATGCCTCACCTTTTAGATTCCATCTTCAAAAAGGCCTCCCCTGGCCCGCCTAAGTGAAGGACCCTCTTGTCCAGCTATTTTCTGTTAGATCACCTTCCCTATATCCCATGAGAAATGATTATACCCATGAGAAATGACCCTGTTTGTCTGTTTCCTCCCTCTGCACTCCTCGCTTCTCTTGAACTCCCTGTAGTCGCCTTCTCTCCCTGCACCCCAGCAGACCCAGCCTACAGAACAAACCCTGCGGTGGGATGCTATTCTGAGCAAGAATATAGCAGAAAATATTTCAAGAAGTGTTATTGTCTCTTTTTTTTTTCCTGCAGGATCATCTCCTCAAAGAATTAATGGTAATTTTTATTTACTCCTCCCTCTTCTGAAAGTTCAATTTGTTTGGGAGTTATTTGCTTGAAAACAAACAAACTTGAAATGCCAAGTCCAAAAGGCAGCTCCTATACTGACATCGTGTTTTGTTGTTTGGGTCCCCACCCCCACCCCATCCTCATGCAGCTGCAGATGAATCAAGAAAGGACAAAAGATAATTTTGTCTCCCTTCCAGAAGAGTAGACCTTTGTTTCCTGGGAGCCATAAAATAGCACTTGGACATTTTTTGTTTTTATATGTGAGTACAAGGCCTGCAAACCAGAGAAGTTTCTAAGCACAGAGCAACCTCTAAGCAGGTCTCTGTTTGCTGAAAATTTTGGCCATTCAAGGAAATTTGGCTGGATTGTCTCTGAAACCAGGGATACAAGCCCCCACAGACCCCACAATTTAGACCCATGGCTCCTAGCTGCCTCTGACCAGAGTCACATAGCCTTTGTTTACTGCTAAAGAAACCCTTTAAAATTGCCTCAGGAAATAACACCCTCCTGAAAAGTCTGGGGGATGCTGTCTGCCTGAGATCACAAACATAATGTGACGTGTTTGCAAGAAAATAATAATAATGTGCGGCGTAGTCACAGTCACGAGATGGAGAACTTTTGCCTTTGTGCTCTAGAGGTGACACTGCTAACGCCATCTGCCCAGAGTGCCTTGCAGCTCCAGGCCCCTAGCACAGAATGACCACCTCACTGCAATCACACAGGACCCAGACAGAGAGTCACCAGAAGGGACAAGGTGATCCAGAGAGGAAATACGATAGCTGGCCATTGATGATGCCTAGTCAATCAGCGGGATCCGAGATTCTGAGACCCTTATCCTGACTTTTCACCCTGTAAAAATCCCAACTTGTAAGCCATCGGAGCGTTGGGGACTTGAGCATTAGCTCCCATTCTTCTGGGTGGCATCACAGCAATAAATAGCCCGTCTTTCTTCATTGTAAAAGCTCGGGGTCAGGTTTTATTGGCTTGCTGAGCTTTGGGTGGTCAAACGGTCATTTGGTTTGGCTACAAATCTGGTGACCACAGAGGGAACTTATCCCTAGTGGGGACTTCCACCTGGGGTTGGTTGGCCCCCGCCCCAGGATGGAACGCTAAGATCCAGCCTTGTGGCTGCAAGGACCAAATTACTCTGGACGCGGGCGGAAGCATTCACGGCTAAAGGCGCATCCAGGACAACAGCTTATCGCGCTTCGGGTCTTCGTTTTCAGTAGAAGAAACGGTGCACCAGGCTTCCTTTGGTCTGGGAAGCCGTCTCCTGAGAAGGAACCCTGCGGAGTGATGACACCAAAAAGAACTTTCCCTTTTACTTTTTGTTATAAACTTCTTTGGGGTTTATATGATTTAGGGGGATCTTCCCCTTCTGGTCGTACAAAGAAATGTCCTTTCCAGGGGTTATCCCGGTATCTGGTTCTGTTTTGTCACCGTCTGTATTGTTAACAATAGGATGAAATACCCTATGTTCAATCTTTCATGCTTTTGTATGAAAATAAGCCGGCTCAAAAAAAAAAAAATTAAATTTTACTCCAGCAGCATGGTGACACCAAAATGTCTACATTACCCGATCCCAAAAAGAGAAGTGGAAAAAAAGAGGGACTTGGAAATTGGGCCTTTAATGTCCTCTTCACAAATATTAGTAAAACAGAGACTGGATTTTGTTTGCATCTTGTTTGTGTATGTGTGTCTGCGTGTGTTATAAATGTGAGACATTTCTCTAACTCCAGATGGTATTACTAAAATTAGTTTGTAAGAGAGTTCTATTGAAGTGGTTCAGATGCAAGAGTCTATGAGAATTGGGCATTCTGAAGATCAGAAAGATAAAAACTAATCCAAATGTTTTTCAAGAAATATTTGATGTTAAAGTTAATTTAAGATTGTTGGTTAATTAAAATAGACATGCCTTTAAAGTTACCAGCATTAAAATCTTTATTCTGCCTGGGTTTACTTAAGTAAATTTGATCCCTGTTACAAAATGTTATATATCTATAGATGTGTTGATATATAGATACATAAAATTTGAGAGAATGACCAACTTTGATATCTTACAAGATTTTTATGGATAATCTAAGAATAGTTGTCAAGAGTAAGTTAAATAGACATAAATAAGGGGAAAAAATAGGATTTTTAGATAAACTTTTAAATACCTTCCCAAATCTCTGGTAACCTAAAACTTTAAAGCTTTGCTAGGTTAAATGATAAATTGGGTTAAATTGGATATCTAGATCATTTCCAAATAAGATAAAATACTGAGACATTAATTACAAAACATAGGTTTATCTGCTTTTGGTTTCCTATTACAGGGAAGCTAAAGATATTTGGGTCTATTAGTAAACACATTTCATGATTTATTAAAAGATTATACTCTGAAAAAACATATTTCTAGAAATTACAAAATATATTTGCAAATTTGCCAATCTAAAGAATTCTGATGTAACAGTTCACGATTGTTCCCTACTTAGTTTTTGCTGGAGACTGAGGTTTCTAAGAGTTAAAATTCTGGTAAATGTAATTGAGACTGCTGGAAAAGATAAGAGAAGCTACTCCGTATGCAAGGAAAGTAAGAAATGTGTTTTTGTAAGACAAGTATGAGGGATGAAAATACCTATTTGTTCAAGGAAAAGAGTAATTTTGTCCTAGAATGAGACTCGTTCTTTAAAGAGGGAAAACTGGGGGTGCCTGTGTGGCTCAGTCGGTTGGACGTCTGACTCTTGATCTGCTCAGGTCATGATCTCGGGGTTGTGGGATCAAGCCTTGTGTCAGGCTCTGCTCTCAGCATGGATTCTGCTTGGGATATTCTCTCTCGTTCTCCCTCCACTTCCCTCCCTGCTTACACTCTCTCTCTCCCTTTCTCTCTTAAAATAAATAAAATCTTTTTTTTTAATGTATTTTAAAAAAATAAAGAGGGAAAACTCAGGACAAAATCTAAATGTAAAAAGAAAGTTGTAGAAAATTTGTGGAAAGGGAATTTTATGATTGGTTAGAACTGAGTAAGATTGAACTGAATGAGTTTTAATATCAAAAGTACACTGGTATGAAGCTGGAATTTGGTTTTTCTCTTTGTTAAAATGACAAAGTTTTCTTAGATTATTGGTCTATTCTTTTTTTTTTTTTAAGATTTTATTTATTTATGTGACAGAGAGACAGCCAGTGAGAGAGGGAACACAGGCAGGGGGAGTGGGAGAGGAAGAAGCAGGCTCATAGCGGAGGAGCCTAATGTGGGGCTCGATCCCGGAACGCCAGGATCACGCCCTGAGCCGAAGGCAGACGCTTTAACAACTGTGCTACCCAGGCACCCCTATTGGTCTATTCTTAACAAGAAATTACCAACAAAGTTTTTCTTTATCTGCCCAAAAAAATAAAGTTTCTATGTTTTTTCTTTATCAGGTCTTGGAATGCTTAAGGAAGTTGAATCTTCTCAATATTAAAAGAGCTAAATTTTGCTAACAACTATGTAATCCTCTGTATTTGCCTTTAGAAGTTGTTGTTGCCACTTTGGTTAAATAAATAATTCTTACATTTTGTAATGATCTGTAAACCTATTTAGGCATGTGCTTTAAAACCTTCTGATTTTTTAAAAAAGGTTAAAAAAAACTTTTTAAAGTAACCTCTACCCTCACTGTGGAGCTCAAATTCACAACCCCAAGATCAAGTACCAACTGAGCCAGCCAGGTGTCCCAAAACCTTCTGATATTTTTTACAATGTTCCCAAAATTCAAATTCTAAATGAAGTCTTTTTGACTAATCGGGCTTAATTATGTGATATGTTAAATTCCATGGGGAACATTGTCGAGCAAGTGATGCTGAACCTTAGGTTACATTATAGGGGTAAATACTATAACTCCCAGAAGTCATATGAAATTCCTAAAGTTTTAATATGTCCTGATATAATGTCACCATTTGTAATTCTAATTATCGAAATGTTATGTGTCATGGAAATAACGAAATTTTCTTGTCAGTTGCATTATAATGAATTCTCATCAGATCTTTAACCGTAGCCATTTTTGAGTCTTGTCATTTACAGTCAGTGTTTTACTCTGAGGCTCTTGCAAATGTGTTTTGGCTTCAAAGAGATTCATAGAAAAGACTTTTGACAAATACAGATTTCTGATACCTTTAAGATCATAAAACTGAACTGAGTAAGAATTCTTGGAACTAATGGCAAAACTACATTCAAACAGAACAAGAATTAATACATAAGACTAGATGAATTGAGAAAAATGATTATAGTTTTTATGACTCTTGTTTAAAGCATTGTTAGTTCTCCAACATTTGCTCTTCCAGATTTAAGGAAACTTTTTCTCTTAAGCCATCCATGACTTGGTAGAATATTCCTTTGTAAACAAATCTGAAACATTTGTCTTTCTCCCTACTTAAACCTTCCAGAATTCAGAAACTCTGAGTATTCTTTCTTTCATGGCAATCATAGTTATTTGCATCAGTTCAATAAAAATCTGTTTCTCCTTGTAACAGGACACCATTAGAAATGTTGGTTATATTACCAAGGCTCTGACTGTAACAGGGAAAAACTTGGCATGTCTGACTTAATATCTTTTCTATTTCCCTTGCTGCTGTGACCTATAGGTTAGGAACTTCTGCTTAGCCTCGCACTTAGGCGTGTTAATCATAAAAGAAATGTTGCTTACAGCTAAGCCTTGCAAAAACTGCTCTTTACCTGATACCTACCTCACCCAAGGAGTAAGGTCGTAGCAGGAGCCGTCATCGTCCCAACTCCTCAAGACTGAGGAATGATCATAACTCTGGAGAAATTGAAACTCTGCCCCTTGGGTTAATGAGGTTGAAACTAGCAGAAAGCTTAAACCTTGTTTTTCAGAGAATCGTTCCCCCCCTAATGAGCTATTGTGTTTTTTCAGACCTAACAAACCCACTAGCTGTATCTATAGAAGACTGGACCCGAGGTCAACTGATATGGTCCAGACTAGGAAAAGCAATGTTTATCGTTTGCCTATAAAACTGGTCTGGATCCTGAATTCTTCTGGTGTCCTTGGTTATCTTGACTATCACTCCCCAAACTAAGGTTTCCAATTTTCTCCCATTCTTTGACTTGCACTAAACCTTGCCCTTTTCCCTGAAGCCCTGCACACTGAGGCGAGGTGAATAGAGGTAAACTTCAGGGAAATTGCCCTAACAGCTCATGTTTCTACAATCTTCTTTAAAAAAAAAAAGTTTATTCATTTATTTGACAGAGAGAGCATGCTTGCACGAGCACAAGCAGGGGGAGCGGCAGGTGGAGGGAGAGGAGAAGCAGACCCTGCCGACCAGGGAGCCCCATGCGGGACTCAATCCCAAGACCCCAGGATCATGACCTGAGCCAAAGGCAGACACTTAACCGACTGAGCCACACATGGAGCCCCGTGTGTACACAGTATATGTGTCTGTTGCTGAATGGGCGACTTGGAAAGATCACCAGAGGCATTCAAACCGCAGACCGGGAGAGTGTGTCCTCAATCCATCTGCCATCTAGGAATCTTCTCACTTCAGACACTGGGCTTCTCATTTGCTCCAAACATAAACTTGTGTTTTTCTTTTGTTTCCACAGAAATACCTCTTATTAATTAACCTGACTGCTTGCACAATAGAGCCTAACTTTGAGAGCCCACCTACAGGACTGCCTCCTGAAATAAGACCCACCGGGTTAACTGAACCAACCTATCCTCAAGACTACGACTGGTTTCCTGAGGTATGGAACAGACTTCCTACCTAAGGCCCAGTACAAAACGGTTAAACTCTGGCTATGAGGAAACAAGGTGTGGTGTCTAAAAGTGGTGTCTCTCCTGATCCGATGGGGGCCTCCAAAGGTGGGGCAACAATCGGGTGGAAGCCTGTGGTGCAGGTGAATGGATTCACCTGAGGCAGAACAAAGGTGATAGAAGTTTACTGAACACATTGCAAGGGAATGGCAGGCAGGGCAGCAGAGGAGAGGCTCCGCAAGGAGGCAGTGGGTGGGGGCTGTTTTTAAAGAGGGAAGGTGAGGAGGTGGTGACCTACGGAATTTTCCCTCTTGGGGTAGCAGAGCCTGGATGTAAGCAGCCGTTGGTCAGTTAGGGCCTGTGGATATTTTGAGGTGGGTCGCCTGGTGGGCCCGTCTGTATTCAGCCAGGGGGTCACTGAGGGACCTTTGGCCTTGGTAAGTTTCCATTGCTGAAGCCTGTTGTCTAAAAGTGACCTCTATACAATGTTGATCTGTAATGTTTTCTTGGTCAAAAGGAAGATTTCCCATCATTCTAACTGACCCTGGGCTTATCCATGTTTTGACAGTTGGAAAATAGGAGGGATCTACTTAATAGGGAATTTGGTTACTCCTTTCTCTGTTCAGAGTTCCAGTGAAACCAGTCATTGGACTAACCCTCTTAAATTATTTATTTGTTTGTTTATTTGTTTATTTGGGTGGGAGGAGCAGAGGGAAAGGGACAAGCAGACTCTGCACTCAGCACATGAGACTCGATCTCAGGACCCTGAGATCATTCACGACCTGAGCTGAAATCAAGAGTCAGACGCTCAACTGACAAGCCACCCAGGTTCCCCAAGAGGACAAATTTTGATATTCATTTAGGAGAATATTTTTGCCCTGGTGGGGAATAAGGGCTCATGAACACATGATCAAGGATGTTTCTATCATCTTAGTAATTTTGGTCAATCACTGATCAAGCAATAGCAGCCCAATAAAAATTAATAGACTCCTTGGCCCAGGTAATTCTGGTCTGTAGAATGGGCTTGGATTCTACTTTGGCAGAACAAAGAGGAATACGTAAGATAATTAACTCCTCCTGGTGCTTTGCCTTCATTCATCAGCTGAAGTGGAAACCCACCTAGCCAAGATGAGTGATTAAATCACCCGTCTGCAACAAATTCCTGCTGAAATCCTAGGAGCAAAATGAGAGTGGTTTTTTAGTCTGTGTTCCCGGATTCCTCAAGGAATTCGATCAGTATCGATCAGTACTCTGAGAATTAACCAAAATGGGGATTATCTATCTTGGCTCTTCTTTTGGGATTTCTCTACTTATAAAATGTGGCATGAGATGATACCCAAAGGCTGCAAAAACAGAAACTGATTTCACGGTTGTCCAAAGCACTGAGGTTAAGGCTCCCGCACCTAGGAGTACTTGCAGTTAGAGGAGCAATGTTGTTTCATTCCTGTAATCCCAACCTTCCCCCCTCTGCAGCAGGGGGTAGCTAGAGTGGTCCTCCTCCCTATCCCTGAAGATTGAGGAGTGGCCAAAGACAAGGGGGACTGAAAGCAGGGATGAAAGCCCCCACAGACCCCACGATTTAGGCTCCTAGCTGCCTCTGACCAGAGTCACATAACCCTTAGTTACTGTTTTGTTTTTTCCTCCCTCCCACCCCAGCCCTTGGTTACTATTAAAGAAACCCTTTAAAATTGCCTCAGGAAATAACACAACATTGCCTCCTGAAAAGTCTAGGGGATGCTGGTCTGCCTGAGATCACAAACATAATGTGACGTGTTTGCAAGAAAATAATAATAATGTGCGGCGTAGTCACAGTCACGAGATGGAGAACTTTTGCCTTTGTGCTCTAGAGGTGACACTGCTAACACCATCTGCCCAGAGTGCCTTGCAGCTCCAGGCCCCTAGCACAGAACGACCACCTCACTGCAATCACACCGAACCCAGACAGAGAGTCACCAGAAGGGACAAGGTGATCCAGAGAGGAAATACGATAGCTGGCCATTGATGATGCCTAGTCAATCAGCAGGATCCGAGATCCTGAGACCCTTATCCTGACTTTTCACCCTGTAAAAACCCCACTCTTGTAAGCCATCGGAGCACTGGGGACTTGAGCATTAGCTCCCATTCTTCTGGATGGTATCACAGCAATAAATAGCCCCTCTTTCCCCACTGTAAAAGCTCGGGGTCAGGTTTTATTGGCTTGCTGCGCGTTGGGTGACCAAACGGTCATTTGGTTTGGTTAAATCCCCAAAGGGAAGGAAAGGGAAAACAACATGGTGGGGATTTTTTTTTCCTCTTCTTTTTTTCCCTGAGGTATCATTTAATCACGGTAAACTTCCCTCTTTTTGGCATATTATTCTATGACTTTTGACAAATACAGCTGTGCGATCACCATTAAAATCAAGACATAGAACAGTTCCATTAGCCAAAAAATCATCCCCTCTCCCTATGCCCAGCACTTGGCAACTGCTGCTCTCTTTTCTGTCCCTATAGTTTTGCCTTTTCCAGAATGTCATTGAAGTGGACTAATTCTCCATGAATTCACTGGGGTCTGGCTTCTTTTACTTACTGTGATGCTTTCGAGATTCCTGCATCTTGTACATATGGGCAGTTCTCACCTTTATATTGCGGAGTAGTACTCCACTGTATGGATGTACTTATCTGGGTTGTTTTCAGTTTTTGGAGATTATGCATAAAACTGCTGTAAACACTTGCTTTCAGATTTTTGCATGAACATGAGTTTTCATTTCCCTTGGGTAACTTATGAATGGGATTGTTGAGTCACAGAGTAAGGGTGCATTTCACCTTCTAAGAAACTGCCAAACTAGTTTCCAAAGTGGCCGTGCCATTTTACATTTCCACCAACAAACTGATTTCGGTGTTTTGAGGGCTGAATTGAGGAGGACCCAATCCCCAGGTATATTGGACACCTCCACCCCCAACGGGGAATGGGGTTGAAACTTTTGATGTCTGAGTGATGGGTACTGTAGCACCCCCTCTAACAGACAGTCTCTGGGGAGTCAGGACGTGGAAGGGGTGACTTCTATGTTGACTGAGTGTCATGGGCACTACACACTGATGCCTGGAAGTCTAGAGGAAGGACCCTATAGCTGACCTTAGCAACGACAGGACAGTCCCTTCCTACCTTCTTAAAACCATAAGTACTAAAGTTCTTGTTTGATTCTAAGAGAAGAAAGGAATCCTAGAAAAAGTCTTTGGGGCCACCTTTGTAGATGGGGCTGAGCTGGGTATGACTTGTAATAAAGAAATAGAATGCATACCCCATTTGTCCTAGAGCATTGTATTGGGTCCCTAGTACCTGTTTATGCCAGGTGTTACACTCAGCACTTTATATACATTATTTCTAATCCTTAAAACAACAAATTAAGTATATGTACCACTTAGGTATCAAATTTAGGTATCAAAACTGAAGCAAAACACAATGACTCTGATCATGTCGCAATGCTGCTTAAATCCTTTGGTGACTCTCTCTGTTTAATATCCCACCATTTCCCCACTCTCCTCCAAGGCCCAGCTGGACTCACATCCCCCTACGTCTCTCTACTGTTGCTTAGCCCGGGCCCCTGCATGTGGTACTCCCTCTGCCTCCCATGCTTTCCCTGCCTCTTTCTCTTTTTCACCCCCCCCTCTGTTTTTTAGGACCTCCTTCTTGCATTCTCTCACTTGAAGTTTTTCCTGACTCATACGAGAGGGTCAGTGATTGCCTCCTTTGTCTCACCACTGTAGTTGGTACACCTTTGTCTCCGTGGCTGTTAGTCTGAAATTGGAGAGATTCCTTTCCCTCTGTGCCTAATACAGAGCCTAGACAGGGGGACAGAGTAGCTGTTTAATGTCAAGCACGAGAAAGGGAGAAAGGGTAGGAGGAAAAGGGGGAGGGGAAAAAGAAGGAAGATGCTTAACTTTTGTAGCCTAGTACCACACAGAGAAAAGGTTGTTTGGGCTCAAAGCTATGTAACAGCTTTGGCCTCTCTTATAAAACAATTTCATCTTCAATTTTAAAACAAATACAAATAAAAATTCTCCTAGAACCATCAAATCTCAGACTAGAAGAAACCCTAGAGGTCATCAAAATTAGTTTCCTATTTCTTCTTTTTCTTTTTCTTTTTTAGTGCAACCTTAAATGCAGGCCTACGTTCACATTTTATGGTCTCTTATCTTTGTTGTTGTTGTTATCAAGCTGTGTTTATTACCTAGATTCCTTGCTTTTCCATTATTTCATTTTGATTGTGTATCATCCATTCTGATCGATGACACTTCTTTCAGATATTACTTTGATCCCCCTACATTCACTCCTTTCGACTTTATCTATCTGTATTAAGGAAGCAATATTGTCTGTGAAAGATACTCATTTCTGATGCAATGTATTTGGGGAGGATATTTCCTAAGAAACTTTTATATCATATTGTTGTGTGCATGCTATATATAGAAAGTCTCATAAATGGAAATTTGTGTATATGTGCGGGCAGGGGAAGACAGCACAATAAAATTACAATTATAAAAGTAATCCAGGGAGGGACACCTGGGTGGCTCAGTCAGTTAAGTGTCTGCCTTCTGCTCAGGTTATGAACCTAGGGTCCTGGAATCCAGTCCCACATTGGGCAGAGAGCCTGCTTCTCCCTCTCCCACCCCACCTGCTTGTGTACTCTCTCTCTCTCTAATTAATTAATTAATATCTTTTTTAAAAAGTAATCCAGGGCACTGGGTGGCTCAGTGGGTTGAGCTTCCAACTCTTGATTTTGGCTCAGGTTGTGATCTCGGGGTCGTGAGACTGAGCTCCGTGTGGGTTTCAAGCTGAGTGGGGAGTCTGCTTGAAAGTCTTTCCCTCTCCCTCTGTCTATCCCCTGCTCGCCTTCGCTCACTCTCTCTCGCTTTCTCTTGCTCTCTCTCTAGAATAAATAAATCAATCTTAAAAAAGAGTAGTCCAAGTTACAAGGAGATCGGTATTGTCTTCAAGAACTGTCTTCAGAGAGGGGCACCTGGATGGCTCAGTCAGTTGAGCATCCAGCTCTCGGTTTCAGCTCCAGTCATGATCTCAGAGTAATGAGGTGGAGCTGGGTCAGGCTCCATGCTCAGCATGGAGTCTGCTTGGGTTCTTTCTCTTCCTCTGCTCCCCACCCCCCCCCACTCCTTCTCTCTGATAGAAAGAAAGAAAGAAAGAAAGAAAGAAAGAAAGAAAGAAAGGGGGGAAGGAGGGAGGGGGGAGGAAGGAAGGAAGGAAGGAAGGAAGGAAGGAAGGAAGGAAGGAAGGAAGGAAGGGGGAAATGTCTTCAGGAACTTTGACTTTAACCTGAGCAGCACAACTGTTGGGCACCACTCATCTTTAAAACTACCATGCTATGACATATCGAGGATTTACAAAATATCCTTCAGCTCCCTAGCATGTGTTAAAGTCTTTGAATGAAAAGACCTCCTTCCAGGGGTGCCTGGGTGGCTCAGTTGGTTAAGCATCTGACTCTTGACCTCAGCTCAGGTCTTGATCTCGGGGTCCTGAGCTCAAGCCCTGCACTGGGCTCCCCAGTGTGGAGCCTACTTAAAAAAAAAAAAAAAGACACACACACAAAACAACAGGCCTTCTTTCATAAGTGAACTATAATATAGAAAGAGCCCTTGAAGTCAGTTGTGCCTTTAGAGAGGCTCACCTGGCCCAGGGAGGAAGGAGGAGGACACTGGCCTCCAAGGACTTGCATTCCATACCACAACCACATGCTTCTGTTGAAAGCTGAGTGTTCTAAGCTCTATGGGCAGATCAAAGTAGTTGATAAACTTTCATGTCTTTTATAAGGTTACATAAATTACGATTTTAAAGAAAATGGTAAAACATTATATTTTTGGTGTGTTAAATCATGTTACAACACTATATATAATAGAAAAGTAATTCCTTTTATATCTTCAGTTTTTATCTAACCTTTCAGAAATGATATTTAATGAAAATAGCCAGAGAAGCGACTAGCACTCAGAGGCATTTTACTTTGGAAAACGGAACTGTCTGTTCTCTTTTTATCAGTCTGTTAAATAGCTTACATTTATTAAGTGCTGGGCAAAATATTGTCCTAGGTGCCAAGGGAATATTGGTAAGAAAATAGAAATCTTATAGCAGGAGTAAGACAGGATTTAAAAAAAAAAAAAACAGAAATAAACAAAACCCCAAATAAATATGATGTCTAACCATCTTAGGATTGCACAGACATAATGGTATTTGAAAAGTGAGTCCTAATCCACTTCTTGTCCACCTTCCCAGGTTCAAAACTTAGACTCCTCATAGACTTCCTATTCTCCAGCCATACATTACAGCGTCCTGAGGAGCATTCTCCTCAAGCGTCTATGTCCTTGCAGACGTCCTCTCCCATCCTGGCTTGCCTTTGCCTCTCAGACAACACTTCCTCTGGGAAGCGTTTCCTGATCCTTCACGTCAGGCAGGTTAGGTGCCTGCTTCCTTGGGTTTCCACGGCACCTTCCACTTACATCTCAGTTTTGTCACTTGCCATGAATTGCCTGGTAATTATTTGTTAACGTCTATCTTCCCAATTAGATTTCATTCATTGATTCATTCATTCAACACACAGCATTCTGGGAGACCAAGGGCCGGTCCCAGTACTTCCTGCCCTGAGGTAGATCACGGGGAGCAGGAGAGACAGATTAGTGCCCCAAAAACTACAATCCTGTGTGAAAAGTGACATAACAGAGATACACATGGGACATTCCAACACTATTCAGGAGGGGCACTTGCCTGACTTGGAGGTTGGGGAGGTTTTAGGAAAGCTTCATGGGTAGGGGGACACTTGACATGATGCTTAAAGATGAATGGTGGTTGGTCGGTTAGGGAAGGTGGGGAATGGTACTGCAGGCCAAGGAAATGGGTACAAAGTTACCATGAGAAGATGAACAGGGAGCCATAAATAGATCCGCACACCATAGAGCAGTTATGTATAATAGCAAGGAATAGTGTAATGGGGCGTGGTCCTCACGTGCCACGCTGAGGAGTATACACCTGAATGTGTGTCATGGATACTCGTCTTGAAGGGATGTTAATGGAGGAACAGCAAAATCTTGTGGTTTGGGAAAGTTCATTCTAGGAATGAGAGAGGGGCAGAGTGGAAGGAAGTGAGCCTCGAGACAGAGGCCCTCCCTTTCAGAGGAAACAGAAGATAAGTCTCAACTTAAAGAAGGGGCAGTAGAAGAACAGGGAAGAAACAGATTCTGGAAAAATTTATTGCAGCTAGAGAATAGACAGAATGTGTTTGTGGAGGAGAAGGAGGAGTTGTTCAGCTCTGGGAATGTTGACTGCCAGGCATCAAGGAGACATAAAGAAGAGCAGCCTGGTAGGCAGCAGGATTGGGGTCCCGAGACCAGGAGAGGGAGCTGGGCTGCGGATAGAGATGTGGAAGTCATCTGTGTGAAGTTCAGAGTGGAAGGGGGATTTCCTAGCAAAACATGTCAAGTGTGAAGAGAAAGGATGGCTGCTGGGGACCATCAGGTAAGAATAGATGGAAAAAGAGATCCTGAGAAAAGGGTAACAAGGAGGCAGAGTCTGGACCAACATTGAGAGAGATGAATGTCCCAGAAACCAGGGAAGCAGAGTCCTGAAAGGGGATAAGTGGTCAAGAGTGTCAAAAGCCACAGTGGGGCGTTGGATTAAGTCAGACCTGAGAGGCTCCCAGTGCATTCGACAAGTAGGTTCTCCAAAGCAATCATGGCCCACGCGGTTCCACCCCTCTGGTAGTGGGAACCAGCAAGCAGATGCTACTTTCTAGAAGCTGGACAGCGAGGGGAAAAGGAACCACGGAACATGGGGCTGAGAGGCTCTTTGAAGGCATGGAGTACCTCGCACAGTGCCTGGCCCACAAAGGCTCTCAATTATGTATTTATTGAATAACAGCTGAAACGATAAATTGCCGAATAACTGAATAATACACCGGGGAAGACGTCCTGTGTTCTGACATACTTAATTACTCATTTATTTCTCTTCACAAGAGATGACATAGAGGATAAAGCAGAGAAGGGAGAAGCAGGAGTCCTGAAAGGGTGGTGGGAGCATTCATGCTGTGAGCCATGTGGGGTGAGGCCCACGTGCAGGGAACGGGGATGTGCGCCCCAGAGAGTGGGCAGCTTGCAAGGGGGAGCTAACTGCTGAGACGTGGACCTACGGAGTCAGATACAATACACGGGATAGCTGCTGATGATGAGAAATGCCACTGTCCTCTCACATTGATTATTTGGGGAGAGTGAGAACTCATCTAGCTGTCCTTGCATCCTATCAATGACCTACCTACTAAACAATGCAAGTCAGTGCTCAGAAGCAGAGACCTTTTTTTTTTTTTTTTGTCCTCCCTTCCCAACAAGTCAAGTCTCATTTGGAGGCGTGTAAATTTGAAGAGGTGGGAAAGGAGGAAATATTTAGAGCAGGACCAGCAAGTGTGGCTGACTGTGTAGAAATAGACCTGTATTTGGATGGTTTTCACAGCAAAGCTAGAATAATCGTACCCTCCCTGCAGAGTTGCTGTGAAAATTGTAGGTGAAAGCCATTTTAAATTATTAAGGGAGAGCTGTTATTATCATGAGCTAGCTGCTACAAAGGCCTTTCTGGGTAGTGAGTTACCTCCCTAGCTTGCACCCCTCATTTCTGTCCCTCCTTTCTTTTACCTCTTGCCTGGGTTGGTTTTCTTTTTCTTTTTCTTTTTTAAAGATTTTATTTACTTATTTGACAGAGACAGCCAGCGAGAGAGGGAACACAAGCAGGGGGAGTGGGAGAGGAAGAAGCAGGCTCCTAGCAGAGGAGCCTGATGTGGGGCTCGATCCCAGAGCACCGGGATCACGCCCTGAGCCAAAGGCAGACGCTTAATGACTGCGCCACCCAGGCGCCCTGGGTTGGTTTTCTTATTAAAGGATGAAATACGTGCAAAGTGTCTGACATAGCACCTGAAATAGGGGCATGTGAGTCAATGAATGTTCCCCGCCAACCCTGACGACTCCTCCCCACAATCTCCTTCTCTTCCTGCAGCCCGTCTTAGGCCTGTGAGTGAACCCTGGGGCAAGTTTTCAGGAATGACTCTTCAGGTGACTCTTGAGCCTGATTTACAATCTTTCCCTTCTGGGCAAGTCACAACTTGGGGACCGGGCGATATGATAAAGCTTAGCTTGCGCCATACCCAACCGAATCAGCAAAATCTCTGCTGCCCAGTTTGCAAAATCCTACGAGGCATGGTGTCACCTAAGATGTTTCCAGTCCACAGTGGCCAGGAGAGCTGTCTTTCCGTTAGAAGGCATAGACTCAGTTAATCAAATCTGTTATTTATTCAGTTCTCTGAAGACTGACCTTTTAAACATGACCTTTGAGTTTACCCAGCAGACAGAAACCCAGGAGTGTGGCCAACGGTGGGGGGGGAGGGGCGGGTGGAGACGGGCTTTGAGGGCTGGACGTGAGAAGAGAAGGGCATTGGACTTGAGGGATTCCAGAGTATTCCACTAACCCACCTGCAAGTCCCGCGCCCTTTGGCGTCGCAGTTTCCTGTCAACTCGGTATGGCCATTTCTGTGCCATCACAAGGCGACTCCAGTATGTGTACCTGGCATTCCCCCCCACCCCAAATAAATGGAAACGGCATTAACCCTGATCTTGCATCCCAGCTCCTGAAGCCCAAACGCCCCTTCTCTGAGGTCCACTTGCTGGGTGACCAGCGCTCGGCCAGAGGGGACCCCACAGCCGCCTTCTTGCAAAGGGCAGTGCTTGGGCTTGGGGGAGGAGCAGCCTGGTAGGTTCCCGGGCACCGAGGGCGGCCCAGCTCCGAGCCCTGCGGCTTTCGCCCGCCGGAGCGCGAGCCGGCTGTAGGCGGCTCCTTCCTGTGCAAACTTTTCTGTCCTCTTCCTCCTCCCGCCCTCCCCACCAGCTTCTCGGCGCCCAGCGTCCAGCCTCCCCGCCCTTGGCGCTGCCTCGGGGTCGCCGCGCCCCGCAGCGCAAGCCCTCAGCGCCGGCCCCACCCCGTGCTCCGGGCCGGCCGCTGCCGGGAGCCGATGGCCGAGGCGGGCAAACGCTCCGCGGAGCCCCCGGGCGGGCCCGCCGGGCAGGCAGCAGCCGAAGCCCCCGAGCCCCAGGAGCCCGCACCGCCGCCGGCGACGGCCCTGCGAAGACTGCCGGGGGACCCGAGCCCCCGCGGCCGCTCCCAGAGCGACCTATCGTCGTGCTCCAGCAGGGGCCGCCCGCTTCGGGTCCACATCTCTGGCTCAGGTAAGGCGCCTCGGGGCGCCGGGGACCGGGGGAGGGCCGGCCGGGGCAGGTGGCGGCGGGACGCGGCCAGCCTGGGACGCCGGTGGGAGGGGAGGGGAGTGGCTGGGGAGGGCGAAGCCGAGCTCCCCCGCGCCGTCCTCTGCTCGGCTGCCAGCGGCTCTGGCCCTTGGCCGGAGATGCTCCAGCCGGGCTGCGGTAGGTGCTCCGGGTGGGCGCGCGTCTGTCCGAGCGAGGGTGCAGCCCCGGGGGTTAGGTCGGCCGGGCGGCGGTGCGGTGCCGGGAGCCCCGGCTGCTCTGGTTCTTAGGCTCGTCCGTCAGGAAGAGACTTTGGTCTCGCGGAAGGGTGCGGTCCCCTCACTCTGGGGGCTAGGGTCAATGCAGGTCTTGGAAACCCTCCTAACGGCTCGTGCTCCTGAAATAAGGAGTTCTTTGGGGTTTGCTGGTCAGAGCCCCCGGGGTCTGAGTTTTTCCGCCCTGTAAAAACCCATGCAGGTGGTGCTGAGAGTTTGGCCGAGCTGTGTCCTCCCATGGTTCTGACTGTTAATTTGACCAAGGCTCGAGCCAGCACCTCTGCGTTTGTACGGATCCGCTCGGCCCATGCCTAGCGCCCCGGTCCTCCCTCTGCGCGGGGCTACGGCAGGTGCTGGGGGCTGCTCTGTGCACGGGGACCGGCAGAACCAGGAACTCGGCCGCGGGCGGGTGCTGCTAGCGTCGCGCTGTGTGTAACGTGGGGCAAACCACTTACCCTTGTCTCTCGTATCTCGGTACTTAAAGAGGGAATGAGAGTGGGGAACTACCACACAGGGAGGTTATGGGGATTAAATAATTAATCATTTTTAAATGCTTTTGAACAAAGCATTAGCCTGAGAACTGCAGAACTGTTAAAAACAGTTCTAAAAACCGATTTGTTAAGTGCCCAGGGATTGTTTTCTGATTTGCAATCTAGGGATGCATGGAAACTGGAAACGAAAGCTTACATCAAAAGTAGTCCAGCAGCCAGAGGCCCTCGCAGTGGTGTGCACCCTCCACCGCCCTCCGCCATGACCCCTCAGGCTCCGTGCTCTGAGGTCAGGCCTTTGAGCTCTGACTCAACCTCAGATCTACCTGAAGCCGTTTCTTGTTCAAAAAAGGCACATTTCCGTATCTCTGACTTAGCATTCCAGCTAAGTAGCTCTGTTTCCCATCAGAACCCCCCATTTTCTTGTGCTTGTAATATTGTTTCCCTGGAGAATGTGTATACTTAGACAATATCAGAGGTGTTGTTAATCCGACTTTGCAGATCGTGTTGGATAAAGCCGCACGGAATTGTTAAATACAGGTAGTGGGATGTAGGTCATGGTATTTGAGAAAAGAGCCTCCTGCCAAATTCATATTGTGAAAAGCATTGAGTTGAATGTAGTTTACCTCCTGCTTGTTATGTCTCGGCCAGACGAAACTTGACCCATGGATAGTCTTGATTGATTTGTACAAAGATCAACGTTCAGATGACTCTAAAGAATCTACTAAAAATTAGTCAATTTGGTGACTAGATAACATAAGCATAACTTGTGTCATCATTTTTTCATCTTCATAGATAGAAATTAAGGGCTGTGTGCAGAAAAAGGGCAGTAAAGAACTTTTAAATGCGGGTGTGCAAAGTACACGTAATATGAACTATGGACTTCAATTTGTAAAGTGATTTTCCTTCCAAGAACTCTGTATCTTCCGTGTGCTCTCAAAAGGTGTTAGGAAGTGACAACTTTCAGCTGAGTTGTCCCGGGCACCCCAGGATGCTAACCCACGTAAAGGAGTGAACTTCTTCTAAATTACTGTACTGCGGGTTCAGAACTGAGCCTTGCATTTCTTTAAGAGCCAGCTAAGTGTGACCAGGAGCTTCCTGCCTTTCTTAGAGTCAGAGAGAAAGAGAATGAGCTAGTCCCTCACTGACACACACACAGTATTTCCCCAGAATCCTGCAGCCTCTGCATTCATGTCAGAGAAGCAGCGAGACGACAGGCCTGGGATAACAGAATTGTCTTAGAGCCCGATGGGAACGTTACACAGCCTTGGGAAAACATCGCGTGGCCTGGTGTAGGGCAGCCCAATTTCCAGGCCCTCCCCAGGAGCCCTGCACCCACACGGGCAATAGCCAGAGCTGGATCATATGTGGTCCTACCAGAACTGGCCCAGACCAGCAGCATGGGCCTCACCTCAGAATCTCGGATGCCACCCCAGACCAGCTTCATCCCAATCTGCATTTCCCAGGTTCCCAGGTCGTTCTCCGGCACAGAACATTTGAGAAGCCCTATTTTCTGACACTGATTTTCAGAGTTGGTTATGCACAGGAGTCAGTCTCTTGGGGAGTTGAAACAACAACACCACAGTTTATGGCTGGCTCCCTCTCCCCGGGGATTCTGACTGCAGTGGCATCAGGTGCAGCCTGGGCACTGGGTGATTCTGCCGCGCAGCAGAGCTTGCGAACGGTGTGTCAGCAGAGCGTGCTGCCATGTGTGTTGTGATGCTGTGGCCGGGGTTGTCCTGGGCAAGTGTAATTTGAAGGGTTTGCTTTAGTACCTTCTCACGCCCCCATGGGTGCTTTCTTCTGCGGCTGCCATCTCCCACATGGCACCTCTCACTCCCATTCTTGATGCTACCTAGTTGTCAGTAAGTCCTTCCTAAGGGTTAAATTCTTTTTTTTTTAAGTTTTATTTTTATTTAAATAATCTCTGCACCCAATGTGGGGCTGCAACTCACAACCCCAAGATCAAGAGTCACGGGCTCTTTTGACTGAGCCAGCCAGGCGCCCCACCTAAGGGTTAATTTCTAACAATGAGTTAACTCACCTTGGGAGAGTGTTGAGTGGGGAGGAGACACCATGTTTTGCTGTGATGTATGGCTGGTTGGAGCAGGAGAGGGGAAGGAAGAGGAGACTGGAAGGTGTCATGGGTTGTCAAAGATGAGCCTCAGTCCAAAAAACCACCCACTCCCGGGCTGCTTGCATCTGTCACCCCATCCCTACTTCCGGTCCATTCTTCTCTCCATGAAAGAATAACCAAAAACTTGAAACTCGGCCTCTAAAATTTTGCCAAAAATGGCAATAAGAGTCGGTCCAATATGAAGCGTATTTTTAAAAGACCTCTGTGTGAGCGCTGTGTTGATGCTCCTGGGTTATCCCGAAAGATCCCACTCTTCCTGTCTGTGCTTTATTACTAGATTTTTGTCAAGAACAGCATCTCAGACTTCGGGGGCTTCTATTTAACTTGGGATTTGAGCAGTTATTTTTTATCACATGATAAAAATGCATTGCTTTGTCGATAAAAACTATAGTCTTATATTTTAACATCCATATAAAATGTAAAGAAACCCAAATATATTCAAATAAGTACATTTAAAAACCATAACTTAAATAACATCAGAATTGATACATAAGCCCTTTTATTGAGCTTATAAAAACTGACGCTTTTGTTTTAGAAAAGTCCAGATTGATTTTGCTTTAGAAAAATCCAGATTGATTTTGCTTTGTGGTTTTTGAACTCACGGTTCTGGAATTCAACAAAAGTTCTGCATATTTAAAATCTGGCATTTCTTTGTAAATAGAATGATATTTTACCCATTAAAAAAATTCCTGAAATAAGCTTTTCCTGGTATAATTTTCAGACCCATCTTTTCCTGCTTTAGTGGCTTCAACATTGTCAGTGGGTTGTGATGTGCTCTTCTGATAAGCCCAATGTTTAGTGACTAAAGAACCTTAGGATACAACCCAGGGCATGTTCCTTCTGGAAGCTTTCAGCAAGTTCTGTTTGCCAGGTGCTGTGCTGGATGCGTTGGGCCAGGAGGTGTTTGCTGTCTTCAAGCAATGACTCTTTGTCTTGCACGTGGGGCTGCACAGAGCAGAGGACTCCATGAGGCATCTCAAAAAAGGGAGGGATGAGTGAATGGGCCACTTCATAAAACGATGTACAGGAACAGTCTCATCTCTTTCGGTACCTGGGTCATCTCTCCAGCATCCCTTGCCCCGGTGCATGGAGGCGTACAGGTAACGGCAAAGCCAGGGTCTTTGTCTGGAGTCTTTGATCCCTCGTGTGTTCAGTGAAGAGGGAGTGAGCAATGTCGCAAGCCTGGATGTTTTCTCAGTCCAGCTGCCTGGCTGCCGGCACGAGATGCTGCTGCCCGAGACTGGCTCTGCAGCTCACGGTCACTGTCCCACTGGGGAAAGGCCTTGCTTGTCTACGCTTTGCCTGTGCTCTCAGAGCACCTTTCACTGACCTCCAAGGATATAACTCTTTGGGTCAATTTTGCCTGTCAGCTGTTGTTCTCCAGAGCCTAATGCTCTGCCCGGTGGCTGCGTCCCCAGGGGCTCCTGGGCCCCCTTCACAGCTGGGCTGGAGCTGCCCCAGGCCAGAAACCGTGGATCCCTGCTCACTTTCCATTTGTGTAGCTCAGAGTGATTTTTTACCAAACAAAGGCCATCTGGCTCTAAGTTTACTCTCTGTCTCTGCCTCCTCACAGAAGAGCAGAGCTGCCCTAGTGGGAAAGGGGGGACGGTCTGGGCAGTGCAGGTGGGTGCTGGGCAGAGCAGACAAGGGGTGCTCAGATCCAGCGTGTGCCTGCCCTGATCAAGCTGTGCCCTGGTGTACAGGTACGCTCCCCTCCCATTGCACAAAGGCCCTGGGCTTCCCATCCGTCCAGGAGCCACCCTTAGTCAGGCTTCATCACAGAGGCAGTGTCTTTCATCTCATTCTCACAGAGGCACCCCGTCAGCTGATGCGGGCCCCGTAACCGAGGCTGGCACAATTGAAAATTCAGCTTCACCTGTTACCCTGTAGCAGAGGCCGAAACACTTAAAAAATCGTCTTCACCTGTTAGGTAAGGACTTATGTGTAAAGTCAGGTTGCACCTGACTTGGGGCTGAGACCAGAAATGCACCGGGAACAGAGGCAACACTTGGAAGCGTTTCCTCGTGCGTGCTCTAGCATGGCCTCACCTGGCGTGGAGCTTCTCTTTCCTCTCTGCCGACCGGCTTTCTCCCTTTCGAGTCGGAACAGATTCCTGGCCTCACAGGTGTTTCTCCATCCACCTGCTTACCCACACCAGGCTGGCTGGCTCAGGCGGTAGAGCATACAGCGCCTGATCTCGGGGTCGTGAGTTCCAACCCCACACTGGGTGTAGAGATAACTTAAAAACGAAATATTTAAAAAGAAAAAAAAAACCACATTATGGCTTCTACCTACCTTACATCAGCCTTACCTTTGCTTCCTTTTAGCTCTTGCCTCTGTGTTTACCTGGAAACATTTCTTCATATTTCTTAGCTCACATTTCCTGGAAGAGATCTATTGTTTGCAGCCACTTTTCATAGTAGGCCATAGGTCATAGGTCATAAAGAAGCCTGGGGATTGTCTATCCTTGTTCGGATACCCACCCAAACTCAAACCAGCTGTGGTCTGGAGGTGGGGTCACACAGTGCCAATATGGTCACTTAGAAAGAACTGAGCCCGGGGAAGTTTCCATTCATTTACTCATTCATTCATTCATTCATTCATTCATCTGGTATTTGTTGAGGGCTACGATGTGCTAGACACTGTTCCAGGCACTGGATGTGCAGAGGTAAGCAGATGTGGTGTTTTGTTTTGTTTTTTTTTTTTAGTTTTTATTTATTTCTTTGAGAGAGAGAGCATAGCAGGGAGGAGGGGCAGAGGGAGAGAGAGAAGCAGACTCCCCACTGAGCAGGGAGCCTGACAGGGGGCTCATCCCAGGACCCTGGGATCATGACTTGAGCCTAAGGCAGACGCTTAACCAACTGAGCCACCCAGGTGTCTCAGCAGATGCGGTTTTGCAGTTGTGGGGGTACCACTGAGAGCAGAAACCGTTCAGATAGGGTGTTGCAGACCCGGTACAGTGGCGTGTCTGGTCATCTAAGCCATTGTTATTTGCCATGATTATGCTAAAAAAAAAGGGACATGATGATGATGTGTTCTTGTTTCCAGAGGATGCATGAAAAGCTAATTATACCCAAACTGGGCAAGCTTTAGTTTGCATCGGTAGTTCACTGGTAGCATCGAGACCAATGGCAAAGCTGTGGCTTTATCTTGAGCTCTAGCTACTGCAGGGGCTGCACCAGGAGAGGGATCCTATCTTGATTTTTCATTTATTCATTCAATTAGCAAACAGCTAATGGGCCAAACACAGGCTGCAAAGATATTCCTAAGGAATTCACAGTCCAGTGGGGGAAGGACAGGGAAATAAACCTAACAGCTGCAATGCAGTAAAGTATGAGCTATGACTCGGGCCCTATTCCAGGCCCCGGGGAGAACCCCAGAGGCTTAGCTCTATGAAATGGCTCAGGGCAGGGTAATCAGGAGGGACTTCCTGGAGGAGGTGAAGCCTGTGCTATCTCCATGCAAGAGGAGGAACTGGAAGGTGGAGTTGGGGGAGGTGGCAGAGGAGTGTTTGGGGACAGGAAACAGTATAAGCAAAAGCACCAAGACCTGAAACAACCAGCATTGTCAGAGAACACTGAGCAGTTCCCTGGGCTGATGGTAGGGTTCCTGCGGGAAAGGGGAGAGAAGGGAGACTGGGGGCTAGGCCAAGGCCAGAGAATGAGAGCATTCCTGTGTCTGAATGTTTCCCCGGGAGACACAATTTAGGTGACATTTGTAAGGCATTTGGAAGCTTGATAGAGTGGTATTCTGAGTGTATTCTGACGTCAACATTGAGCGACAATGGTGGGAGGAGCCCAGACAATTGAGATTTGAGACACAGAACCGTGGTTATTATCTGTGTGACCTTGGTTAACTTACTTCCGTTCCCTCTGCTTGGCATCTTTATATCTGACCTGGAGACCACGAGTAACAGTAACACCTAGCTCATGGGATTTTTGTAAGGCTGAAACATGGAAAAACTTGAACTTGAAAGTGCCTCCTTCTGTTATGGGACTTACTATGGTATATTTAAATTATGCATTGATTTGTCTCCTTCCTCATACTGTAAAGTCACTGGAAAGAGAAAGTATGTTTTATTTATTTTTGCATGCTTGGTGCCAGGGTCAGGTATATGCTAGGTGCTTACTAGATGTTTACAGAATTAATGCATGAATTACCTAAAAGTCCATTTTTTTGACATCAAGTATCTCTACATCAAAAATTGGGCAAAATAAATAAAATCGAACACTGGGTAGAAGCTCTGATGTCCAAATGTTTTAAAATGAAAAAAATGAACTAACCAGAGTTTTGAAGAGCCGCTCTTGAGATGATTAGCTCTTCCTTGGGGGTATTGTGGAAACTTGCCCTTGTAACATCTACAGAAGAAATTTGTGAAACGGAAGTTGTGCATGTCAGTCCAGCTCAGGCCGGTGATGATGGAATCCAAGTAACCAGGCTTCCGCAGCCTCGCTGGAATTCAGGGCCGCATGGACGCACGTGTGCAGTCAAGCGGGCGGGAGAAGGAAGCGTGTCCTCCTGCTGATCCAGTCCTGCGTTATTTACACCCACTATCAGATTTCATCTTTATAGCAACCCTGCTACAGCTCCACTTTTTAGATAAGGAACCCGGCTCAGGTCGGGTCACCCACCCAAGTCCCACAGGTAGCAGGGAAGTAGTCCAACCAATACCCCAATCTCTCTGACCTCCGGGCTCCCACTCTTTTCTACCGCATGCTTACCGCAGTGCATGTCCATTGCCTCTCCCAGCAAACAACTCACACGTACCACCCCCCCCCGCCCACAGGGAGGAAATTGTGTCATGTTTTACTCTACAAATACGATTATGAGAGATCATCATAATAAACCTCTGTTTCTCTCAAAAGTTCATTTTAAGGCTGCAGCCAATTATCTGTCTGTTTTAAAGTCTATCCAACACTTCAGATTTCTGATATAAATAGCAAATTTGAATTAACTGGGACAGGATTCTGGGACCCCATATTTTCAGGCAAGTACACATCAATTATCATTACTTAAGTGCATTGTTTTCAACGAAAACTACTCAATCTTGGAGTCATGTGTATAACTCATGCACAAGAACCATATCTTGTCTCAAAGTACAAGTGTAGTTTCAGTTACCGTGAAGCTCAGGGAAAAAAAAAAAACACAACACTGAAGCACCTTTAGTGTTTTAAAAAGACCGTACTGGGTGACTCATTATCTTTGATCACGCTAGCTGAAATTTGCACAGAGAAGTAGGTTGCACGAGCCTGCCTTAGGAAGGGTTCTGAGATCTGGCTCCCTTTGTGACCTATTGGCTAAAACTTGACATTTATATGCCTTACTTAGCAGTTTTCTTGATGTCTTTGTGAAGGCTTGAGAAAAAACAGCGGCTGCTTATCCTTCATAACAGGAAGAAACTTGTGACCTAAACAAAAGTACATTATCTGTATCCAGAGCTCAGGACTATGACCAGGGCAAGAATATCATAGGTGTGATGTTTCGATTTTGGATCAGCAACTCACATATTTTAAGTTTGAAGCAATTTAGGGCCATGATTCCCATCATCAGTGTTGTTCTGTAATCTTGTTTTGTCTTCATGTATATTTTAGCCCACCTGAATGTTGCCATATCTTCTTTTGAGGTCTAATTTCTATTAAATAGCCTAAACATTGATAACAAACATACCTTAAACCCGCCTTTTCCAACCTATTGGGCATTATAAATCTCTGGTTTCTGTTCCAGGTGCCTGGATGAAGGTGATAGAAACATGTGATGATGAAGAACAATGTGACTGATAGTTCAAAAAAATGTAATAGAACTTATGTCTTCAAACAAATGTTATGTTTTAAAGCATCATACTGGAAGAGTATATGCTTATTCCAATTATAATTTTTTAAAAGATTTTATTTGTTTGAGAGAGAGAGTGCACAAGCGGGAGGGAGAAGGGACAGAGGGAGAGGAAGAAGCAGACCCTGTCCCTCCACCCTGCTGAGCAGGGAGCCGGAGAGCCCAAGGCAGGGCTCAGTCCCAGGACCCATCACCACCTGAGCTGAAGGCAGATGCTTAACTGACTGAGCCACCCAGCGCCCCTGCTTGTTTCAAGTATGATGTTAATGTATAAAACAGTGTTTAACAAAAGTTTTAGGGGCATCTGGGTGGCTCAGTTGGTCAAGCGGCTGCCTTGGGCTCGGGTCATGATCTCAGGGTCTTGGGATCGAGCCCCATAGCAGGCTCCCTGCTCAGCGGGGAGCCTGTTTCTCCTTCTCCCACCCCCCCTGCTTGCTCTCTCTCTCTGTGTCAAATAAATAAATAAAATATTTTTTTTTAAAGTTTTGCGGTTAAAATGATCCCTCATTTTAGCCGCTTGCCTGGATGACAGCGCAATTGTAGCTCTTTCTAAAACTCATGTCTGTCTTTCAGAGACATAGTTTTATGTCGGTGGGACAGATGTGAAAAGGCATTCTGGAAATGGCTGGGATAGTGACCCCGTTGTGGGAGTACATTTTTTGTCTCCCAGCATGATTACTTTGGTGGGAATAACAATCATTTCAACATCTAAGTCATTCATATTACTTTATAGTAATACTTCATACCCCCAAAATATATAACCATGCAAAGAAGTGTATGCTAGCAGGCAGGCCAGTTTGGATTGTTGGTCTAGTGACTCTGAGATTAAGTAAGGAAAGAAGGCAGCTGTGACATTACGGGGTGGGGGGTACTTAGTAAGATGGGTATGAGGATTGCCATAGCAAGGATTTGATCAAATGAACACATTTTTGTAGCCAGTAATGGAGACTGCCTTGTCTGAGCAGAACAGAAGAGATTGCTATTAATTAATTAATTAATTAATTAAAAGTAAGCTCTACGCTCAACGTGGGCCTTAAGACCCTGAGACCCTGAGACCAAGAGCTGCAGGCTCCACCAACCGAGCCAGTCAGGCACCCCTTATTATTATTATTATTATTATTATTATTATTATTATTATTATTATTAAGGATACAAGAGGAGCCACAAACCAGGAAGTAGAGTTGCGTCTCATGAGGCCCAGACCCAGGAACTGATAAGTTACCTGTGGCCAAGAAGGGTACTCTCTCCGTTCCTCCTGCAGTTTTTCTTTCTAAGGATCTATCTGTCCATGTATCCATCTCCTTCCATATACCTATGCTTCCATTCATCCTCCCATACCAGATTTCTCTGCTGTTGCGAGCATGTTTACCACGGAGTTCCCAGATTCACACATCTTCAGTTCCAGAGAGCAGAGAGACTCCTCAGTGCCCTTGGATCCCAAGTTGAGATGCCCGGCCTGGGCCAGGTAGCTTTTTCTGTAACTGGCTGTATCCATTATGCGAGCCAAGTGAGGCTGTCAGTGTGTACCGTCATAGGTGTGAAGATAGTTTGCAGGTAAGAGATGAGGGGTGGTAGGCAAACACATCTAAAGTTATATTACCTCAGTGCACCAGAGGACCAGCAAGGTGAGGAATTCCTGAGCTTTGGGAAGCTAAAGCGTCACTGAGAAAAGTCAAATGCTTGTTAAGGTGAGAAAGAAGAGACGGGGCGGAGTAACAAAATTACACAAGGTCAGGAAACATTTGTCTCTAATGAAGTGAGCTTCCAGTAGCACAGTGGGGTGTCTTGGACTTGTGGGGATGGGAGCAAGGGGGAGGAATTTTCCTGGGGAACAGCAAGGGTGTGGAAGTCATTGGCTGGAGTACAGGGTGGGAGCATGTTGGAGGGGTGGGCCACAGGGAGCAAGCAGAATAAAAAATATAGGGGAGAAGAATAAAGAATATGGTCATGAAGACAGACATCCTTCTCTCTCACCTGAGTGATGGGATACCTGATGTCCCCCCGAACAACCACCACACCCGCTATAGGGTACACATTACCATGGGCTATGTGGGCCTCTTTTATTTACTTTTAGGGGTTTTTAAAAATTTGTTTCAGAGGTAGAATTTAGTGATTTATCCATTGCATATAGCACCGAGTTTTCATTACATCAAGTGCCCATCACCCAATAACCCCTTCCCCCACCCGCATCCCCTCCAGCAACCCTCAGTTTGTTTCCTAGAGTTCATCATCTCTTATGGTTTGCCTCCCTCTCAATTTTCATCTTATTTTATTTTTCTTTCCCTTCCCCTATGTTCATCTGTTCTGTTTCTTAAATTCCACCTGTGTGAGACCATATGGTGTTTGTCTTTCTCTGACTGACTTATTTCGCTTAGCATAATACCCTCTAGCTCCATCCATGTTGTTGCAAATGACAAGCTTTCATTCTTTTTGATGGCTGAGTAATATTTCATTGTATATATATACACCCCACATCTTCTTTATCCATTCAGCTGTCAGTGGACATCCGGGCTCTTTCCATAGTTTAGCTATTGTGGACATTGCTGCTATGAACACTGGGGCACATGTGCCCCGTCAAATCACTATGTTTGTATCTTTTGGATAAACAGTGCAGTTGCTGGGTCATAGGGGAGCTCTGTTTTCAACTTTTTGAGGAAACTCCGTACTGTTTTCCAGAGTTGGGTCCCTTTTATTTCCATTCAGCCCTCCATGGTCATTTTACCAGACCTCCCCTTCCTTTAGGAACCTTAATAGTGGGTTTTACAAGTAGATCAGGCCTCTGCCTCTTTTCAAATACAATCCTGTGATAGTCAGTTTAATTCAAACCCTGGCTCTCTGGAGAGAGATGGCAACCAGATGGCAACCCTGGCTTCTGGAGCCTGTTTGGGACATGAGATGGCATTCTTCTGGCCTGGTCTGATTAAACATTTCTCAGCTTGGGTTTAGATTTGGCCTTAGGTCACAAGCAGTTGTCCAGACCAAGACTGTAGTTTTTCACTGGGATGACAAATTCCCAGAGAGCTGGGATCTGAAAGACGTCCGTGGCCTCAGGTAATGGCAGATGGGAATGTTTTCTCAGGTCCAGGAACACACTGGAGGGCCCACCAGCTGATAAGCAGCTGCAGAAGGAGAAAGAGGTGTTCTGAACTTTCTGGTGCTGAAAAATCTACCTTGTCCCTCACAACCTGTGTGCAAATATTCCAGTCTTGCTTCCTCCTTTGACTCCCTGGCTGTTGCTCCTCCTTTTTCTGTACACACCTACTTTTACTGTTGCTCTTTGAGCCCTCTCCCTCCCAGCCTTCCCTTGATGATCATTTTTGCAGGCCCTCACCTGTGCGAAAGTATTACTGAGGACTGGGGGTGGAGGTGTCTCGATATGATTCAACTGGTCCCTGTGCCCCATCAAGGGAGCCCTTAATCCCGGGCTGTGGTTTTCAGCCATTATCACCTTGCTGCTTTGTTAATAGTCAACAGGCGATAAAGGATGGAAAATTGAAGTCCTAATCGGCTACACCAGAAAGCACCAAATCTGCCATTTGCTTCTAGAAGGGTATTGGTGATGTTTCGATGCCTCAGTGGGTGACTCAAATCAACTGTAGTGGTCTGTTGACTAGAGCTCTCATTTGAGTTCGCATCCAACTTAGGTGACAGTGACGTTATCGAATGTAGCATTTCTCAGATGTTACTGTGCTTATGAATCACCTGGGGATCTTGCTGAAATGCGGTAGGTTCGGGATCGAGATTGAGTTTTGCATTTTCTAACAGGCTTTTTCGTTGTGCTGAAGCTGCTGGTCAGTGTACCACACCGTCAGGAGCATGCCTCTGTGCACAAGGTCAGCTATCTTAAGGAGGAAATTCTCGTAACATTGATGTACCTCAAAATTCCATCCAGGGAGACTTCCATCTTGCTTGAAAGTTGACTCTTGGGGCGCCTGGGTGGCTCAGTTGTTAAGTGTCTGCCTTCGGCTCAGGGCGTGATCCCAGGGTCCTGGGATCGAGCCTCACATCAGGCTCCTCCGCTGGGAGCCTGCTTCTCCCTCTCCCACTCCCCCTGCCTGTGTTCCCTCTCTTGCTGGCTGTCTCTCTGTCAAATAAATAAATAAAATCTTAAAAAAAAAAAAAAAAAAAAAAAGAAAGTCGACTCTTGACTTCCTCTTTGGCAAGCCTTGCTATATGTTATTTATAGTAGTTGGAAGCACTGAAAGATTTGGGGGTGGGGGTGTTTAGGACTTACACTTACATAGGATATTTTGCTTCACGAGTGCCCATGTGAATTGGCTCTTGGGACTTTATCTGCAAACCTGTTAGAGTCTTGTGTCTAGAGGGTCAGTAAATAGTAGGAATAAGAGATAGAAGTAGAGGGGTGCCCGAATGGCTCAGAAGAGCATGCCACTCTTGATCTCGGGGTTGTGAGTTCAAGCCCCATGTTGGTTGTAGAGATTACATAAAAACTAACAAACAAACAAACTTGAAAAAAGATAGAAGTAGATTTTGGGGGGGATATATATAACATTGTATTAGTTTCAGCTGTATAACATAAATGATTTGATATGTGTGTATATATTATCATATATATACTATCAAACATTACATTCTCAAGACTTATTTATCTTACAACTTATGAAGTTTGTTTGACCGCCTTCACCTAGAATTTTTTTTAAAAGGTTAAAATACTTTATTCACTGGAAATTCAAAACTCATATCTATTTCTCTTTTTTTCTTTTTTCTTTTTTAGATATATTTGTTTTATTTTAGAGAGAGAGAGCAGGGCAGAGGGAGAGAGAGAGGAAGAGAACCTCAAGCAGTCTCCCTGCTGAGCGTGGAGCCCGACACAGGGCTTGATCTCACAACCCTGAGACTATGACCTGAGCTGAAACCAAGAGTGAGACACTTAACCGACTGAGCCACCCAGGTGCCCCTCAAATCTGTTTCTTAAGATAGCATTACCTAAAACATGAAAAGACAAGAGTGAAAAATGAATATACACTTTTGAAAAGTTTTATGTGTGTGGAGAATTTTCAATTCTTCATTCCTCAGGGTCGGTGATGCCTTTTGTAGAGAAGAAGGGGCAGAAGCTGAAGGAGAGGGGAGCTGAGGTTACTGATGCCCAGACCAGGCTGTGACCATAGAAATCAGAAGGGACAGCTCGGGAGCTGTTGCCGTGATGGACAGGCCGTGTACCTCCGTCTCAAGGACACCCGAGTATCAGAGTGTTGGTTCTGCCCCCAATATTTATGAGAATGCTGGAAAATAGGCAGATTTGAGGATGCAATCAGAAGATGACGTTAGTTTTGTCAACTGTGGTTAATGTTAGAATACCTGTGGAAAATACCCTGTGATGTGAGAAATACAGCAATTAGAGAGGCTGCAGCTCTAAACGGAGAACTTTGACTTATTGATTGTGTCGGTCACATGACACTTTATTACTGCTTTGGATATTGCAAGAATGTTCCCACGTAACCACTACATTCAACAAATTATTATTTTCAAAGCAACCACTATGCAGTAAACTTTAACTTTTCGTGTGAATATGCACGGTCTCCCCTCTCTTTGAGCACAGCCTTCGGTATGAGAATTTTGTCAACTCCTAGTGCCTCGCCCATAGTACTTGCTTATAGAGCATTTGCTGGAAGTGACAGATTGTACTTGGGAGTATCTGTAGTCACCTAGAAATAGTGAGAAGCCACAGCTGGGGAAAAAGGAAGAGTAAGAGGGAGAGTGTGGTGAGGGAGGTTAGCAGCGCTCAGATCACCTAAGAGAATCTAAAGAATAGATGCTAAAAAGACATCATTGGACTGTGTCTGAAGGAAGTTAGTAGAATTCACAGCCAGAACATTTTCAGTGAGGTTCTGGGAAGGAAACCCAGAGAGGCGCTGGGGGAGCTGGAGTTGAAGGGAAGTTTCAGGACCAGGACCACAGATGGAAATGAAGGGGGGGTGGAGGAAGTCAGCATCAACAGTAAGAGTCTTCTTGTGAAGCAAATACTTTCCACACAGTACCTTTCAGTAATCTTCCACTTGTGTAGTGTTCTGTGCTCGGTCGTGCTTGCTCGTGGATGATGCGAAGCCCGTAGCAGATGGTGCTGTATCAGGATTAAAAACAAATCGAAGATCGGTTTTGAAAGGCTGGCGTGATCTTTCATGTTCAGCCACCTGTCACTTGCCAGGTGTTCAAGGAAAGAAGTGAGCAATGATATTTCATCCAAAAGCTTAGAGGGGCTTGTCCCAGCCTTGCCGTGTGCCCATAGGGCTAACACCCATGCACGGTTGTTGATGTATCAGTGGGGTCCTTAGTGAGGTTCTGCTGTGTGCCGGGGAGAAAACAAAACCCAGCCCGTGGAGCCTACGTGACAGTGGAGAATGTCAAAGATGAACAAGGCTGGACAGTAGTTAAAATGAAAAGGTCAGATTTTCATCAGTAACATACTTCGGCAACAGAGAAGAGTCCAGCGTGAACTGAATACAACTTTCGATTCGTATGGAGGTGACTGGCACTTTAAAGGGAGAATGAGGGAGTAAGGGAGGGGGGTGAGCAGGGGTTCAGTGGAGTCAAGGAAGTGAAAAATTACAAGAAGTGGGAAGTGGGGGTTGGTACATGGGAAACCCAGCTGGGTTTGTTAACTGGTGCTCATCAAAGTTAGGTGCCTACCGTCCCACCGAGGCTGAGAAACAGGGGCCCTACCGTCAGGTGTTGCTGGAACAAATAGTAAATTCTTTCTGCAGTCTTGAGTTTTCTCAGGTAGACTCTTTAAGGGTTTGGGGGCAGTGGCTAGGGTCCTCCTAGGGACATGACCTGGAGCTATTAGAAACTATCTTAGTGTTTGTTCAAATATTTATAGGCCAAGGTTGAGGCCTAGTCAAGTCAGAGAGAAACAGTCAGGGAGAGAATCTTTGTCAGTCGAGAGAGACAATAAACAAAATACATAAAGAATATTAGATGGTGATAATAAAATTGGGGAGGGGAATAGGGAGTGTTGGGATAGAGGGAACATTTGAGTAAAGCCCTGAGGAAAGTGATGGTGAGAGCCTTGTGGGTAGCTGAGGGAAGAGCCTTCAGGCAGAGAAGAGCAAAGGCCAAGGCCAGAGGCAGGGGTGTTTCCTTTGTTGGAAGAGAGGACTGAAGGGTGGAGTGAGCCAGGAAGAGGGTAGGATGTACACTCACACGGGTGACCGGAGGCCAGGGGCCTCTGTAGAACATTGTGCCGGTGTTGACCTTTTCTCTGAGACGGGAAGTCAGTGGAGAACTTTGGGCAGATGGGTGTCATGTTTAATGAAAATGTGGAAAGTGAAGTTGGGAAGAGGACTGTTTGGTTCACACAGTTATCAGTGGATAAGTGAGTGCACACGTGTGACAGGGCGATGGTGTCTGCCTCCTCTTTCCCACGTCCTTTAGTTAATGGACAGTAAATAGCAAATTAGTGGATCCTCTCCAGTTAACGCTGTGTGGTGTGGCTGAGCTAATGGACAACCTTCAGAATGTCATCTCACTTCCAACAGTTCGCCTTGACATTGAACACTAAGGCACAACATTTCTCCACTTTTCCAGCCACAGCAAACTCAGTTTAGATGTTCCCCATCATTAGAATAATACATTTGTAATATAAAAAGTTCAACCGAGGGGTGCCTGGCTGGTACAGTCTGTGGAGCATGCGACTCTTGATCTCAGGGTTGTGAGTTCAAGCGTCACGCAGGGTATAGAGATTACTTAAATAAATAAACAAATAAATAGCAAAAAAGTTCAACTGATACAGATATATATATATAGATATATATGTATATCTCTCTCTATATAGAGAGAGATATATATATATATAATAAAAGTGTAGTTCCTCTCACATTCAGCTTGTGTTCTTTCAGGCTACTTCTCTGGAAACACACACAGCTACGCAGGAATAATTTTTTTTCCCTACACAAATTTGGAATTATGCTATGTGTACTCTTTGCCAACTACATTTTTTTTATGGCGCCAATTTTATATACGATTTTAAGACATTGCAATTACAATACAGTGGTTATAAAGTACAACGTTATTTCCTTTCCCTGCGCCTATATTCCATATTCAACTATCAAGACTATCCAGTGTATTTACTAGAGCAGCTCAGCTTAAAAATTGCCATGGAATTGCAAACTATATTTTCTACTCAGAAATTTCTTGAACATTCTTGTGTGTCAATACACATGATTCTAATTTATCCATTTTAAAGTTTGCAGAAAGGGGCGCCTGGGTGGCACAGCGGTTAAGCGTCTGCCTTTGGCTCAGGGCGTGATCCCGGCGTTACGGGATCGAGCCCCACGTCAGGCTCCTCCACTTTGAGCCTGCCTCTTCCTCTCCCACTCCCCCTGCTTGTGTTCCCTCTCTCGCTGGCTATCTCTATCTCTGTCAAATAAATAAATAAAATCTTTAAAAATAAAATAAAGTTTGCAGAAAATGTTACCGTGTATACGTATCAATCATATTTTGTGTAAGTACTTCCCTGTTGATCAACATTCCATTTTTTCGCAGCTTTGAAAAAGATCACCTTTATTCAGAATCATAAGGCTTTTGTTTTTTAATTCTTACTGTTACGAAAGTTTGAAAAAATAGATCACTTTGTACGGTGAAATACATTTAATTATTACTCAAACACTTAAGGCAGGTTTCTCACAGTGTGCATGAATGAATTCAGCATGATCCAAACTCAGATATCCACTCCTTGTACCTTTCAGTGTCTGCAGCAAATATTCTATTTTTGGCCTAACGTTTGATATTACAACCCACATTCAGGGAACTTTGGACATCTGTGCCTCTCTGCATATGTGGGAGTATTTATTTCCATGAGAAGATTTCCAGATGAAAGGGTATTAGATTCCCCCCCCCCAGTTTTATTGAGATATAATCGACATATGGTAGGTTACCAGTTTTTAAGATCTAATAGGTACTGCTGCGTTTCCCCCGGAAAGTCGTCTTGAATTTTTACTCGCAGCAGAGTATGCATGCCGATTTCCCCCCACCCAGGCCAGGACTGGAAATTAATTAACAGTTTTTGGCTTCTGCTAGTTTAACAGGTGTATATTATGTCTTTAATTTTACATTTTTCCGATCACCAGTGAACCTGGAGGGTATTTTATATGACTGGCCATTTGTAGTTTTCCCCGGTGCACACGTCTTCTGCCCGTTTTTCGGCTACATTGCTCTCTCAGCTCTTGGGGTATTAAGGGTCATGAGCCTTTGTCTGATGTATCCGTTGCAAGTTATTTTCTGCTGTTAGTCGCTTTCATTCTGCTCTTCGCCCTTCTGTTGCTCAGGAACAATCCAGTTTTGATGTGTGAAGGTGCGTGTTTATACACAGAGGATTTACAAATATGCCATATATGTCTGTATTTGCTTTGAAATGCCCTTCAAGAAAAGCCATTCGGGCTTCTCTGATGCTTATCTTCCCTTTCGCGCGTGGGAGGCTTCCTGCTTTTGCCGGAGCCTTTGCTCGGGGCGTGCGTGTAACTTCGTGTAACAAGGGCCGGGGGCGGGGGGGCGGTGATTCAAAAGAGAGTGTATTTACATTCAGGTCAGATTACTGTGAACATCTGTGAAATTCGGGGATCTTTTCTCAGGGGCCAGTTACAATGTGGGACACCACCCCGCCTGAAGCAAGTTGCTATTGTTGTTGCTGGCCAAATTGCAAGGTGTTACTTGGAGCCAAAAACCTTTACCGCTTTTGCACCAGCGCTGCTGCTGCAGGTCCCTGCCTCCACCCCCCCATCCTTGCTTGCGTTTGGGAACAGCTAATATCACCATCAGTGAAAACTTACGCGGAATAAGGTGGGGTGCTTTCTTGTGTGTTTTATCCTCTTACCATGATGATCGCCAACAGAGACGTTCTGCATGTCCTTTATGGGTTCATTTTCTGCTTTTCCTCTTGGTCCAGTTTGCATTCCTAAATTTCTGGCCACAGAGAGGCAAATACAATGGACAAGCACTTCATAGGGTGTCAGAATTTACTTGATCAGATAGTAACCCTGGCCACCTGTTTGAGTAATTTTTTTCCTAACTAACCATGTGAGTTGCCTTGTTTTCCTGAAATGTTGACAGGACCACCTATTCTCATCCCCCCACTTCCATTTGTAGATAAAATCAAATTATCACCTCAGGATGGGTTCTTGTCATGCAATATAATCACAAACACTGAAGAATTTAGGGCACGTTGACATTTTTTGTTTATTTTCATTTTGTGTTTATTTTTTTAGACTTTTTAAAAAAGATTTTATTTATTTGAGAGCAAGTGAGAGAGTGGGAGAGAGAAAGCATGAGCAGGGGCAAGGAGCAGAGGGAGAGGGAGAAGCAGACTCCCCGCTGAGCAGGAAGGTGGGGCGGTTCTTGATCCCAGGACTCTGGGATCTTGACCTGAGCCGAAGGCAGACGCTTAACTGACTGCGCCACCCAGATGCCCTTCATTTTATATTTAAAGTGATGTTTAGGGGTGCCTGGATGGCTCAGTTGGTTAAGCAGTTAAGTGTCAGCCTTCAGCTCAGGTCATGATCCCAGGGTCCTGGGATCAAGTCCCCAGTTGGGCTCCCTGCTCAGCGGGGAGTCTGCTTTTCCCTCTCCCTCTGCCCCTCCCCACCACTCATGCTCTCTCTCTCTCTTTCTCTCAAATACATAAATAAAATCCTTTTTTTAAAAAGGAAGTGAAAAGAAAAAGAACAAAAGGAAGAAAGGAGGGAAAGAAGGAAGGAAACAAAGAGGAAACCAAAGCTTTTTTACTTTTAGCGATTAATCTGTTTGTAATGTCACATTGGAGTTAGTAGTAGAAGGGACAGTGAAGACTCAAGATCTTTAAGAAATTAATAAAGGAACATATTTCAGGGACCTCAGACAGGTTTCTGTTCTCTGTAGCTAATTACCAAATTCTCCAGCTTTGAATTTTTCAACACAGACTGAGGTACTATACGGTCTAACCCTTGGTTGTTCTGGACTGTAGTCCTTAAATTTATTTCAAGACATTATATATGGACTCTTGTTCTGGGCATGTCCAGTGCTCCTGGATGCCAAGAGTTAATCAAATGATGTCCAAAGACATGGGCAGATGTGCTGCTTCCTGTCTTCCTTCCTCCTAGAAACCACATTTGTCTTTGAAATAAAAATGAGGCCAGAAAGAAGGGGCCTGACTAGGCCCAGCCTCACTTAAAGGGGGGCTCGGAGGAACTGGCTGGACCTTCTCCACAGAGTTCGCCAATAAGAAATTCATTTGGTTTGACCAACTTTTCCTTTTAAAAAATAAACCTTACCTGCAAGATGAAGGCCATTTAATGGTCGTTCACACTCATATGTGTGTAAAGTACTTTCATCATCATCATCACCATCATCATCACTGTGGTATTGTAGAGAAACTCACTGTGAACATTTTTGATCCTCAAAACTGCTTGCATCCAGTTTGACTCTTATTTACCCCTTTTCAAGGATAGAGGGAAGTGAGAGGGAGTTTCCAGCTTTGGGTCCTACAGCCAGTGAACGCCAAGCAGAACACAAACCCAGGTTTTCTGATTCCAAGTTTAGTGTAATCCATCAGATGGATTACACTCCCACATCTGTGGGAACAAGCACTTTGGTTGGGGATTGGGGAGGAGGAGCGAGAGGGTATGGAAGAGTCAGAAGCAAGGTGGGCAGCAACAGGTGTGGCCTGATGGGGAGAGAGCCCACTGCGGACACTGCCCAGGCTCTTGATGTCCCATGAACTGACCCCTCCGTGCGGCCTCGTCTAGTATCTCCAGATTCTGGCTGTTCTACTTTGACCAACTTCTCCCTCCGGATGGTCTCATCTCAGGCCTGGACATGCCAATTCCTGGCAGTTTCCACTCCCACCCCATCCCTTCCTCCCCCCATCCCTTCCTCCCCACCCCACCCCTCCATCCTCATTAGCATGCTATGACCTTAGAAACCCAGACACATAGTTTCTTTTGCCTGGATTCTGAAAGAATCATAAAGGTGACATCTCCTGAGTGGAAACGTAAGTCAAGCCATGTTCTTGAGCTGGTCCAATTTAGGCCCATGGTCCATGAAATAAGCTAGAACCATCTTCCAGCCTTGAGTGCCATCTGCACATTGCTGCCAGACCACCCTTCCCAGTGCTGCTTTCATTTTCCTTATTCGTTCCTCAGAAACACGCGTGGAGGATGGGCAGGATCCTTCATGTCTAGTCCAGCCTCACCTGTTTCAGGAGCCCCGGCAGCATGAGCCCTTCACCCCCCTCCCCGAGCCTCCCTTGGGTCCCCCCACTGCCCTGAGTCCGGTGCTGCTTTGTTACCTCCTGACCCATGTCTTCATTTGTGCCCCAGATTAGGAATGTACAACTGGAAAGAGTTGAGGGAAACATTGTTCAATCAAAATGTATGGGCTTTACTTGGATTCTTATTCAAACAATCTGTACAAAAAGGTAATACTGGATATTTGATATTAAGGAATTAATGTTAATTGTCTTTAGGTGTGACGTGATAATGTGGTAATGCTTTTAAAAAAATAATGGTCTTGGGGCACCTGGGTGGCCCAGTCAGTTAAGCATCTGACTTCAGCTCAGGTCGTGATCTCGGGGTTGTGGGATTGAGCCCCCTCATCAGGCTCCCTGCTCATCGGGGAGTCTGCTTGTCCCTCTCCCTTTACCCCTCCCCCTGCTCATGCTCTCTCTCTCTCAAATAGATAAATAAAATCTTTAAAAATAAAAAAAATAATGATCTCCCTCTGTTTACATTTAACAATATTATGGGGAGAATGACGTTGTCTACCTTTTTTTCTCCAAAATGTTCAAATCACTCTTACTTAGCTTCTTCCCTTTACCATATAAATGATCTTCTATCTGCATTAGAAATCTTACATTTCTAAGTTCATATGTATAATAGTGCTAGGTTTTTAAAAAATAAGTCGTGAGTGTCAGATCTATTATAAAGACCAAATTAAATGTTTCCATGTTCATTTTCACTTGTTAGGACACATGGTAGTGAGACCAGGAAGCTATTTTCCTTATTCTTATCTTCATAATTTCTCTTAGCAATATCTTGGGCAGACGAAGGAAAAGAGGATATGTAAGTGAATTCTGTAGTGGCAAGGTAGATTTTTTTACAATGGAAAGAGGTCGGGGTCCTCTTACAAAATCAGTTAATGCTGGCAGTTTACAAACGGGCATTTGACTAGACAGGTATTTGGAGTTTTAGACTTTTGAAGAGAATTTCAGGCTTTTGCTGCACACTGTGGACCAAGAGTGGTGATCAGATAGCTTGGTAGTGCATAAACTCCTCTCTGATGATTGAGCAGCTGGAATGCGTGGGTATGGCTTAGGCTTCTCCCTCCCTCAGTCCCTGGGTGGAAGGGAGGTCTGTTACAAAGCCCAGTGAAAGAAAAGGGGGCTGTTGGCAGGAGAAACAGGTCAGAGTAGCTTGCAGCCCCTCCCAGCCCCTCTTTGGCTTCTCCCACATATGGGGTGAGTGGAGGTTTGCTGGGCCACATGAGGAATGACCTAATCTTTAATGGTCTGTGAAGATTTCCTGGAATGGGATCAAGGCTTTCCCCCACTGTAATATATAGATGATTGTTCCAGTTGAGCGAGTGTCCTTGTCCTCTTCTTCTCTGGGGTAGCTTTGGATCTTGGCTGAAACATTCTCATTGCAGGCATCTGCTTTTTATTTGCATCTGATCGAGTGGGTCAGCTCCAATCACATCTCGAGGGCCAGGATGAATTCATAGCCAGGTCCCCTGGATCTAATGTGAGACCAGCCTGTTTCGAAATTGTCACTGATCCTACAGAGGAAATGTCAGGAGAAGGGAAGGAGAGGGAGAAGGGGAAGACTTATGAGTTATTTATTAGTTTGTGATACTATGTATATCAATGGTAACTCTATCTTGACATCTCTCCCTTTATCTCCACCCTTCGCTCTTCCTGGATCTGAAGTAGGAAGAGACAATGGAGGAAGAAATTGAATATAATTCATTCATGAGCATGAAAGACAATGCCTTCTCTTCCCTCTCTTTGCCGTATAGCAAATGTTGCCAGTTATTTTCCAATATTAAAAATATATATATGAGAGCAGGAATTATGAGGATTGTTATGAAAACATTATCAAGATGTAGAGTTCTTGTGTATAGGAATTGTTTTAAGAAAATAAATAATTTGATATTTAAAACTCTTTTTAGTATATATTGCATAGTATTATTTACTAAAATGCAATTCTCTAGGTTTAAAAAAAATTAAAATCAACCCCCTAATTAAATGACTGTACTCATGGAGAGAGATCCTGGGGAAAAGTATGTTGCAGAATTTCTTTTCTTTTCTTTCTCTTTTTTTAGGGGGAGAGAATGAGAGAGTGAGCTGGGGGGCATGCAGAGGGAGAGGGAGAGAGAATCCTAAGCACGCTTCATGCAGAACCGACGTGGGGCTCGATCTCACAACCCTGAGATCATGACCTGAGCCAAAATCGACAGTCAGATGCTTAACTGACTGAGCCACCCAGGCGCCCCACGCAGTTTCTATCTTTATAAAAAGAGCCCTGCAGTTCTGATTTTTCTATTCAGTTGATTGATCCATTGGGCACTGGAGCAAGTGTTTGATTCTACATCTTAAATTGGGCTAATTCATCTGTGACCCATGGGACTAGTAGCCAATTAAAAATGCCCAGAAATCTGACTCAGTTTTGGGTAACTGTCTTGAGCTGTCTTACTTAGATTATGCCATTTACTCATTTATTCATTTGATCAACCATGACAGAGAATCTACTATATGGAAGGTGTCACAGGAAAAAGTGAATTAGACATCATTAGCCTCTGTACTTAGGATCTTTTTTCTGTGACATAAACAGACCTCTGACTAATTTCATTTCCATTACCATTCGGCATAGTGTAATATGGGCTACCCTAGGAGGGAGGCCTGACCTGGACTGGAATTGTCAAGAGAGGCCACCCAGGGGAGGTAATGGATACCTGAGCTGAGTCAGGAAGGATTAAGTGGACATTCACCAAGTGAGAGAGAAGAGATCATTTCAGGCAAGGGGAGCAGTGTGGGTACATGAATGAGAGGGAGTATAGGGACCATGGGAAGATAGTCGAAATGTAAAATGCAAGGTGTGTGTGTGTGAGAGAGAGAGAGACAGAGAGAGAGAGACAGAGAGAGAGATTGGGGATGAGATGTGGGAGGAGAGTGATGTCGAGAGTTGACAGGAGTTCTAGGCTTAGGACCAATCGGCACCCTAGGGAACTTTAAGTGATGATCTGGCCAGACTCCTGAGCCTGGCCGCCAGACTGGGTTAATCAGTCTTGGACCCAGTTCGGCTTAGTGGGTGGCCAGGCTGGCATAGGCCCAGCACATCTCAAACATAGGCAAGGATTGGAGGAGATGCAGCAGGACTGACCTCCTTCTGACCTTGGCATGGTGCATATGCTGCTGGTGAGCTGTTCTGCCCCTCTCAGGAGGTTCTGGACCCCTGAGCCTGGTTTCCCTTCGGGAGGCTGTGGCTTGTCAGTAAGGGGGGGGGGGGGGGGGGGGGGGGGGGGGGGGGGGCATTCCAGTACTGTTCAATCAACGCATTCATACAGTGCTTACAGACTCTCTGAGCTTGGTGGGTGTGAAGACCCTCAGACCCTCCAACACAAGCAGAGGGTTCTTGCGTATTGAGGAGACTACAGAGGCTGTACTCCCTACTTCTTCAAGCCGACTGCTCACAGTGGGGCCTCGTCCAAAAAGGCTGGGTGACATCACATCAGACATAGACCAGGCAGGAAGGAAGGAGCTGCCCTTTAAAAATGACTAACCCAAAGTGTTTCCTTCCATTCTTTACATATTACTCCTTTTATTATACGTGGAGAAAAAAATGAATGTGGAAAATTTTTTTTTAAATTTAATTTGAACCTGAAATATTATTAGTATGTAGCGTGTCTTTTAAAAAAATACGAGTAACTATTTAGGAGTTTCCTAACTCAGTTCTCAGTTTAATTCAGTAATTCTGAGAAAGTGACATTTATAGACTATTCATACAAATAAAATGTTGAGTTGCTGTCGATCCTCTCTTGGTTTTTGTAGAGGTTCTGGTCAAAAGACAAAATCAGGCACACGAACCAAGGCCATGTGTTGTGAGTTGGGTAGCGTGGCTCGTAAGAACGCCGGGTCTCTGCTCTCAAAGCGTCTTGCGGGCGCGCCTGGTTCCACGTCGGCTGAGCGCCCGGGGCCGGCTCCAAACCCCATCTCCCCTGCCAGTCAGTCAGGCATCCTGCTCCCCGCGCCCCTGTTGTTTGCCTTCCCTACAGAATTCAGTTTGTCACCTGCTAAAATGATCTTGCTGTGTTTCATTTGCATTCCCCTCCACACATACGCAGGCTAGAAAATGAAATAGGCTTCAGGAGAACAGAGACATGCCACCTTCTTTTTAACTCTGTCTTTTATTAGAATAATAGACTATTGGATAGTTAATATTTGTTGAAGGAATAACTGAATGGGAGGGGTTGTTGGAGAAGAGCTTTCAGGAAGAAATTTTGTGGTGGGCACCCAGCACGCCCCATGGTTTGGGTCTTAGCCCTTTGGAGACAGGAGCTGTACGGCTGAAGTGGGCCGATGTACAGATGCCGCGGTGGGCCCGGAGTGCAGGGGAGACGCGGTGTCCTGGTCTGATCGGTTCTCGGTGCACCCGGCACAGTCAGGTGTACTGGGGGAGCGGCATCCGGGGCCCCTGGCGCAGCCTCAGCGTTCCCACAGCTGTAGGGGTGAGACACCTCGTCAAGTGACCTTGAAAGGCAGGCTATCTGAGGGAGTGCAAGAATGGGAATGGAGGCTCCCAGATTCATGGGACTGCTTTGCTGGGGGACCCGGAGCCCCGCATCGGGAGTGGGGCTGGAGTGGGGCTGGAATGGGGCAGTGAGGCAGACGGAACTGGGTTATTACCACTTACGGGATCTCACCCTGAACCACTGGCTCGCGAAGTCTAAGGAAGTTCAGGTCTCTTTGGATATTAACTTCCATCAAGACCCTCATGGAGGGGCGCCCAGGTGGCTCAGTCAGTTAAGCATTCACCGTCCACTCAGGTCATGTTTCCAGAGTCTTGGGATTCAGCCCCTGCATCAAGCTCCCTGCTCAGTGGGGAGCCTGCTTCTTCCTCTCCCTCTGCTGCTCCCCTGCTTGTGTGCTGTCTCTCTTTCTCTCTCTCTGTCAAATAAATAAATAAAATCTTAAAAAAAAAAAAAAAAGACTGTCATGGAGGTGCAGGAGACTGTTTTCTGATCCTGGTCTCTCAACTGTGTCCTGTTCTCCAAACATGGCCTCTCTTTTCTCCCCATGTCTTGACATGTGTGATTCCTTGTGCTTTGAAAGGCTCCTGTCTATTCTTTCTCTGATGGAGAGCTTTCAGTCATCCTTCAAAACCCCGGTCAGATGCTGCTGCCTCACTGAAAACTGAATCAGCTCCTCTGGTCAGACTTACTTGCTGTCTTCATTGTGGTCTCATAGTCTATCACTGTGCCTCTGGGATGATGTGTTTCCTTGACTGTCTCTCCAATGGGACTCTTAGTTTTCAAAGACAATAACCTTGTGTTAAAATTTGCACATCCCATCTTCATATCACAATATCTGGTTATGAAAGATAAAAGCAAAAATAAGAAACATGTCCAAAGCATTCAAAACAGATCAACTACAAAAAAGAAAAATCAACCCCATTTTTTTCTAGAAGGTAATGAGTAGCTGGATAAACAAAATATGGTGTATGCATACAATGGAATATTATTCATCTGTTAAAAGGAATAAAATTCTGATACATGCTACAACATGGATGAACCTTGAAAACATTATGCTAAATGAAATAAATCAGAGACAAAAAAGACAAATACCGTATGATTCCCCTTAAATGAGATACCTAGAATAGGCACATTCATAAAGACAGAAAGGAGATTAGAGTTTGCCAGGGGCTAGGAGGAATGGGGGAAAATGAGTTATTTACCAAGTACAGAGTTTCTGTTTGAGATGGTGAGAAGTTCTGGAAATGATGGTGTGCATACTGAATGTTACAGAATTGCATATATAAAAAATGGTTGAAATATGTTATGTACATTTTACCACAATTAAAACAAAGGCAGTGAGTAGAAAAGAAATAAATGAAAGAATTTTCAGTAGAATATCACAATGACACAAAGGCAGCATAGTTCAAAAGTATTAAACCAGTTACATGGGATCCAACTCACTACAGATTCTAGCAAAAGATGAAAAACTGTGTTCTTTTTCTTGCCACATTTCAGGAAAGTCAGGAAGATTCTATCATATGCATTTATTCTTCTGCAACTTATATCATTGGCAGCAAGTGCTTTTTCCCAACCTCAAATTAAACTTCTGTTTGTAGGGGCACCTGGATGGCTCAGTTGGTTAAGCATCTGCCTTCAGCTCAGGTCATGATCTCAGGATCCTGGGACCTAGTCCCTCATTGGGCTCCCTGCTCGGTGGGGAGCCTGCTTCTCCCCTGCCTGCCGTTCCCGCTGCTTGTGCTCTCTCTCTCTCTCTGACAAATAAATAAATAAAATTTTTTAAAAAATTAAAATAAGCTTCTGTCTATAAAATTTTTTTGCAAGAAGCTGAGATAACTGAAACTTGGGGTGTTGAAATGCCTCTTTTTTTGAAATGCCTTAGAAAATTAATTTCCTTGGTTAATTTTAGTTTTTAATCTATGTTTTAACATTAGATAGGTCCAAATCATACTCAAGAGTGAAAATTAGATGAACAGTTATAACATTATTAGTGGGTTTTTTATATTTTTATTTTCCTGGGATTGGAGCCCTCTCTTATGTCAGATAAATCCTTTGCTTGGATTTTGCATTTTTAACTCTCACGCACATTTACAGGCACTCATCAGAGGGGGAAGCCCTCCACGTAAGAGTTGGAGAACAGGAAGTAAGTGGTGTGGGGCGCGAGGTAGCCCGTCAGAGCTGAGGACGAGGCCTGCGGCTGTGTTTTGGATCAGGTTGAGGCAGAATGCCGGGAGAAGGTGCCCGGTGAGTACCGCAGATGGCGGTTCTCAGAAGGGCTGCTGATCAGAAGCAGAGGCTTGGGCAGAACCTAAATGGCAAAGTCACAAACCGTAAGAAGCCCTAAAAATAACACACGCAACCCCAGCAAAATGAAAGCCCTTATATGTGGGAAGTATAATGGGAAATGTATCGATCGGTATATTTGACCAGATGCATGAATAGTGATCACAAGTAGGGAGGCTCATCTTTTCTCCAAAGGAGTGTGGTGTAAAACCATCAGTCACCATCAGCAGAGATTCTAGCAAGAATGACAACTCAGGTCAATAGAGGCATATGAGGAGTTTTCTGGTCACAGGGAGCTGGACTGGAGCTAAAACTAGCTTTCACGTATTCATTCTTTGTGCTACTTGTATTTAATGAGCAACGACTATAGACTAGGCATTATCCTCGGTTCTTGGAATACATCAGTGAGCCAAATCAAGACCAAATTCTCTGCCCTCATGAAGCTTGTGTTATAGCAGGAAAAGACAGAAAATAAGGAATAAACATAATGCATATGTGCATTATATCATATGTTAGAAAATAGTTAAGTGTTACAGAAAAAGGAAAAAGAAGAGCAGGAAAAGGAAACTGAGGCATGCCAATGGATGTGCACATGGGGAAGGTGGCTGCATTAGGGTGGTCATGGTCAGGTTTATGGCCACAGTGATGCATGGGCAAAGGCTTAGAGCAGGGAGTTAGCAGATAACTGGGAGACCAGCATTCCGGGCAAGAGTGGTTGAAGGCCTCAGGGCTGGAGCATACCTTCTGATGGTTGCAGGGTGAGTGGGGGAGAATGACAGGAGAGAGCCAGTGGGCTTTCACTTTGGATGAAAAGGGGAGCCTGTGTAAGGTTCTGAACAGAGGAGTGACCTGACTTCATTAAGATTTTAAAAGGCTTCACTCTGCCGCTATGTTGACAGTAGACTGGGGGGGATGAGGGTGAAGTAGGACTTGTGTGGAGGTTATTCCTAAGCTCCAGGGGAGACAGAGTGGTAGCTGGGAATGGGCTGGTGGCCCTAAGGTACTGGAACAGAGTCCTGATCTGGATACATTTCAAAGGTGAAATTAGCGTGATTTTTGAAGGAGGTGATCTGGTGTGTGAGAGAAGGAGTCTAGGACAGCTCGGAGGTATCTGTCCGCAGCAATGGAAGGATGTAGTTGCCATAGGTTGAAAGAGGGAGGGCTGTGCGTGTAGCAGGTGTGGGCTGAAGATAGGGAGTTCACTCTGGATCCGTCGAGAATGAGATGTCTGTGAGGCACCCAGGGACAGGTGTTGAGTAGACGACGGGTGTATTCATTTCCTGTCCTTGCTGTAACGAGTGACTACAGATCTAGTCACCTAAAATAGCACAGACTTAGCTAACAATTTTGGAGGTCAGAAGTCCTAAACATCAAGGTGTTGTTGGCAGGGCTGTGCTCCCTCTGGAGGCTCTAGGGGAATCAGTTGCATTGCCTTTTCCAGCTTTCAGAGGCCACCTGTGGCCCTTGAGTCTTGCCCTCCCCGCCCCTCCCCCATCTTCAGAGTGCACCATGCCCAGCTCCGCGTCCTCACGTTCCTTGCTCTGACCCTCTCACCTTCCTCTGATGGGGACACTTGTGATTGTATTGGGCCCACCTGGCTAAACGGGGGACTCTTCCCATCTCCAGATCCTTGAGTCAGTCGCATCTGCAAGTTATTTGAGTCTGAGTTCCGGTAAGAGATGCAGACTGCAGTGAACCTCTGGCATTGAAAGCCCTCGTAATGGCTCCCTACTTAGCGGTGAGCTTCGGATGGAAGTGGACACTGGATCCAGACCTTGAAAACATGCCATCCTCTCCTTTTATTCTCTTTCTCTCCCACTCGTCACCCCCTGCTACCCTGCCCCAGCCCCACTCTCTTGGTTCTGAGTGTCTGAGGCGGGTTCATCTTCTCCTACTGTGGGATCAGGTATGGTCACCAGTAATTCCATGCTTCAGTCATCTTAGTGAGAGATCCCGGAGAAAAGTCAGAGCTTCTGTCCCGTGGGGGTCCACACATAAAATCCCAAGGGCTCTGCTGAGGCCTGATTAAGTCCCCTGGTGTGACCCCTGTGGATGGTGGCTCTTGGTCCCAACAGAACCAAATGGAACGGGAGGAGGGGAAGTTTTGTGAGTAAAGGGGGAGAGGGTTATTTCTAGAAAGGAGAAAGGAATGCTGGTGAGACAAAAACTATAGCTACACTAAAGAGGCCTCAGTCTTCTATTTTAAAGCTTATTTTTAAGTTTTTAAATTTTTATTTATTTCATTATTTTTTTTTTAAGTAGGCTCCGCACCCAACATGGGGCTTGAACTCACAACCCTGAGATCAAGACCTGAGATCAACAGCCAGATGTTCCACCAATGTCCACCCAGGTGCCCCTAAGCTTATTTTTTAGAAAAATTTAAACATACCAAAAGTAGAATTGTCTAGTGATCCCTCTTGGACCCATCCCCCATGCTTCAACAGTTACACTTCGTCCGATCTGTTCTTCTGTGTGCCTATTTCCTCCCCCCCCAACTCAGAATATTTTAAATTCCAGGCATCATATAATTTTTCCTGTAAATATTTCAGTATGTAACCCTAAGAAATGACGACTCTTTAAAAAAAACAAAACCACAATACCATTATCGCACTAAAAAAAATTTTAACATTAATATCATCAACTATTCAGTCAGTGTTCAAATTTCCCCAGTTGTCTCCTAAAGGATGGCTTGAGTCAGGATCTAAACAGGGTTGATCCATCCGTTTGGTTCAGAATTTCCTTCTGAAATGTATCTGTAGATGATTTGCCTAAAGCTGTTTGCAAACAAACGCTCGGTTCTGTGTCCCCCCTAATCCCTTGGTTGTGCTCACTCTTCTCTCTCTACCAGATCAGTTGCTTTGTCTTGTCACTAGGACACTTCCACTTATTTAATTCATGGCCTCTGTGCGCCCAAGTGGCTTTAGTGTAGAAAGTATTCTGGAGTCATTTTGAAAGCAACAGATGTGGCTTACGTGAGTCTGGCTCTTGCAAATAAATTTGAATTGAGGTTTAAAGTAGGCTCTGGGTTGAAGAGGGTAGAGAGAAGGAAGGGGGCTCAAAAAATGAACAGAGAAACACTCAGTGTCAAACTTTACCTTTAGAAAGGTGTCAGCATGGGTGCTGGGTGGTGCCGTTGGTTAAGCATCTGGCTCAGGCCCTAATCTCGGGGTCCTGAGATGGATCCCCACGTCGGGCTCCTCAGTCAGAGTGGAGTCTGCTTAAGACTCTCTCTCCCTCTGCCCTTCCCCCCTGCGGTCTCTCTCTCTCTCTCAAATAAATGAATCTTTTTTTTTAAAAAGGTGTCTGCAGTCCACAGTGCTCTCTCAATGCCATCTGGAGAATTTTGGAAGAGTCCGCTGGGTAACTTTTCACATAATTGGGATCATATAAAATTTTACTTCTTTTTCATTCACTACAGTATCATAAACACTTCTTTTCTGTTATTACATATTTTCCTTTACCTCAATTTCTTAAACATACAAATATGCAAGGAATTCTTCCTGGGGAGGAAGATGAATCTACTGGATAGAAAAAGGAACCCATGAGTCAAGAGAGCTGCGTCCCAGGCCTGGCTTTGCCACTGAACTAGAAATGTGTTCAAAGCCCTATTCCCTAATTTCTCCAGGTTTTCTCCTCCATTCATTAAATATTTCTTACTTCACAGGGTTGTTACAGAGATGAAATGAAGTAATGAAGTTATAGAGCCTTTGTAAACAAATGTTCAGAAATAATGTGTTCGTATCTCTGTTTAGATGAAGTGAGCGAGGTGGTTGTAGAAACTCATTCTCCCTGTTGGTCATAGGCTGGACCTTGAAAGCAGAGCCTGAAGGTTAGGGAGACAGGAGTGCCCCAGTTCGGACTGTGCCCCGTTAGCTCAGGGTAGGGGCTCAGCAAATAGCTCTTGAGCTGCACTTTCTGGAAGAAGCGCTCTTCTCCACATCTCCTCCTTCCCTACATAGAAGCAGTGGGGAATTGTGAATTGCTGAAGCATGGCTGAAGTGTTACATCCAGAATGCACTAAATGCTGGAAGAATTGTTACTCTGATTCCTTTATAAATGGAGCTGAAGGGTGCCTGGGTGGCTCAGTCAGTTAAGTGTCATGATCTCAGGCTTGTGAGATGGGCCTGGATAGGGCTCTGGGCTCAGTGGAGAGTCTGCTCCAGATTCTCTCTCTCCTTCCCTCTCCTTCTCCTCCCCAATAAATAAAGAAAACTTAAAAAAAAAAAATAAGTGGAGCTGAGGATCTCAAATGTTTCTGATATTCTCATGATGATTTGCAAAATCTTCTTCACATGTCATTTTATTTTTATATTTTAGATTGAATGTGCTTAGAACTTAGTGTGTGTCTCGCACATCGTAGGAATCCAGTAGATGTATGTTGAGCTGAATTAAGGTATAAGCAGAAGATAATTATGCATGCAAATATGGTAACTATGTACACTTCTCTTCCCACTGAAGAGATGATTACAGCGTTTCTGCAGTGTAATAGATCAGTATGTGCATTTTGGATTTTATTCATCAGAGCTGCAGATGTGGTCTGAAAATACCTCTTATCCCTTCAGTTCTGCGCCCTCGGCTCTTTCCTCTATTTCTATTCACAGATCCATTTCTCCCTAGAGATTGTTTCTTCTGGACTAGTCTCTTAATCTTCCCAACCCATATTTGGTGGGGACTTCTAGTGCTCACTCATCCATGAGAAGCAGTTGCACTTTTGTGCCTCCCTTGCAGTTGGGGAGGGCTGTGATTAATTCCAGCCAGTAGGCTGTGAGGGAAAGATGTGTGTCACGAATGGGCCAAGGCCGTGAGAAGCTTGTGTGTAATTCTCTGTACTTTCTTTCCTCACCTCATCGAGGGGAGACTGCAAATCATGATGATGAAGTCTCCATTGGCCTCAACCTTGAGTTACCACAGGAGGACTATCTCCTTGGAGAGTTACCTGGCCCCACAGTGGACTCTGTGTGATTGAGAAATAATTTTTGCTGGTGTCACGCCAACGAGATCTGGGAATTTTTTGCTATTGGCACAATCTAGTCTCTCCTCACTACTGCACATTCCGTCTCTGAAATGGCCTCAACCTATTCTTTAAGTCTTTCCTGTATGTGGAGAATAAATCCTTAAGAATTTGATGTGTCTACATTTGTTTTAGATTATATTGAAGTATTTTCCAAACTGTGGCATGCACACCACTAGTGGCATGTGAGATCATTTTATGTAGGATATAGATAGACTTGTTTGTATTTTAGATACTTACTTACATGGATGGTTTGTTTCTATTTATGGCAAGCGATTCTCCTTTTCCACTCATAGCGGTTACAGAAATATTCCTTCTAAAATAACTTTGGTGAAAATGAAGTGATTTAAGGAGAAATAAGAAAGAGATAAAGTATAATTGGCATGCAGATATGACAAAAATCAAAGAGGTGGTATTCAAATGACTGAGGGGTTGGGAGATACTCTATCTGCTAAATTATCTGATGGAATGTCTATTAAAGATCTCCACCAGACAGGGAGACTTTTATTTTTGACTCCCAGTGCTTAGCATTAAATTTAGTAAATGATTTTGAAGGAGTGGATATTTATATATATATATTTATAAATATGGTATATTTATAAATATAATATATTTATAAATATAATATATATAATATATTTTAATTATATATATATTAATTTTTATTCAGGAACTTAAATAATAAAAGCCCCAATCCTTTGAGGTCAGTTGGAATGTTTTTCTCATTCTTCTCTGTTCTTTAAGAGGTTCTGTTTACATTAAGGGTATTAGGCTCACTTCAGATTTGACCAAAGATTAGCATTTGTGGTATCATGACATTTAAGAATTTGAAATGTTGTGGGCAGGGCTGCACGACTGGCTCTGTCAGTAAAGCATGCAACTCTTGATCTTGGGGTTGTGGGTTCACTCCCCACGTTGGATATAGAGATAACTTAAAAATAAAATCTTAAAAAAAATAAAAATAAAAAATAAAATATTGTGGGTATAGTTGACATTTTTCAAATGAAGATTTGTTGAACTTATATTCAGAGCGGATATTGCCATTGGTCTAAAGTCACAAGTGGAGCCGCATTGGCTCCGATCTTTTGCCATCTGTTGGGCCCTAATGACAGATGGCTTGGTGTTCATGGTTGTACTGTCTAGTGGGATACTGTGACTTCCTCTCAGTATGCTGGACATTTCAACTATGAGATGAGAAGTCACCTATTTATCAGCGACGTGGACAATGAACACTGTTCTTGTGTGGTAACATCATACATTGCCTTTCAAATGTAACCGAGAAGATGTTCTATTGATAGCTTTCAACTGATGGGCATTTTTAGCACAGCTCTCAGAGCTGTTCCTGGGGAGGTGACTGGCATCCCACACCAGGTGTGTCTGCCCCCTCCTCACTCTCCTGTGTCTCTCCTTCTCCGTCTTTTGCTCCTCCTCCCTTAGACCCACACATTATTCTGGAGATTAACCCCTTTAGCAGCGGCTTTAGAGAAAACTACAGTGGGAAACAGTCCACAAAATGGTGGCCGGAGAGAGGTATGTTTGCAATGAGCAGAGCTGTTGGTAGATCTATCCACTTGTTCTGGTAGGAGGATGTCTGCGCTGAGTGGATGTCATTGCAACTACTTCCAGCAGCTGACGGTCAGCGTTATTGCTATGCTGGTGTCTTTCTGGGTCTTCCCAACCACAGAGCCCTCCCCTGTATTCCATCTCTTACTCTAAAATGCAGGTAGAGGACAATTGCCCTGATTTTCTTAACCCAAGCGATGAATGCCTCTGAAAGTGGAGACTGATATTTACCATAAAGACCCTGAGACCTGAGGAGGCAAATTATGTTCATATTATTTTCACAAAATAGAAAGCTAAATTAAATTAACTAAAACAATGTTAGCTGCATTAAACTGTTGCAAAACTTTACATAGAGTTCCCATATACCCCTCACCTGGCCTCCCCAAATGATAACCTCTTAAAACACCATAGTACAGTTACTGAGATGAGGAAATGAACGCTGATCAGATACTACTAACCTACAGATCTGACTCCAGTTTAGCCAGTTATTCCACTGATGACCGACAGTAGTTTTTGCCTGCAGCCTTTATTATCGTGGTGCTTGCCTTGTGGTGATTTTCTATTTCTGGCATTCCTTCTACATATATTAATTGGAATTCCACTGTAAGGAAGAGATGTTTCTTCGGAGTTATTTATTATTCATTCAATTATTCATTTGTATCAGTACAGACCATGGATATTTATTTAATCTATATATTTTAATCCATTACTATCGTTGCTTATTTTGTTGCCCAAGTTGTTGTGTATTTGGCTATTGAGAGCTCATTCACGTTGGCTCCTAGATCCTTTTGACTTGCCCCATCATTTTTTAATTTTTAAAAAGATTTTATTTATTTATTTATTTATTTATTTATTTATTTATTTAAGAGAGGGAGAGAGAAAGAGAACAAGCAGGAAGGAGGGGAAGAGGGAGAGAGACAGAGAGAAGCAGGGAGCTCAATCCCAGGACCTGGAGATCATGACTTGAGCTGAAGGCAGACGCTTAACCAATTGAGCCACCAGGTGCCCCAACTCCATTATTTTTTTCAAATCACTTCCTTATTTTCTGGCCCTGCAGGATGTCCCAGGCTCATCTTGTGTGCCTGCCCCCATCCTAGAACCAGCCAATTCTCCTAGGAGGGCTCATTTCAGTATTGCTTTAATGTTCTGTTTATAACATTCTATTCATATTCTTTGAAAATTAATTTTGCCTTGTGGGAGATATTTACGTAGGAGATATTAGATGATTTCTTACCATCTACAGCTCTTGATTAATTGTGAAACATGGGTCCCTCCACATGTCAGATTATAAAAAGAATATTTTATGTTGTTATATATGGTAAAAAAAATAAGGGGGGAGGGATGCCACACAATCAGGGTTTTCACCAAAAGATCTGCTGTGCTTTTCTCTTGGTTCTCTATTTCTTTTTGCACCTAACCACAGAGTTGATACCTTTTAGACTTTTTCTTGCTGTTAGATTTTGTTATTGCTAAAAAATTCTTTTCTCCCTCATAGATTTTCTCTGACATTCCTTTTCTGCAGTTTAGCTCCTAACTGGCCTAAATTCCTCTCTCCTCTCGTATTTTATCCTGACACTTTAGCTTTTTGCTGAAGTCCTGGTATCGCATCTCTTTCTCTGACCCTTGTGCCAATTTTCCAGTCAATTCAATCAATATATCCAGCTCAACTTTGAAGTGGACTAGAAAGTTTCTTGGCTGAAACTAGAGGGTCTAAATACTTCCATCAAATGTATCCCAAATACATATATTTTTCTAGTGTGTGTGTGTGTGTGTGTGTTTGTGTGTGCATAATATAATATAGATTTATTTCAGGCTCAAAAACTAACAAAACAATAGTTTATTTTCTTTTGAAATTCACAAATTTTACCACTACAGATCTTTTTTAAATTATCCTATTTTAAAAACCTAATTTCTTTCATCTGTGGAAGTTTGGCTTCCATCATACCTAATCCAGAATAAGAAGTGAAATGTTTTTAACTTTCTAATTTGAAATACTGTCATCTTTACAAAACTGTTGTGAAATTAATACAGGGTGTTCTCATAGATCCTTCACTTGGGTATATGGATTATTTCTTTATACATTGCATTTCAGTGTCTATTACATCTGTGATCTTCCCACTCGGAATTTGTAGGGCCCCGTGGTCGACATGTGTTGGTCACCACCTTACCATTGATTTCCTTTGACTCCCACCAATTACCCTCAGTTTTTCCTCTGGGGAAACCGTCTCTACATGGCATTATCAACTATGGGGCTTAGAGGGAATGAGCCATTGTTTGCTGCAGGTCTGGACTCTACCTGGCCTTCACTAGTCAGTTTTGGCTGTGGTGCTTGGTTGCAGGGTGTGTGCACGATCCGACTCAGGTCAGTAAGAAGCATAGGGCCTTTCACTGGGGCTTATGGAAGAGAAGTATGGCATTCTATAACCCCTGTGCTCCTATTTGTCAACATGTGAGCAGCCTGCCGAAGTTTGTATGTGACATGCTTAGGAGGGAAGAGCCTAGAGAATTTTGGAGCCTTGAGGATGGATGCATCAAAGCATGAGGTTGGTCCTACTTCCAGACTTTGTGAATCAATGAATTCCAACCCCATCTTTTTTTTTTTCCAAGTAATTTTGATTTGGGTTTTCTGTAGCTTGAAAGATTTCTATTGATATAGACTCTTCTGTGCATCCAGTCATGTTACTTGTACCTATGTTAGCATTTATTTTAGCTACTTTAGTTTCATATTTTGTTATCATGGTTAATTACATGTCCATTTTTCCTCAAGTAGATTATGATGTCCTTGAAACTGCATTAAACTCTTACCTGCCTTTTAGAACTTGTATAGGGTATAGTACATCCATTGAGCTATGTTCTGTGGACCTACTCTATACCAGACTCAGACCTGGGTCTAGTTTTCAATAACCATAGAATTGTGAATTTTATTTAACATACTACCTGTTCATTTTCTATTGCTGCATAACACATTACCATAACATTAGCAAGTAAAACAAGTCACAATTTCCATGAGTCAGAAGGCTGGGCACAGCTCAACTGGGTTTTCTGCTCAGGGTCTCACCAGGCTCCACTCAGGGCTGTGTTCTCACCTGGAGGCTCGAGTGGGGCAGAGTTGGTGTCCAAGCTCATTTGGCTTGTTGGCAGAATTCATTTCCTAGGGCTGTATGACTGAGGGCCCCAGCTTTTTGCTGGCTGTTGATTGCAGGCTGCTCCCACCAGGCGTCTTCAATATGGCTGCTCACTCCTTAAACCAGGAAGGAGACTCTCTTGCTCCAGTCTGCTAAAACAGAGTCTCATAGAGTATAACATATCACAAAGTGACATCCGTCCACTTCGCCATTTTCTACTGGCTAAAAGCCATTCACAAGTCCCATTTGCATTCAAGGGTAGGGGACCACACAAAGGCATGGACATCAGGAGGTGGCAAATTATGTAGGTCACCTTAGGATCTGTTCTCTACACTACCTTAAATGCTCATGTGTAAAGTGTCTTCTTTTAGCTCCACAAGTGGATTTTATTTATTTTTTAAAAAATTTTATTTATTTATTTGACAGAGATAGAGCCAGCCAGCGAGAGAGGGAACACAGGCAAGGGGAGTGGGAGAGGAAGACGCAGGCTCCCAGCGGAGAAGCCTGATATGGGGTTCGATCCCAGGACTCTGGGATCACACCCTGAGCCGAAGGCAGACGCTTAACGACTGAGCCACCCAGGCGCCCCTCCACAAGTGGATTTTATACCCCTCTACTAACACCTATAGAATTCAGTTAGATGTTTAAAATTATAGTGGCATTTTCTTTTTCATCCCTGGAGAGATGTTGCATTTACCCGACATTTCTTTCTATGATCACCTGCATTTCGTTTAGGTTGAATCATTTTACAAATACTCATAAAATGATTCTTGAGGACATGTTTTAAAATTTCAAAATATTTTTATGTTCTTTTAATGATGTTTAAAAAGTAGCAGCTCCTAGAGTTGGTTGCATTGAAATTTCATGTAAATATGTTCCAAACAAACCAGGATCTCCCCAGTAGCAATATGGAAAAGAACCCCCCAAAATGATGCACTCTCTCTGATAGCATTTCAATTTTAAATCTAATAGCTGGCCTTCTGCCATTTGTTTTTTAAAATAATAGAATGATATTTTAAAAAAAGCTTTTCCAAATGTAAAAATTAATACTTCTAATGGGGACCTGTAGAATTTGGCCAGGTTCTTCTTTAAATTGCAGAAGAGCTAGATGTGACTGTCACATTAGATTTATAAATATTTACTTGGCTTGTTAATTACAACAAAATATCCACTTGAAATAATTAAGAGCTATAATTAGGCAAATAAACAAATAATCATCAACAACTCCAAAAGCATTTCCAACCAATAATTATTCTCTTGCATATATTTTCATATTTTTATGTTTGACTTTCTATCTGCCAATTATTTCCCCCATTCTGTTTGTATAATCTACGAATATCGTGATTCATAGCTACTGTTCAATGCATTATCTTCACTTTGTCTTTTACAAGGTCTTTAAAAGACTTAATAAGTCTTAAAAAAAAATTCCCGTTTTTACCTATGTTCAAAAAATTGTTTTATATAGTTTGTATGATATTTTATAGGTACCACATCTTAATTTCCTTAACACACTGTGAAATGTTATAGTGCTGAACAGTTTATATATAAACAATCTGTCCTTTATATTCTTTGTAATAAACTATTTTCCAGACACTAGTATATAAAATGGCATTCAGAGATGGGCTTGCAGGAAAAAAATAAATAAATAAATAAAAATCTCTCCTTAGCTGCTGTTTTCAGTTTGGACACTAGATGGAGTAGTGGTCATACTGATCAGCAAAGGTACTGTCAGACACAAGAGACTTGCTATTTGCACTTAATAGCTTCTATTGAAAAGACAGATGTACCTATAAATGTGTTGTTTGAATTTTTGCTTTTGTAAAGTACTGTGGTCCCTGAGAAGCAATATTAGATGAATTACTTTTTGTTTTTAACTACTTAATCTTTATTTATCTTCCAATCTATTAAAACCATTATCAGACCATTTTGTTAAATAAAAATCCAGTCCCTCTTAGGGTAAATTGTTTTCAGAATACAATTGATTCTTAAGTACATTAAGTCTTCCTAAGTGGACATTTGTTTTCACTTTAGAAAAAACAGTCTGTGTCCAGTCTGTGGACAATTGTTTCAAATACTTTTTAGCAAGTTTTTAAGAGTTGCTGTTTTCAGCTAATAGGGCATAATCACATTTCTGGAATGAGATATGTCAGAGAAAGTGAATGCCCTTGGCTAAATTGATCTGTTTTGAATTCATGTCCAACAGAGCTAATGTAGATGTTATTATCTTTATATCCATAGGGTTTTTGCTTATGTTGGCGGGAAATTTGGAGGCTTTCCAAATTTGGTGTCCTCACATTAAATTACTCTGTGTATGATAGGATTTGAGGTCCAAGTCTGGTTCTTTTAGGCACCTTTAAGTCCAGCCACGCCCAGGGCCTGGCTAGGGAGAGAGGCTGCTGTGTGACCCTCCTGTATTTTCTGGATTATATATTTTACAAGTCACAGGTCATTTCTATTCCTGGAAAAGAAATTTCGTGGAATTTCATTCATTCAAGAAGGAGCTGGGCTTAAAAATACAGGAAAATAAAACATTTAACAGACTTTACATTTATTGATTTTTAGAAATAGAGTTCATTACTACCTCCATGGCCTGAAGTGGAAGGTTTATTTCTAATATTTACCTTTCCAGTTTTAAAACATAAGCCGAAAGAGGTGATATTTGTTCTTTTTAAAGTTAATAACCTAATATTCCTTGAAGAGCACCAGATTTTCTATTACATAGCTTATATTGTAGGTATATTCTATGTAAAACTATACCCCCAAAACAAAAAACTTCTATATCAGATTATATATTTATGTTCTTTAATTTTGCTAAAATGCACCTTTCAGGTTTGTGATTAAACTTTATAGTTAGGTGAAAAAAAATTTTTTTTTGAGAAGTTGAATGGAATGTAAACATTTTTTTTTTAATTTTAAAAGTCCTATTTTAAGTCCAACAAAAATTTTGTTACAGCGGATCTTCTGGTAAAAGAAGAAGCGATCAGTCAATCATTTTGTTCGTTATTGTGCAGAACCCTGTGCTAGGCAACATGGTAGGCACACGAAGGTAGACAACTTGCTCTGGTTCCTGCCCCTAGGATCTCACAGTGAAGTCAATATTTAAAATCAAATATTACATAACATAGGGAAATTAAATTATGACCACAAACAATATAAAAGACAAGAAAAGGCCCGAGGCATTGAAGAGTTAGGAAAGGCTTCCAGAGAAAGGAAATTTTTAACGTTAATGCATTAACCATTAATGTGTTAAAGGTTGTGTAAGATTTTGATTTAAAAAAAAAAAAAGAAGGTATGGGAAAAACCCCAACCAGAAGAATCAGGATGGGCAGAGGCATGGAGATGAGCATTTTCAGTTTGGCTGGAATCACAGGTTAGGGCGTGAAGCCAGATGGGTGTAATTGAGACGGTATGGTGCAGGGACTTCAACCACAGGCTAAGACTTTGAACTCCAGCCTGTACTTAGTGGAGAACAGGTGAAAATGTTTATGTGCCAAAGTAATGTCCTGAAAGTCAAGTTTGAAAGGGGTTAATCTGGTAATCTTATAATAGATGGGGAAAAGAAGTGAGGGGGAGAGCTGCAGGGAGAGCCATGGAGCACCTATTTAAATAGCTTAACTACACATCGGTAGAGCCTCAGCAGTGGTTTAGGGAGTGCAGCTAGAAACAAGGGGTACATGTGAGGTCTGGTGAGGGAAATATGGGTATAGAGGTAATAATATAATATACTGTGCAGGTGAGGTCTAATTATTTACCATTCTAAATTAATCGAAGTCTGGTCCAAGGCATGCCATCCTTGTTCATTCGCCAGTACTGAGACTTCCAGAATCCATCTACTTGCCAGGCCATCTTCCCCTTTTGCAGGTTACATCAGTAGCCATACAGGCACAAGAAGGGAAGGAGCCTCATTCTCTGCCCTTTGTGGTCACCATGGCACTTGCTCCTTCCCCGAACAGTGCAGTCTTGTGTGGGGCTCTGTGGCTGCTGGAGATGGGCTCCCCAAACCTGCCATTTTCACCGTAGCTGGATTTACCCATTTCCCCTTTCCAGTGCAAAGCATCATCCTCCATCTCCCCACTTCTTGGATAATCTAGTTTAATTCAACCTTTGTTGGTTCTTGACTTTCCTTAGGGAGGCAAGGGAGCTCAGAACTCAAGAGAGCAACACCCAGCCTTGGGCTTTCCCTGGTAGAAGGATTGAGCAGGGTAGCAATGTAGGTTGTTCGTTGCACAAGAGCATTGGCCATGGGAGAGAATGTGGCTAGAAATCCAGCCTGTAACCGTTTGCCAAGCTGGGCAAGCTGCCAAGAGGAAAAGGCAGTCTTTAAAAATTTTTGCATAAAAGAGCCTTATTGGCTAAGGGAGGTCCTGGTTGAAGGAAGGAAAATATTTTCATTTGGGAGGAAGGTGAGTCATTAGTAAAAAATAACAACAACAAAAATCCAGCAAAAACACCAATTTCAGCAAATTACTCTGTTATGTGTATAGTTTTTAACTAGATTTTCATATTGAGGATTTAAAACAGGTGACATGCTCGGTATCAGGGAAATACAAATCAAAACCACGATGAGATACCACCTCAAACCGGTCAGAATGGCTAAAATTAACAAGTCAGGAAACGACAGATGTTGGCGAGGTTGCGGAGAAAAGGAAACCCTCTTTACAAAAAAAGGCAGGGGGCACCTGGGTGGCTCAGTCGGTTAAGCATCTAGTTCTTGATTTCGGCTCAGGTCATGATCTCAGGGCTGTGAGATCGAGCCCCATGTTGGCTCCACACTGGGTGTAGAGCCTACTTAAGATGATCTGAAGGGGCACCTGCACCCCAATGTTTATAACAGCTATATCCACAATAGCCAAACTGTGGACCAGAGCCCAGATGTCCAGCGACAGGTGAATGGGTAAAGAAGATGTGGTACATATACAATGGAATACTATTCAGCCATCAAAAAAGAAGAAATCTAGGGGCGCCTGGGTGGCACAGCGGCTGGGCGTCTGCCTTTGGCTCAGGGCGTGATCCCGGCGTTGTGGGATCGAGCCCCACATCGGGCTCCTCCGCTGTGAGCCTGCTTCTTCCTCTCCCACTCCCCCTGCTTGTGTTCCCTCTCTCGCTGGCTGTCTCTATCTCTGTCAAATAAATAAAATCTTAAAAAAAAAAAAAGAAATCTTGCCACTTGCCACGACATGGATGGAACTAGAGTATCATGCTGAGCAAAATAAGTCAATCAGAGAAAGACAATTATCATATGATCTCACTCATGTGTGGAATTTAAGAAACAAAACAGAGGATCATAGTGGAAGAGAGGGAAAAATAAAACAAGACAAACTCAGAGAGGGAGACAAACCATAAGAGACTCTTAATCACAGGAAACAAACTGCCAGATGGGAGGGGTATGGGGGGCATGGGGTAACTGGGTGATGGACATTAAGGAGGGCACGTGATACAGTGAATACTGGGTATTATATAAGACTGATGAATTACTGAACTCTACTTCTGAAACCAATAATACATGATATGTTAATTAATTGAATTTAAATTAAAAAATAAAAGTTTATACTGCTATTTAAAAATAAAACAGGTGATATGGTAATGCTAACCAACACCAAAGAAATTTAATGGACTGTCCCCAAGAACTTTTTTTGGTATCCGTTCATGATATATTCATTCACTATATTGTTATGAAGGGCCTTCTGTGTTCCAAGGATGATGGTAGGAATTGAGGGTAAAACAATGAATCAGATCAGCATGGCTTCTGTCTTCACACAGCTGACACCCTTGGGGCAGACAGAGACAAGGTAAGCTTCGAGGGGACAAGTGTGATGAGACACCCACAGTCAGGCAAGATCTTGGAGGAGGGGCTTGTTTATGGGGGACACAATAATACCTGGGAGGATGAGAAGGGAAGGGACCTCTTCCATAGATAGTGGAGTCTACTTTAGACTAGAGGAGAGGCTCTTTTTCCATTGCAGCAAGAGGAATGGCAGGAAGGATGAGTGGGTATATATACTCATTATTGCTGTGTAACAAATTACCCCACAATGTGACTGTTTAACACAATGCATTTATCGTGCATTTATCCTGTGGGTCAGGAGGCCTCCAACCATATCTTCACTGGGACTTCTGACTCAGAATGTCTCACAGTTGTGATCAAGAAATGTGCCTGGGTTGTAGTTATTTCCACACTCACCTAGGGAAGGATCCGCTTCCAAGCTCACTCGCAAGGTTGTTGGCAGGATTCCGGTGTTTGTGAGCTGGCAGACTGACATCAGTTCTTCACTGGCCATTGTCCAACAGGCCGTCTTCAGTTTCTTGCCACATGGGTGTCTCGCAACATGGCAGGGCGAGCTGGAGAGGAAGCAGGAGAGGGAAGCAAGATGGAAGTCATAGATTTCGTGTGACCTAACCTCAGAAGCAATAGCCTGTCACTTTGCTGGGCTCTTCCTTAGAAGGGAGTCAGTCCAGCCCACCTTCAAAGGGAGGGGATCACACAGGAGTGTGAATACCAGGAAGTTGGGATCCTCAGGGACCAGCTGCCTACCACAGTGTAGTTAGTTCGATTGGAATGTGGTGGCAGGAAAAGTGACATTCTCTTGTGATGGCTTCCATGTCTTCTGTGAGGTAGGACAGTCCTTTTGTTCAGGGCTGTGGAGAGTCACAATTTGCTGGAGAGGGTTTGAGCTGGTTGTTGTGTATCACAGAAGAGAGAATTCACCATGGATATTTACAAGAATCGCGAAGCAGTTTGTTTGTTTATGTATTTTAAGTAGGCTCCACACCCAGTCTTTCGCCCCAAGATCATGGAGGTGGCAAGGCAGCCTCCTGGGCATGGGCACCAGGGCCTTGGGTTTTAATGCTAGCTGTGTCACATCAACCCCGGATAAAGGGCTGCACCCTTAGTAAAAGGAAAAGCTAGAAGAAAAAAAAAATCTGTCGTTAAAGAGACACCAGGAAACTTACCTATTTCCTCCTAGGCTGTGGATGGAAAAACACCTCCCATAAAAATGTATAACCATAGTTCACCCTCATGCAGTTACTTGTTGGGGCCTGTAAATGCCAAGCCAAACAAATAGAGTGGTTCTGGACCAGAGCACCATGGGCTCCTGGTACGTATAATCCCGAGTCAGTCCTGTACGGAAATGGAGCCTCAGCCCAACTTCATGCCATTCCCACAAATCCTCAACTGAACATGAGCTTACAAATCAAAATTACAAAATACGCTAGGAAAAGTCACAAGGGGAGGGAATCAGAAGGAAAATAAGGTAACAAAAAATCAGATTCCAAATGATCAGTACAGGCAGTGGATACCAGCAGAAGAGGAGCAGGTAATTTGAGTCCATGGCAGGGACCAGGAAAATAATTTGGCTGTTTACTCAAAAGCCTTAAAACCTTTCATTCTCTTCTATTCAGCAACATGATTCCTACAATTTTTTATTAAAGAATGATCAGATATGGACATATAATGATATTCATCATAGTGTTTTTAAAATAGTAAAAAAGCAACAACTTGGAAACAACCTTCCATCCAAGAATAGGGCAGTGAATAAGTAAATGATAGAAATGTTATAGTGTTATTTACATTTATGAACAGTTTTAATGACATGAGGATGTGCTTCCAATATAATATTAAGGGATAAGAGCAAGATCAAAAACTGCTTGTTAAAATGGCAGTGTTCAGCTCTCCAAATTATTTAGCTACACAAAAATATTTCATTCTGTTCAAATAGGTACTCGATGTATTCAGCATTCTGTTCAAATAGGTACTCGATGTATTCTTGAATACATCAAGACTTGGCAAAGTCTTGCCAAGATTTTGTTGGAGGTTTCAGCTGTATTGAAAGAGAAAAGCCTACAAAGAATTTAAGTATAAAAATGTATAAATAATAGTTTGCACAGATAGACTTTAATTTCAAATTCTGATGCACTTAAAAATGCAGTCAACATTCACCTACTTGAATTAAAACACCATACCGAATCTTTCTATTTTGGGTGTAAGAAGTTCTCAGGGAGTTTAGGAGTTAGTAAATTTCTGTTCCTGTCTTTGGATGTGATCGCGTATGAACTATTTATGCCATTAGAGCCAGGATATGGCCACTTAGATACCAGTGATTTGACCATGATTTCACATCTCACGGTAGCAATGAAGAGCATGCCTCCACAATCCTTCCACCTCTATGCATTGAGAAGATGCAATATTTTTTACTGAACAGTGATTTGGTTGTTGAAAGCACTTGTCATCCCGCATCGGGTTGGATTACAGAGATGCATGCTAGCCACTGTCCTCAGGTTGTCATCTGCACAGAACCGTCTACAAAGAAAACACAATCCCTGTCCCACTTTCAGGGTTGGTAGAACACGGGTTTACACTCTGGAGGTTTATCCTGAAGTTGCTAAGTGACACGGTGACATGTTTCACTTTGCTCAGTCACAGAGGCAGGGAATCTGGTAAGTACTTACGAAAAGAGGTCTATAGATTATGAATACCATCAAACGGAGCAGTAACAGAGCCATAAGGCACCTCCGTCTTATTTGGAAGGCAGCGTGTCTTAATGGTGAGAGCAAGGGCTAAAGGGGTTCCTCCTGCCTGTACAACCTCATTTTTTCATTTACAAGTGTTTCTTGGATCTGAAACTTACTACATTTCGAATACTGCCAAGCGCTATGGATACAGATTTTTAAAAGACATAGTTCCTGACCTCAGTGTCATGGATTATGTGGATTAAACTGAAGTCCTTCTCTGGGAGAGACGCATATTTCATCAGCAATTATGGCATGGTTGATGGGCAGGACAAGGCACAGCACTGGACCTGCACAGCGAACGGACCAATGGAAGAGTCTTAATAATCTGCGGGGACTGACAGTGGGACTCAGTGGGGTGGGAACCACACCCACACCAACATGAGAGGCAATGTGGAGGAGGGAGGGCGTTGGAGACCCAGCTCAGGAGTCACTGTTAGGAAGCAGATCTGTCCATTGCAGCAAGATTCCAGTTGCTGGAAGGGGTTGGAAGGTGACTTTCGGTCTTGGGGTAAGTTGGATTTAACCAAGGCAAACTCTCCATTCAGAGTGTAAACTGAAACACCAGACAGAGCAAGGACAACACAACAGAAGTAGGGCAGCGGGTTCACTATTAACCGAGAGCTGAAGGAGGGGAAAATTGGATTCAGAAGCAGAGTCACCAGAGCTCCTAACAAGCGGGGAACCACAGAGCGGCTCCGTAGCTCAGGGAGCAGTATAGGAGGCTGATGGTGTCGTCCTGGGAACACAGGGTTTTGAAAAGACCAAGACAACTAGAGAGCAAGGTTCTTAAAGGGAGGGATCTTCCTGGCTATCGCTAGACTTGGTACCTGATAGGTGTTCAAACAATGTTCGTGGGTGAATGAACTACATGAGTGACTCTGTGCTCAAAATGATCTGGATAATGGGACTTCGAAAGTGATTTGTTCTGCAATTAGGTTTGGCCGGCGAATTAATGTTGTGCTGAAAGCTTAATAGGAGCGGGTGAGCCCAGCAGCAGGGGATTTTAAGCTGGGATGGCTAGCAATTCATGGAAAGGACAGATTCCTTTTTCTTTAAAACAAAACATAAACCTTGGAAACAATTATCACGTGCTTGGATGAGACCTGGGCCTTCTGTAACATATAAAATGGAAGAGAAGTTTCTGTTCGGGGTAATTTTAAGGGAAAATAGTACCAACTGGCCACACAGCTCAAAGGAAGCATGGTATGTCTAATTGTGGTTAGACCTGACATGGGTCCATCATGCTGCATTAGCTGAAATGTGTCTTTCTCAAAAGTTCTGAAAGTATGCCCATATTCAGTGATGTTAACACCATGTGTTACAATATTAAAGATTGTCTAACCCAGCAACTGAGATTTTTCTTATTATTGAGCCTTTTTTTCCTGATAGTAATTAGCTAATTAACAGTAATTAGCATTATGGTTCCTGGTTTGTGAAACCCACATCATCTGCATGAAGACAGATAATCATGTTTGCCATGAAGGAAAGACATGATAATTATTCTAATTTTTAAAATTTATATATTTGTTTGTTTATTTATTTATTTATATACTTATTTTAAGTAATCTCTACACCCAACATGGGGCTCAAACTCATGACCTTGAGATCAAGCATCCCATGCTGTACCGAGTCGGCCAGGTACCCCATAATTATTCTAAATTATAAATCAGATTACTTAGCTCCAAGTATAAAGGGCAGGGGGGAGTTGTAACTAAGACTCAGTCCTGGTCTATAGCATTTGAGTTTTTAATTTATTTTTCTAAGACACCACACTTTAATTTTTGACAATGATATATGATAAGACATTAAAGAAACATTTATAGACTATCTCTGCCAAATCATATAGTTAAGTCCATAAATTGTTTCTGTCCATGGAATCAAAGGCCCATATCGGATGAACTAATGTTTTATATTAAAAAATACAATCTGACATTATCTTTTTTTCCAATCTGACATTATTGTTTATTCATCCCTCAGTAACGTGAAATGGTTTATGGCAGTGATCTATAATGGAAAAATTGTACCAAAAGCCTGTTAGCAACTCATGGAAGATAAAATCAAGAGATTAAGTTTGGAGTCTGTTGACAAAAAAAGCTGGGACAGTTTTTCAGGGACATATGCAACAAATTGATGCGATATTTCAAAGCAAGAAAGTTGTCTGTTTTGAAATTAAGAAACACTGTTCTTTCATCCTTCTGTAAGAACTGTACCTGAAGGGTTATTTAGAGTAAAAAATTAGTCCAATACTCAGCACAAATTCTAAATATTACTGGCAGTGAAGGATCTTCTAAAACCTTTTATACTTAAGATCATCGATCTTATGTAAGTAGATAGAATTACAGAATCCCAGTTTAGAAGGATTCTGGCATTGACAGATGTGGACAATATTCCGCAGCTATAAATTGGTACTTCGTAACTCACTACATTGTCAATAGAAATATGCATGTCTGTAAGTGCTAAAAGTTATGGGAGAAATAGATCTCATTAGCCTCGTCCCTCTGAAGTCTTCAGATTTTTAAAAACATTTTTGGAGAATGCAACCATTCCCCCCCCCCCTAAATTTTCTGGAAGTCTCACACATAAAACTGATAAAAGTAGACTTGCTTTGATTAAAACAGCTAACCTTTCTCAGTGGGAGTCAGGAAATCTCTGAGACACCACCAAAGAATATCCCAGGGTCTTGCTGAGCAGAATTTGAAAACACTAATTGACACTAGATGTTCCAAATGTCAATCCTCGGAGTAAGGCTTTCTTGGAGTCAACCCAGAGAAAGCAGAAAGAAGGAAATAATAAAGATAAATATAAGAATTAATGAAACAGAAAATAAACATGCAAGGATCAACAAAGCCAAAAGTTGGTTCTATGAAAAGCCTAATGGACATGACATACCTGCAAATATGCATGAGCGAGAGAAAAAAAGTACAAATAAACAGTATTAGAAATGGAAAAGGAACACACCTGTAGAGATTGCAGAGATTAAAAGATAGTAAGAAGATATTATAGGCAAGCTGATATCTATAACCTTGAGAACTGAGTAAATGTACACATTCCTCAAAAATTTAACTTACCAAAACTGGCTCAAGAAGAAATAGAAAATTGGAAAGTCCTTTAATTATTAACTCATTTGAATCAGTAATCAAATTGTTTCACCAGACCCTTAACATTGTACTAGTGAGTTCAACTCAGCATTCAAGGAACAAGTCATTTTAATTGTATTCATTTGCTAGGGCTGCCATAACAGAATGCCACAGATTAGATGGCTTAACCAACAGAAATGTATGAGTTCTGGAGAAGTCCAAGATCAAGGTGTTGGCAGGTTTGGTTTCTTCCAAGGCTTCTGCTTGGTTTGCAGAACGCTACTGTCCTGCTTTGTCCTTATGAGGTCTTTCCTCTATATGTGAACATCTCTGGAGTCTCTCTGGGGATCCAAATTTCCTCATCTTGTAGGAGCACCAGTCAAATTGGATTAGAGCTTACCCCGAGGACCTCATTTTAACTTAATCATCTCTAAAAATCCTATCTCCAAATAGTCATATTCCAAGGTGCTGGGAGTTTGAATATGAATCTGGGGGGATATATTTCAGCCCATAACACTAATCTTACACAAACTTCTTTATATTACAGAAAATGATGAAACATATCCCGGCTCATTTTATTTGCCAGAGAGAGAGAGCACAAGCAGGGGGGAGCAGCAGAGGGAGAGGGAGAAGCAGACATTCCACTGAGCAGGGAGCCCAGACACAGGGCTGATCCCAGGACCATGGGATCATGACCTGAGGCGAAAGCAGATGCTTAACCAACTGAGCCACCCAGGCGCCCCTTTCCCTGCTCATTCTAAGGTCAGAAGGGAAAACTAATCTCACTCATAAGAGCAGATGGAAAATTCCTAAAAGTACTTATAACCTAACCCAACACTGTGTTGAAAAATATAATAATCACAGGGTTGAGTTTATTACAGAATATTATAGGAACTAAAACTCTGTGCTCAGCGGTTACAATTCATGGTAACAAGAGTTTAAAATTGATTAGTTTACCTGTACTTAGTGATTGAAGAAAATGTACTTATTTGAAGGTGAATTTGATTTACATAAGACATGGAATTTTGGGTGGTGTTACATTCTTTAAATATACAGGTCTTTTATAAAACTGATTTTTACTGTGATACCTTCTCCATATTTGGTCTTATGTTCATTAGAGCTTTTCATGTGCTGCCGAGGCCTTTCAGGAACACCACCATGAAGCTGAAGGATCCACATTCATAAAAACATGCTAGTTTTCACACAAGTCCTAATGAGCTTCTGGTTGAATCGTTCAGAGGAGAATGCCAGCCTCTGATTTTAAATGTACTCTTGGAGCAAATGTCTATCAGCGTGTGGCTGCTTACATCTGTTATTTTAAGATACTGATCAAGAGGAACATAGCATTTCACCTCCCCTATGTTATTTGTGTGCCTTAATATAAAATCAGTGTTGGAAAGCTAATTACGGTATTCTGGATTTTGCAGTCCATAGGCATTTGCGATCATGAGTGGGTGTTATTGAAGAGGAAAAATAAAGGAAATACAGTCAAGCAAAGACTATTCAGGAAATTTATAGGTTTAAATATCACTCCAGTTCAAAGACTTTCTATTTATTTACTTATTTATGTATTTCTTTAGTAACAGGAACAAGCTGTCTTATATGTTGTATCTGAAGATCTAAACAAGAAAAGGCCTTGTGTCTTATTAACTGAGGTCACTGTGTTAAAAAAAAACACCTTCAGGTCACAAGGACAATCCGTTACGGTGTCTTCGTGAGGATGGACTAATTTGCCCTGTTGCGTGGCCTCGTCCTCTCCCCCCCACCCCGATTCAAGGTGGCCATCTTGCCAATACATGGGCTAGGCGCAAGGTGCATTGGCTGAAACCACGGATGAAGTAGAACGAATCTGTACCCACTATCAGAAAAACTCAACATTTGTATCCTGTGCACAGTGGGTCAGTATAATTGTATTTGTATATGAAGGATAGCATTTCCCACAATAATTTTATTGGAGTTTTTGAGACAATATTTTGAGGTACTGACAGATTTTTTTTTTCTGTAATTCTTTGTGCCTTGTGACATTTTCTTTTGCCCAGGCAGCTGGGCCTTCTGCACTCACTTCCTCAGGACAGAGTGACTGAGCAGCAGGCAAAGAACAGTGAAGCCAGCTCTTGACTTTGAAGTTTTAGAAGCTGAAGCCTGACATAGGGTAAAAGACTGGAAAGGATTGCTTGAAGATACTCAAGGAGGCAGATGGTCTCAGATCCATTTAGGACACTGTTGGAGTGACCTTGTGTCAAGCAGGTTGACAAAGAAAAAGAAACACCTATGTGGCAGTCTAGGCAGGTTGCCTGAGAGTGCCATCACCTTCTGCACTTAGGTGTGGCACATGAGCCGAGAACGAGCTTGTGGGGCCAGGAGAGCAGTGAGGTTGCCTTCCCCAGCCCAGAGTTATGTGAGAGCAGCAGAATGTTCCTTCCCAAGCGCCCAAGAATAGCATTAACATGGCCCAGAAGAGGCCCTAGACCAGAGGCTGCTGGAAAGTTTGGGAAGGAGGCAGTCCATAGCAGTGACCTCCATGGGTCTCTGGCCTGAGGCTAGTGAAGGCCAAATGGGATTAGGGACTTCTCAGAGGATGCCAGTATACATAGGTGATGACCCCAGTGCCGCCCTTAGACTCAGGCACAAGGTTACCTTTGCTCTGGGCTTGGCCTCTTCTAGTTACCCTTCTCTCACACGGCAGGGAATGTGCCTCCTGGAGCCCAGACCCCCTTTCCTGGGCCATGCCCTGGGTACCTGGGGTCCTGCAATTCCTGGTCCAAACAGCCCTCAGCCCACTTCCAGGGCCTGTCTGGGTTGCCTCCCTTGACCCATCTTTATGAGGGGGAGGGTAGACTGTACTGCTGGTGTTTGTACCCGTAGGCCAGAAGGGGGGCCCTTGGCAGGCTGTGTTGACCGAAAGTGCATATGTGGGTGTGAGCGGAGCTCACGGCTCTTACAGAGCAGGACAGGCCTGGGGGCAGCAGCAAAGGGTGGGCCTCAGGCCAGAAGCCAACTCTCAGTGCGGCCACTTCCCAGGTCATCAAACATGTATATTTGTTAAGTTGAGGATAGTACATCTTTTAATTAACAGTTTTTAGCTTGACTTATAATGTCAATGTTTAGACATATAGAGTGTGGGTTTCCATTTGTACCTTTGTGGTCGTCTCATCTCCCTGCCCCACTGTGACATCTCAGAGTGTCAGCCTTCCACTCTGCTCCATGGCAGGCCTAGCATGGTGCTCAGTGAGTGTTGACTGAATGAATTTGGAGAATGCATGTGTTTTTGACAGCTGTTCGCCTGAAAACCCATGAAAAGTTAACTACTGGCACTTAGAACCCATGGGAATATTCTGGTGGAGTTTGGAAACAATACACAGGGGTTGGCATAGGTTGAACACCACTAATCTTCGTCTCAAGGAAGATGGGGTGTCACTGCTGCCTCTGAGGAAGTAGAGTAGGAGAAGCCCTTGACTTGATTACAGTCCAGGAAGCAAGCCCGGGCTTCTGCCTCAGCGCCGGCCTTGGCGAGACCCAGTTGGCGGCACGTGGGCTTCCTCTAGAGCTTGCCATCAATGGGTCTGGAGCCAACAAGCCCGTGCTTCTGGGCAAGCAGGGCTTGGCTCCTGCCTTGGGCTCGGAGACCGTGCTGGCGCCGCTACAGAGTGCTTGGCCCTGCTTTGCTCTAATGAACCAGGCTATCAGGGGCGAACCGGGTCTTGGTGACGTCTAACCCGCTTCTTCCAATCAGCTGTTTCAGCAGACCTCCTTTGCAGATGCCTCAGCTGAGGGCAGAAGTGCTGAAATGAAGGCTATTACATAATGATTTTATGAATAACACATAGCTTCCTAAAACAGGTCTTTTTCTATTACATTCTCAGATCAGGTTTTAGAACCAAGCCAATTTTAGGCTCTTGTAGTAAGAACCAGTCTAGGAACCTTCATCAGGTGTGACGCATTTGATGCAAAATATAGATGGCCAAGGAGTGACGTTGCCTGGTAATAAGTGCAAAGACATGATGGCCACTAAAATATATATGAGCTCAGGGACGTATGTCAAATGACACACTGAAGGATAATTAGGTGAAAGAAGGAGGTAGCTATCCTAGCTTTATTTGGCATAAAACTAAAATGGATGGTTTCATCCCACATTTACTAGATGGGGGGGGGTGTGCCACATTTACTGAGCTCTGGGGGAGTCTTTTGATCTATTAAAGCAGAGCGGACAGAGCCCGGAACATCTCCAGGGTCATGAGCATTCTATGGTGCTGACTGGGTTTGGAGCTTAATTATTTAAATGTTTCCAGACTCAGATGACTGATGAGCTAACATATTTTTAATTCAGGCTTTCACAGAGCAAGCTGTAAGATGTGCCCAAAGCAAACGCTGTAGAATGCCTTGCTAAACAGACACAAACTGAAAATTCCAAGCCATGTATTTTACTGTGGTGTTCACATTTGAAATTACGAGTTTTAAATTTTATCCAAATTTCAAGGGAACAGAGCTTGGCATCCGTTCTTGTCCTGAGCGAAGGCTTTCGTAAAGAGAAGTAGAGTTTGTTTTGTTGTTGTTTTTAAAGAGAGAAAAGAATGCTGTTAGAATAAAGAAAAAGAGCGTTGCCAGAATGTTCTACTTAATTTAGCCCTCTAAAGATAAACACACTGGTGAATCATTGCGTGCTGATGTTACTATTTTAACATTAATTCTGTAACCTTTTCCTGCTGCTTCCTGTCTACTGAGTAGGTGGGTTATAGGTAGAGTCACTTAGGGGAGAGTTTGTTCCTGTCAAACTCCTTTTAAGTTTTCCCATGGCTCAAACTGTTTCTGCTATAAGCAGTCGCTACTGGGGAGCTCTTAAAATAGTGCTTTAAAGAATAAGAGCATATCGGAGAATTATTCAGTTCGTAGAGATTCTGTAAAGGTAAGACAGTTTACAGATCATCAGATTTAGTAAGTAATTGATCTCACAGGAGTTGCAGACACTTTATAACACTATGCAGATGGGATCTGAATCTTGAGAGTTGGTCCTGCAAAATTGGCCACGGAAAATACTTGCCCTGTCCCCAGCAAGCCAGATCTTCGTATCACTCTATTCCTTGTCTCCTCTGTCTTGATACTGTGTCTTTTTAGCATATGTTCCATTTTCCAGGTTAAGGGTGACTAACTAGGCTGGTCATCCTTTCTCAGAAGATTTCCTCTTGGTGGTTATGCTAGTGGCAGAGGCTCTCATCCCCCCCGCCCCCGGCCCGGCTTCACTGGCAAATGCACTGTCTTATTTATGTTTATATCAGAGTATCAGTAATAAATGTTGACAGTATACGTTTCTGAATATATTATAACGGGTTTTCAGCAAGTGAGGTTTTTAGCTATAGAAATACTGGCTCTCTCTGTAAGAATCACAGCATCCAACTATGAGGCTGTTTTTAGAGCTTCACAGCATTTGAGGCAAGTCCTGTGAACGCACTCAGGTGGCCCCCACTCCTTTGGGTCTGCCCAGTGTCGTGCCCTCACTGCTGCCTCCCCCCTTCCTTTGTTTTTCTTCCCAGCATCCCTATCCAGGCCACATCATCCTGCTCTATACTCTGGATCATTCTTTCTACTCCTGGCATATCATTTCCCCTCGCATGTTCTCACTCTCATACTGTCGAAGAGCCCATTCGTTTTTATTTTGGGAAAACCCATTGTAGTCACTGGGAAAACCAAGTGAATTCCAGGAAGACCGTTACTCAGCCTAGTCTCCGAGAAATGGGAGAAAGGCTGCTTAGGAGCTTATTGCTGTCCGCTCCTTGAAGGAGTGCTGTGAAGGCTGAGGGGAGCTGCCTCCCATAACACAGAGTTTCAGCTGTGCTCTTGCTAAAAGATTTTTGAATTCTTAACCCAACATTGGCCTCAGCACTTTTGGTGTTAGCCTCAGAGGCATCCTAGACCCAGTTGTTTAATGCCATATAGAATTAGATTCTTGGAAGTCCCCCAAGTCTGCAGTATTGAAACTCTTCTTTATAATCCCTCTACTCTTTTCTCCTGCTAAACACCTTTTCATTCCCTGCTCAGATCCCACTACTGGGGCCTTTTCTGGTATAGTTCCACCACCTACCATGTTTTCTACCTATTAACCCCCATTCAAGACCTCAGGTGCACCTAGGGGAGCAGCGGTGGGCATCTGGGCTGTCTTTCAGCCCATTCCCAGGGAGAGGGAACTTACTTGCTTGATGACATGTAGTTTGTTAAGATAATGGTGATGTACTGGGCTGAATAGTATCTCCCCCCACCCCACCCCCAGGAGGTCTGCATCCTAGTCTCCAGAACCTGTCAATATGTTACTGTACATGACAAGGAGACTTTGAAGATGTGATTAAGTTAAGGACCCTTGAGTTGGGGACATTATCCTGGATTCTTTACCTGAGCTGTATATCATCACAAGAGTCCTTTAAGAGGAAGGCAAGGAGGTCAGAGAGGAAAAGGCAATGTGACAGCAGAAATACAGACTGGAGTGATATGGCCATAAGCCAAGGCTGGCAGCTTCTAGAAGCTGGAAGAGACAAGGAGTGGATTCTCCTTCAGAGCCTCCAGAAGGAATTCAGCTCTGCTGATACCTTGATTTTAACCCTAGAAGGCTCATTTCAGACATCTGACTTCCAGAACTATAAGAATAAATCTAGGTTGTTATAAGCCACTAAATTCTGGTGAATTATTACAGTGACAACAGGAAACTAATAAAGATGAAAAGACATAGGCAAACCATAAGAGACTCGTAACTGTAAGAAACAAAGTGAGGGTTCCTGGAGGGGAGATGGGTGGGGAGATGGGGTATACTTGGGTGATGAGCATTAAGGAGGGCACACAATGTAATGAGCACTGGGTGTTATATGCAACAGATGGATGACTGAGCTCTACATCTGAAACTAGTAATGCACTCTATGTTAAGTAATGGAACTTAAATAATTTTTTAAAAAAATATGAAAAATTAAAAAAAAAATTTAAAGATGAAAAGACAATGCAAAAAGCACACTGGAAGCAGAACTGTGACTCAAGGAGAGAAAGCACCCACAGGATGGCTCCCTGCTTCTTAAAGAGCAACCACACCAGCTCCCCATCTTGGCCTATGTAACCTGCTGATAAGCGAGAGCCTGGTTAAACCCTGATTGCTGTCCAGTGCCTTTCCGTCTCTTGCCCTTCATACCAGAGACAAAGGTTTATCTCCTTTCCCCCTTGGCTCTCCGGAACTCTTCTGCAGCTATCTTGGAGGCATCTTCCTCCAAGACGGTAGCTCCGTGTTTGCTGTGGTGCCCATCAGTTCTTCTAGAACCATTTAGATGGCTGGTGTGGATGCTCACTGCTGTCTGTGCCAAGTTCAGTGGTGTGAATGGTAATGAGATGAGACCCTAGTCCTTAAATGTGGGATCTTATCCGTCATTTCCGTAGAGAAATGGTCTTAGTGGGAAAATTCTGAGACTTTAATTTCCAGTTAAATCAATCAGGCAAACTCATTGATTACCTTCTAGGTACTCAGCACTTAGCTCTCGGTGTCCTGTGTTGATTCAAGAAATTTGGGTAGTCTACGTCTTCCTTTAGCGAGTGCCTGAATAAAGAGCTAAAAGCCACATGGTGAAAAAGAACCATTTCCCCAATTAATCTGAAGCCTAAGTAAGTATTAGTACTTACCATATTTTACTAATGGATGGCAAAATGTACTTTCGAAAGAGGAAACTAAATTTTCATTGGGCCATTTAAGAAGATCAGGCAGAAATTGATGAATGAGTGGGAAAAAAAGTGACCAGTACTTTTCAGGCATGATGGAATTCTCCTGTTGGTGAAAGTGAAGTGGCTGATGTTAAGAACGGGCCCTGCCGGGACTGCAGTGTTTGTCTGTTTCTCCATGTGTCACTTACCTAGTCAGGTACTCATTCTAGAAACAATTGCTGAGCACTTAATAATATTCTCAGAGCTGTGAAGACCGACTAGATCCCTGTCTTCAGGGACTGTACATTATAGCGGAACTAATCAATACGTATTTGATAAGGAATTATCCAAGGTAAGAAACATCTTGTTACTAAAAAAATGTTTAGCTGCTTAAGTTTAAGTCACTCAGAACCCAGGATACCTAATTTGATGAATCCCAGAGAAGTATCCCATGAAGGAAGTTCTCTTGGTTGCAGAGTGGTTTTGCCCTTGCTGGCCTAGGAAAAGCTCTTTAAGATCCAGCCTCAACCTTTCCCCCTTTCCATGCTATACAGCTAATTAAAATATCCCACCATTTCTTTCTAGAACCATGAGTTGGGAAGGGGTGTGAGAGGCCCTCAGTCCATTCTGCTGACTTGGGCACAAATGCTTTTAGGAGCCAGGTACGTCAAATAGGTGTGTGTGGCTCAGTGGAAGACAATTGGGAGTAGTGCGTACTTTGGCAAATTGAGAGCGTATGCCTTGCCGAAAGCTCTCAAGGTCTGGCTTTACCAAACATTCATGTTAGCAGGCCAAGTTTGATTAGACTGCCAGTTGGCAGCCCTTGATGGCTCATCTTGGAAACAGTAGGCTGACCCTTTCTGAAAGCCTATTAGAGACAGTTGTCTTTGAGTGTTTGGGTGACAGGCTGCCCTCAGTCAGGCCAGTGTGCACTTGCCGGCCATCTGTCAGTTGGGGGGACCTTGCTATCTGGTTGGGATGAGCATCTGTCATGCATTTCACTAAGTGATGGCTTGTGGAGAGAAATTGTTCAGGCTGTATATTCCTGGAGAAGATTCTGTGAACCCGCTTTTCCCTCTGGTTGCTGGTTTTATAACAGTAGACTCATGCACAAAGCAGCTGTAATGGCCTTTTAAGCAACAGGCCACTCTTTTGGCTGATGGATGGAGTCAGGAGCTCTCTTTTGCCAATTACTCAGCACCAAATCAGACTGATGCCTTCCTCTGCATTCCGGGGACCCAGTTGTATTGCTGCCGACTCAATAATTTTTTGAGCATTGGCCATAATAAAGTGTATGTAAAGTTCCTGAAAACTATTTTTAAAAATCCTTGAAGTGATAAATAAATTGGGCTGGATAATGGTAAGCATATATCATTCTGCTTTGATTTATAGATTTATAATTTCGTCTCCCTTCAGAAATAATTTTTAAATGCAGTTATCTCCTGGAATTTAGAAAGAGCATGTGTCTGTTTACAGGCAGAAATTCTACATGTTTATTTTCATATTGATGCTACTGAGTACTTTTGAAGACCAAGAGATTTTTTTTGAAGGCACAGATTAGCTTTAAACATTTTATTAGTCAAATTGAGATGGAAACTTGAAGCCTTCAAAGAAATTACTCTTTGCTGTTAAAATTGGGAATTCAACAAAATCAGATTTTATGAAAAGCGGTTGGGTGTCTCCAGAGAGACTCCCCATTCCTGATAAATTCCATAGCATGTAGAGTTTGCAGGCAAAGCTGCTACAATAAAAAGACCTAAGTGTAAGTCCAGGTCTATGATTTGTGCAACCTCAGTCAAGCTTGTCTTAACCTCTCCAGGCTTGATTGTTTAATCTACAAAATGGGAATAATGGTAATAGTCCTGAACTCAGTCTTATCGTTAGGCTTAAGTGAAATAATGCACAGGGAAAGAACTAGGCACAGTGCCTGGCAGATAGTCAGTGCTCAAAAATGTGAGCTGCTCTTAGGGTGAGTAGCCTGCAACTCGGACACAGGTGTCTCTGGAAGAGAAGGAAGGAGCTCTTCAGTGGTCTCCCGCAGTCAGAAGCATCTGGGGAAAGGCCGTCTTGGGGGCAAGTTGCTAGGCAATGCTTGATGAGTTGTTTTTCACCGTAACCCCCCCCACCCCAAGGCTTCCCCTGAATGTTTGTGCAGGGCTAGGCCAACGCATAGGTCTGCCTTCAGTTTTGTGTTGGGCTACAACTCCAGGGCTGAGGCTTACTAGCCTTACACCCAAGAAATCCCATTTGGATGCAGGGTGTACTTCTTAGGGCACCCCTGGCTTATTGGTTGTATTAGAAAAACTAAGTATATCTTCCATATCGGGGAACCGTCTCTCTGTGACTTTGTCATGTTTCACTTGATTTCTTTCACTGAGATGGTCTGGTGACTCCTTTTGGCTTTCTAGCCACCAGTGCATTTATTTTGAGATTCACCATCGAGTAAGATCTGCCAGTGTGCACTCCTTGGTCCAGATGATCCTTTATTCCTTCTCATCCTTTTGTACAGTTATGGTAAGAGAAATGCTTTCCTGGACTTCTGTTTTTGTAGCTAAGGAGGGACTTCTGTGTGCAGGGGCTCCTCCCTGAGCACGCAGTTGGAAGCCTGTCTTTCTTATACCATAGGAGCAGTAACCAAAATTGACAGTAAGTGCCGGAAAGGTTCAAGACAAAAATTATGGGCTAAATGCCTCTTTCTTTCTTTCTTTCTTTCTTTCTTTCTTTCTTTCTTTATTTCTTTCTTTCTTTCTTTCTCTCTTTCTCTCTTGCTTTCTTTCTTTCTTTCTTTCTTTCTTTTTTTTTTTTTACTAGACTTTCCCAGACTGTTGTCAGATAAACATGAGTTCTATTGGAGTTATAAGAGTTATACCATGAGGAGATGAAATAAGTTTGGGAAACCTTGGTAGAGCATATTAAGAGGTAAGGGTCCATGAAAGAGAGTTCACCTTTCTGATCTTTCTTCCAAGAAATGGGACATGGGATCTGCTGAGATTCAAGGGGAGTGAGAATGTGCCTGAGAATTCAGTGACCAGCAGAGAGAAGGTGGATATGCAGACCCTCTCTGTGGTAATAGCACCAGGCCCTAAAAAAAGAAAAAAGAGATAACAAAGAGTAAAATCAGAATCAGGGGAACACATGGAATTTTGATGGAAGGAGTTTGTGCTACAGATGGCTGGCAAGCAGAACACTGCAGTAATCTAAATCAGAAAAAATTAGCATGTTCTCTCGATACATGTATATTTATTAATTTAGAAATTATATACATGGACCACTGTAATATTATATCATATATACTATGTAGCATAAAAACCAAACACTTTTAAGGTCAAGATCAAGGTGAAATAAACAATATTTCAAAAATAACAGAAGTTTGTTTTAAAAAGACTGAAGTCCTATGGGCAAAAATTACTAATTTTTTTAACAAAGCAAAGGTGGAGTATGCATTATTAATTTTCAAATCTTGGTTTAATGTTGTAAGAAACAGCAACCCCATGGCTTGGTCCTCTAGGAGTTTATCTTGATACGTGGCTTTCATGACAATCAGAGTTGAAAAGAGATCTCTTTGAAGAAGTGTACCTTTGAGCTTGCAAAATCCTAATTCATTGCCAGCAACCTTTCATCCAAACTCTTGGTTGCGATTCAGCTAGTAAATGGCTTTCTTGTCCATTGTCATTGGTTATTCTTGAAAACTAATCGATATGTGATGCATCTTTGGATTTTAGCAAATGAGTTGAAAATGTACACATACATAGAAAGGAAAAGCAAAAGAAAATTCACTGAAATTCTTCATTTTGAAGCTTTTCAAACCAAATAAAGAATTCAGTTTCCTAATCTATATTAATTCCATGCTGTGGAACTATTTACTCTATGTTTCAGGTCTGACATTTAGAGAAGTGAAGGTGCCATGAAACTCTGTACATTAAGTATTATTATAGCTTAATAACTTATCTTTTATATAAACATAAATGTTAATAGAAGTTCTAATTATTTCTTTCCTCACAATAGTGGATCACTCTGTACCCTCCTTGGTGTGTATTCAATCCGTTATAGAGACTATCAGTATAAGTAACCAAANTATATATATATATCCCAATTTAAAATCTAATACTCTCATTATGTCTGAATCTAAATCTAAAACTATTCAATGTTTCTCTTCTCCTTTCACACTCGGAATTCTCATTGACCATCCCCCTCGTATTTTGTCATGGTTTTCCAGTTTGACCTCTGTTTGTCAGTGTTTTTGTTAATTTTGAAATGACTGTTTCACAATCAATAATTATTTAAATACACTAATACACGTTATCAGCTTCTAACCCATTGTTTTTCATCTTGTGCCTTCTCTGGGTTTACATCTCATCTTGCTAAAGTGCATCTCTTAGTAATTTTTAGTGTCTGTATCTGTGTCTATGAAAGTGCCAATGTTCTGCTCATGAATGGGAGTATAGCCTAATGTGAAATTCAAGGTTGATAGCTACTTTCTTTCAGCATCTTGCCTGCTGACCTCAGAGACTGCTAATGAGCAGTCTGTGTTGGTCACAGTGTCATGACTCTCTTTCATTTCCAAGGTTTCCTGCGAGTTATCTTCCATATTCTTGTATTTTTGTCTCGGTTTTATTTTTTTTCTATTTGCTTTTGATGTCATGCTTTCACTTATCTCTTTGATAAACACAGTTATTAAAAAAACCTTTATGAGGTCGTCCATAACATTGAAATCATCAAGATTGAAATCATGTTTTATTGATTATTTTACTTACTTGCTTTTGAAATATTAGCGATCTTAATTTGGAATTCAGCTTGCACATCCATTTTGAGTGGAAGGTTTTATCTTCTTTTTGCTTTTTTTGTTTGATTTTGACTCTCTTTCTCTCCCCTTCTTTCACAGTTTTGTGGTTTGAAGTTGCCTCCACCTTGCCCTCTTCTCTTCCAGTCTAGAGTCGGCTCTTCCAATCACGTCTTAATGACGTCTTGGGGTTCCTGCATGATTTTGAGGGGGATGTTGCCGATCTAGTATGGAGGGAGCTGGCGTCAAGCTGATTTTGTTCCTGGTTTTGAGACTTTATCCTCCCTGTGCCCATCTAGGCTTTGTAAAGTCATGGCTTCTAGAAATGAGTCAACAGCCATTTATTTTTTCCAACTTCCTTTCTTGATTCAGGGGACCTCACTGAAGCAGAGCCTGGCTCTCACCCTGCCTTTCTCACATGGAGCTCTTTGGAACTCGTCACCACGTAGGAGCCATGCATGGGCTACCAGCCCACAGCACCCTTAGCAGAAGCCTAGTGTTACTTGGAGCTTTCAGCTCCTTTCTGATTCATGGGAGTGGTTACCTAGTTTTTTAAGCCTCACTGTCACTTACCTGTTTAATATTTTGTCTGTCATTGCTGTGTGTATGTGAAGCAGAAGGGTGATGTCCAAGAGTGGACTCACCAAACCACCTTGACCAAAAGTCCAAACATGTCAGATGACCATGTCTGGTAGTTATAACTTCATTAAGGTCTAGATGCCAAGCCAAGTTCCAAGTATGCTGAAAAGTGTCATGGCTTCCCATGAAGGTGTTATTTAAGTCTGTGTGAATACAAGGCTTTTTGTAAGGACTGTGTACAAGGGAAGAGAAGCAAATGTTAATAAGTAATTCAGGAGGCACCCCCTCCCACTTTACGCCAGAAGAGAAATCTCAAAGGAGAATGGTTAGGAATAATGGAAAACATAGGCATGTCGAGTAAGTATTCTCCTAACGTCCAGATAATAGAACATTAGATAAATGTCTAATTTTTTTGCCCTGATCTTCCTGGAAATACTATCTGTCGCAAAACTTCCTGTGAACTTTTTTTTAATAGTTCAGGGATTTGGTTTAGTACTTAGGAGAGTTATAAATCCAAGCACTTTGCTCATTGTCACTATCAATATACGATAGCTGTTCTTGTAAAAGCAGTATCTGAAATCTTTTCAAAACAGATTTCCAGTAGAATACTATTCCCAAAGGAACTGGGAGCAAGCTTGACTACTTTCTAATTGGTAGTCAATATCCTAGCACTTCTTTCTTTCTCTGGGTGAATCAGAAAGTGAGAAGATCAAGAAGGGCTGATAGGCTGATCTGGGTGTCCGAGGGGTCTGCTGTGCCAAGCAATATAATTACATGGACCATTCATTCTCTTAATTTCTCCATTCTAAGGAACAAAGTCTAGCTTTGCTGAGAAGTATTCCACTCGGTCCCCTGAAAACCAAACCATGATAGTTTTACCCTATAATTCTGAAGTTGCTACACCTCTTGGAAAAATGTGCTTCGTGTTCCCCACAGTAGCCATTTGCACTGCTCTTGACCTGCTTGGGCTTGGATTACAGTCGGATTACCCTGATTACCGCCAGCTCCCTTCTGTGTCCCCAACACGTGAAAGCATGTTGTAGGAAAGTTAAGAAATAATATCAAATAAGCATAACTTTTCTAGGAAGCCAGGATGTTTTAATCTTTGAAATTGAGAGAGGGAGAGTTGCTAATAGAGTGTTTTGAAGAAAGATGTGATAATGACCAGGTTTTCAGCAGGTGCATGGTGATGCATTTGAAGGACTAGATGCCCATTGGTAGCCTTGCTGTTGCTACCTTAACGGGTCAGGCCTGGAATCACAGACATTTTGTGACCAACCTTAGGCCAACAATCCTTTACCCCCACCTCCCCGGTGACACATTGCAGCCTTCTTTCTGTAGGTGGGATGGCACTGGGGGTGTTTGCGATGCAGGGCTCCAAATTTAGCACTGGCCTCAAACATATTAGTCTGATCTTTAGACAGCTAAGGAATGTGCATATGGGAAGGTTAACAAAAACAGGAACTAAGCCTATGTTTAAAACATGCTATAGAACTTTCGACTTATTGATGTTCCTACTGGGCCACACAGCATCTCTGGAACAATAAGAAAGGGCCTGGTAAGCATTTCATATGCAGGCATTCCCCAACTAGAGCACATGAACCATGGGCCTGAGTGAAATCAGGGGAGGCAGTGGATTCTCTCCGGAGCTTGAGGAAAATGTTCCACTCATTGTGCTTTTTCATTGTTACAGTGCCATCTTCTGATGGCAGGTAGGAGCGGAAGGGCAGTGGGGGTGCTGGCGGCAAAGGCAGGGGACATGGAGCAGATGGATATGTGGCAATTTATGCTGTTTGTCAACAGCCTCGTTCCTAATAGCCACTCTGCATTAGTTTTGTTATAGCTAGCCATCTTTCTATGTTGCTCATCCCTTGTTTATCTCCTACATCTTCCAAAGCAGCTGGAGAGGTTTGAGCAGGGTCGCCATCAGGTGAGGGAGGGAGCGTGAGGGGAGTCTGTGGCAAAACAGTATAAAGGATTATTTTCCACCCTTTTTAAATTGCAAAAAGGCACTGAAGGACCAGAGTCCCTCATCTGAAAGCCTTGGGGTCAGGTGTGTTTGAGAATTCAGAACTTTTGCGTTTTGGGAAGGTAACATGATGCATATACAGAATACTGCGTATCACCCCCGGCAGGGTCCGAACAGAGTCTCATAACAATAACATTAAAATTCTTATTGTGAAACACGTTATTTATTCAAAATGAGATAAGCAAAGATCTTAAATAGACTCTCATCCCTTCAAGTCATGTTGTGACACAAATGTATTTTGGAGCCCTACTTAAAAAAACAAACAACCTTAAGATTTTCAGAACTGGATTTTGGAATTGTGTATAAGAGATTTTGGTTATTATATAAATCACATCACGAGTTAGGCAGCGTTTAATGGTCTGTCCTTGGAACCTAATCAGTATTTAGGAGACCAATTGTTTTTCAAATGACCAACAAAACAAACGTTTGGCACGCAATCCATTTATAATTTGGTGACTAAATTGTATTAATGAAAATAATCAATAGTCTCATTTTGAACTGTGTACAAAGCTAGTATAAATATATTCCTATCAATCAATATGCACTGTCAGTATGTGACACTTCTTAGCTACTCCTTACCAAAATCTCAAACTTCATGAGATAGTTTCTCTTCCTTTTGTCATTCATATTTCCCTGTTAACTTCTAGCTAGCTTGCCCTAGATTTCTACTGATGACACTCAGTCTGGGAGCTTGGCAGTCTTAATCAGGGCAAGTAGATGAGATATGGAAGCCACAGTGATTTCAGTCTTATGGGATCCAGGCATTTAAAAAAACTATGTGAAGAATTTTTTTTTTAACTAATAGAGTGATATATCTTCAAAACTGTGACGGAATTGAAATAAGGGGGATAAAGTCTCAGTGCAAAAATTCAACTTTTCTTTGAAGCAAATATTTTCGTAGTAGTACAAATATCATAAACAGAGTGTTTTGTTTAAGCAATGAAGGAACCTCAAATTTATAGGAAAACCGGAAGTTATGTTAAAAACAAATACTTCCCAAGCTGTCGAAATGGAAGACAAGATTATAAATAATTTGCAAGTGGTTTGTCACCAGGAATTCCAGTGGCATGCAGAAATGTGAAATAAATGAATTGCTTTTCCAATTGAACAACCCTGAGGGTACGATAACACCACAACTGTTTTTGTAAATGTTGTCACATAGAAAAGCTGTAGCCCTTTCTGTCCTGTGGATTCATTGTATCATAGGTCAAATGAGGGCACTGTAAATGTTTTTACTATATCTGAGAGAATGCAGAAGACAGAGTTGTGCTGTCCCCAGAACCTAATGTCATAACAACCACAGGCTATGACACATAATTTCTTCAGCATTCTGCCCATCCTTATGCCTTGATATCGTACGTAGTTTTAGGTGACTTTGCATCTTTGCCAAATTAAAGAAAAGAAATATACTTTCCTGTGTTTGTAAATGCATTTTTCTTGATCCTCAGCATTCTGTTACTTAGGTGGCTACAGACTGTAACATGCGGCAGAGTCCCCTGATACCTTTTGACAGTTCTTTCCAGTGTTATTGGTGACGGTTAGTGAAATTCCTTTGAATTTCTCTGTCAGGATAGGTGGGCAGAAATTCTGACCAGAAATAGGGACACTCGTCATGATGAAAACAGAACTAAAACAGGATGACAATACTCAGCTCCTTAGCATTGAATTAGTGCCGGAATATTAAAGATAGCATTTATTTTAAAGTGGTCTTTTTGCTCTTCCTTGCCCACCCCCAGTGACAGTGACAGCCACCACCACAAACTTTAAAATCCTCAATTGAAAAGTTGCCCAGTCATTCGGTGATGTCAGTGATAAAGGCTGGACCACATTTAGATCAACCCCAAAGAAGGGATAATGTATTATAGTTTTCAAGATTCCTTTTTACCTTTTAATTATCTGTGCCTCTTCCTGCTCATGTTTGCTCTGGCATCTTTGGCAAAAGCACCGTGTTCTGCATAGCATGTGCACTTCTTTTCTGAAATGTGCAGTACATTCAACATTGCAGTGATTTTTTTTTCTCCTTTGCTTGGAACAGAGGTGAAAACCCCAGTGGATTCAAGTATCCACTTGATAGGCTCAGTCTCTCTTAATCAGCCTGTAATGGAGCTAATGGCTGTTTGTCATCCTTGGAGATATAAATTTCCTGGCGGTGTCTCCTGCAGACAGTGCATGAAGTATGCACTGTGTGCCAGCAAGGACTGATAGTCAGAGGAAGGGCAGGGTGCTTCGTTAGCCAGGAGAGGAGCTGGGGCTCCCCGGCTTCCAGGCTGCAGAACCCGCCTCGCCACTCCTGAGACATGGACAATGCCGGTAGGTAAAACAAGCGTGAATTCTTCCCAGCCTCTGGGCTCGTTTGCAGGCTGCGTCCTTTGCTGCAGAAGGTTTGCTGATTTGTTGGTCTCATTCTGCCCTTAAATGTTCAAGCCCGGGAGACAGGGAATGTGCTAACCCTGCTGCCTTGTCCACTAGGCGATCAGTGTTTGCTTTGAAGTTCAGCAATTGGGAATGCAGATTCTAATTCCACATTCACCTTTTTCCAGACTGCACTGTTATTTTCTTTAGGCTGCACGAAGTGTGCTGTGTGATCCTTTTGTGCTCGAAACAGATGGTGGAAAATGCATACAGTTGATGAGAAAACTATTACGAAGGGGTGGCAAAAGGTAGATGGAGTTAATGAGCTAAACACAATTGTTTTTACAGCCCAGTGTAATTGCAGACGAGTTCTTGGGTCTTATGCTTCGTCTTCACGTTAGGATGAAACGTAGACAATGTCTCAATATCCTCTGAGGTTTTAATTTCGGAGTATAGACCTGAGTGGCCAATCATGCATGGACCTTTTAAAAATGTATTTGTTTTTAATATCTTTACTTGCTAGCTGGACAAATATAACTGTTGAAATATTCTAATGCCACTTAAATGGTTAGCATAAAATTATTTCTCATGCAGAACTTTTTTTTTCTTTGCTGTATTGAACTTTGAGAAGGGATCTGCTCCTCATTTCAGTGTTATTGACGCTAAATGCAGAATTCTCCCAAATGGGTTGTGGGTTCTCTGTCTCCTGAAGCTCATTAGTTCAGTTTCTCAGCTGCTGTCAGTTTTCTAGTGATGCCCTCCAGTGCCTTGAGACGCGGTCAGCCCTGCTGACAGGATGCATCATTTAAAACACGTCCGACACAGTAAGACCACCCATTTTTAGTAAAACACATTTGTTTATGACATGTAGCTATTTCAGTCGTTGGTGCAGGTAGCCTAAGCAAGCAGAAATTTCGAAGGCAGGGTGTTTTGAGTTCTTTTATGAAATAGTTTACCAGGGATAAAACTCTGTGACTTAAATAATTTTGTAGTTGATGTTGAAAGCATTGAAATAAATTGGAACCGTGAAATATTAGGGAGGAGAATTTCAGGGTTGTGGAAGAAACAACAACTGTGTGTGTGTGTGTGTGTGTGTGTGTGTGTGTAGTAGCAATAGTAGTAGGAGGAAGGAGGCTGGACTGATGTGTGTGCATATGGTGAATAGGTGTATACATTATTCCCCCCATTTTGGTCATTAAAAAATATGCCATAAGGCTTGTCATAAGAGCATGATATTCCATGACAATCTCAAGATCCACCAAAAACTTCTCTAATTATAGAGGCGGAGTGAGTAAAAAATAAATAAACTAGAATCCCTAATTTAGCCTCATTTAAAACTTCTGCCACCCACAATTAATTATACTGACGTCCTGGCAGAATTATCACTTTAATTCAAGTAAATGCCTTTCTTAACTGACTCATATATTTATGTAAAGGCCATTTAAGAAAAGGATAGAAACTACTGTAGCAGCCTTTTTATAGGTATAAAAAATGCTGAGGGTTATGATTTACTCTTTGACTAACTATAGCTTAGGGGGATAGTGTTTTCTCAATTTGTACTTAAATTTATTTATGCTCTTAAATGCCATTAATAAAATACCTCTGCCTCTGACACACTTAAGAATATTTATGCACTTTGTCAAGTGGCTTTTAAAGCAGCAATTTCTAGATCATTTCAAATTTTTGGTGAAACCTCTGATATAGGTATGTATACCTCTGAGTGGAATAACAGGCTTTTAAATTACATTGTTTGAGTATTTCAGAAGTAACATCTTTCTTATAATGGCCAAGTGACTGTCAGTGATTGCTTTTCATGGTAATTTTTTGATGATGTAAACAGCCTCTCTTATAGCAGGGAAATGTAAACATCCGTCACACACACACACACACACACACACACACACACTTCAATAAATTGTATTGACTATGGGAGGGCATTTAAGATAGTACTGGTAAGTGGCCAAAACAAAACAAAACAACAAAAAACCAGCCAACCACCCAAACAAATAAGAACACCCTGGAAATACCTTCAGCAATAGACCAAGACACCCCGTTAACTTGGAGCACTGCAATTTCTCCCATCTGATTTAAACAAGGGAATGATATTGAGTATCTGCCTATATGTGTCCAGTCGGCCATGGGTTCAGGCCCTGGAGAGCAGAAGCTGGCAGTTCAGAACTGGGCACAGTTCTCACCATTAAACCAGCAGTTTCAAAGCCTTCCTCCAGCAGGTTTCTGTTGGAGTTTGGATAATTGTGAGGCAGAAATGCAACTATGAGTACACACAGACACACACACACACACACACACACACACACACACACACACACAGGCCCAGCACCTGTCATTAATGGACATCACCCAGAACATCGCATTGGAGATATTTGCCTGGTTTCTGCTATTAACACATGAGGAAGAGTTTGCTGCCTGGGACTCTGGCTTTTTACGCCTGTCTGTGCACAGTTCAGCAAGCATGTGAGTCTGTCCTCCCTTTTCTTAGCAGCAGAGAGCTGTCTTTGGCATTCCTACTATCTCTGAGAAGGAGACATCCCTTCCCCATAATTGCTGGCTTATGTATTCCTTTAAAAGCCTTTCCTGGAATAACAATAAAATATTTATCAAACAGTGCATGTGGAATATGTCAGGGCAGTTTTAGCAATATCTAACCTTTTCTTCTTCTTTTTTTTTAATGTGACTCTTTCTTCTTGTATATTCTGTAACAACTCAAATGGTGGTCCTTTACCCAAAACAAGTCTGTGACTACAGCTGCAGTCCAAGTTACTCTGTCCCTGCTTTTGTGTCCCCTCGCTGCTCCTCTCGCTCCCCTTCCTCAAGGGGTTCTCATGAATGAGTCATAGAAGTGATGTTACAGCAAAGCTGATGAGTAGTGTGCAATTGATGCCTGAAAAACAGTGCTTTTGAAATGTTATTCCATATTCTACAGGGGCAGAGTATGTAAAAAGTTCTTCAGCCTTTGTGGGGTGAATTTTTCATTGCTTGAGATCAGGATGTTTCCACTACCGTGCGTGGGTCATAAGAGGCACACTTGTGTGGAAGGGAGTGGGTGGCAGGGAGAACCACTATGCCCTCCCCTTACATTCTAGCCTAGTGACTTACAGGCTCTTGACCCTTGAGGCACAGTAACTGAATTTGAGAAGTTCACAGTCTTCTAGTTCCTTGTAAAAAAGACTGGAGGGTTATTTGGGAACCAGATTGTGGGAAGGTTTATAAAGGAATGATCAAGAGCATCTGATAATCTTAGAGGAACACTGGCTCTGCCACCTGCCATCCCAGTGACCATGAACAAGCTATCCAAAACCTGTGCATTTATTTTCTCATTTGCGAGTGCCAACAGTAATTGTATCCATCTCATAGGAGTGTTATGAAGAGAAAATAAGATACTACATGTAAAATTTGGGACAATGGCTAGCATATGGTCCTTCTCAATGCATGTTGGCTGTTTAAAGAACCATCCAAATATTGAAGCAGTGTTGCTTTATGACTAAATGTTGCTCTAGCAGGATGGCTCTCGCCGTGCGATGATGGTGCGGGAAGGTAGGCACTTAGAATCAGACCCCAGGCAGGTGGCTGCACCAAGGGCATAATCGGAAATTGAGGTCAGTGGCGAAATGGGGATAGGATTGAGGGGTGCATTCTATCAGGAGAGCCTGATGAGTAGATAAGGAGGCAGGGGAAAGGAGACCCATCAAAGCAGACTTGTGGGGTTTCTAGTGAGAATCTAAGATAATAATAATAATCCTATACAGTGGAATACAGAGGAGTTTTAAGGGAAAAACAGTAAGTTCTATGTTGGACTTGTTGAGTTTGAAATACCTCTATGTTACCCGCTGGCCTTAATAGCTGTTCAGTGCTGACTTACGCACACACATAGGCACACGCACACGCACACAGAGGCACATGTGCACACACGAAATTCCTTACTAACCATGGATTTGGGATAATGCAGGGTTGTTTGTTTTCTACCTCCAATTTAAAATCTTTTCTATTTTAATCTGCTCTGTTTAGTTCATCCCAATAAACCCAACAACAGCTACTGCTTCCTTACCCCTGCCCCCCCAGCCTATGGGGGATCCTATAGGTGATGTAGAGAAAAGAGACTTTCAGATGCTTCTTGACAATCTTTTCAACACAGATGGAGAGAAGACCAGGTCCGGGAACACATGCCCCTAAGCAGTGAAATAATTTTGGTAAAGGCTAGGCTGTTATATAAGAAACTGTAAGCACAAACACATTTTATTTCAAACTGGTTCACAAAACTTTCCGAGGAGAAGCTACCTTAACAGCTAGGGCTGCCATCGCCAAGTTCCTGCACAACCACAGATGGTGATTCGGGAGAAGGGTTACCTCATGGAGCAGAGTTTCCTATGTGAATTAATTTGATTTGGAAATGAATGCTTTCTAGGACATTTGACTATGTTTGAAAACCATATTTGGTGCCATTTAAATTTTTTCCCTCTAATCCCCTTCTTTCATGATACCTTGGTTTTAGTAGCTGTAATTTTGTTAACCGTGACACATTTTAGAAATATAATAATGTTATATACAGGCATGCATACATATGCATACATTTGCATGCATATAATGCATTTTATATATGTACTTGTGTGTGCATTTTTCGGTTGGGGATTAAAAGCTTTAATGTAGGGGAATATAATGTTGCTAGGTCTTTTAACAAACTTATTAAAAATCTCGAACAGATTTTCTCTTTAATTGAAAAAAGGAATTGATTCTTATTTTCTGAAATGCCTCTTGCGTCATAAAAATGTTTATTATTGAATATTTTATTTGCAATAAAACAAGTAAGTATTTTCCTTTGTGTTTATTGTGAAGCCCATTGTGCTGTTGTAGCAGTTTATAGTTCATCAAGTAAGTATTTCTTTTTTTTAAAGATTTATTTCTTTATTTGAGAGAGAGAGAGAACGAGTTGGGGAGGAGGGGCAAAGAGAGAGGGAGAAGCAGACTCCCTGCTGAGGGAGCCTGACATGGGGCTGGATCCCAGGACCCTGGGATCATGATCTGAGATAAAGGCAGACGTTTAACCAACTGAGCCACCCAGGTGTCCCCAAATAAATATTTCTAGGAGCACCCCAGATTCATGTAAAGATATTTTTCTCAGGGAGAGATTAAAATTTAGCAAAGAATCTGCTTTTTGGAATGTCTGTTTTCGAAGTGCCATTATTATTATAGAAATCACACTCCTTTAAAACAAAAAGGTCAAAGGAAATATAGGTTCATGTACATAAAAATACTTGAAAAGTGGTACTAAATTTTCTTATTTTTAGTTTATTTTTTTAATTTTAGTGTAGTTGACAAATAATGATACATTAGTTTCAGGTGTACAATATAGTGATTCCCCAAGTTTATACATGATGCTGTAGTCACCATAGCATAGTTACCATCTGTTGCCGTGCAACACTATTACAATATCATTGATATATTCCCTATGCTGTACCTTTTATTCCCATGATTTCTTCATTCCATAACTAGAAGCCTGTGTCTCCCACTCCCCTTCACCCATTTGCCCATCCCCCCATCCCCTCCCCTCTAGCACCCATCAGTTTGTATTTATAGGTCTGATTCTGAGTTCGTACTCTAATTTTGGAGGGACTTTGACCTCCTGAGAATAAACCAATAGTCTTGGCTTACGAGTGTGGGGACAAGGTCATTATTTCTAAAACAAAGTTTGGGGTTTTTGTTTTTTCCCCCTGATCATTAGAATTAGTTCTGAGTGGTTTTTTTTTTTTTTCTTTGCAACCACTCATCTTTCCAAAGGCAGAATGAATTTTTCTATATCTATAAGATAAAATAAGAATTCTTGTCTGATGGCTTGCTTGGGTCAAGAAGAAACAGTGGAAGAGATACGGAGAGTCAGCAAGAAAGCATTTTGGTGGCAGAGAAGGGAAATCAGTAACCCAACATTTTCTAAATGATATGTTATTGCACGAATGCCATAGGATATTAGTTAAATCTCACTCCCTTTTCATATATATGCACACAGAGAATTCAGTGTTCAGGCAGTTTTGGGAATTGCTGAGTTTGACTGTTAAACAGGTTTTTTCTTAACGTACTAATAGAATTAGCACAGAATTCCTTGCCTGTGCTGATATTTGTTGTGAAGTCCCAAGATGGAATCTAGAATGTAGCATTTCCTAGTTAGACTAACTACAGGTTCTCCAGGGGACGCCTAGTAACAGGGTATAGAACTCAGATTTAAGAATCACTGTTAAAATCCTTTCGTTTTCATTTTTGCTTTTCATTTTCACCCTATTCTTCCTCTCCTGAATTCTCCATTTCCTGTTTCCTCATATAGAAGCCATTTTGGGAGAACTAGCAAACTATTCACCTGGATAAATATGAGAGCTTGCTTATTTTGAAATTAAATATCTGTGTCAGGGGCTCCTGGGTAGCGCAGTCGTTAAAGCGTCTGCCTTCGGCTCAGGGCGTGATCCCGGCGTTCAGGGATCGAGTCCCACATCGGGCTCCTCCGCTGGGAGCCTGCTTCTTCCTCTCCCCCTCCCCCTCCTTGTATTCCCTCTCTCGCTGGCTGTCTCTCTGTCACATAAATAAAATCTTTTAAAAAATAAATAAATAAATAAATAAATAAATAAATAAATAAATAAATATCTGTGTCATCTATGTGCAGGATTTCTCCTTCCTTGTTCTAGCCTTTGGGGCATTTCATTGTTCATTAGTGTCACCATCAGATGCAGTACAGGAGAGGCAGCTCGCTAGACTTAGTCGGCTTTGGAAAGGAATGGAATTCCGTTACATCTATGAAATTAGGAGTAATGTGCAGATTTTATGGATCCAAACTAACGTTTCATATGAATTGTTAAAAATGGATGTTAGGAGATTTTGTGTGTAAAACGTTAATTTTGAAGTTCTATTTTATAAGTCAGGCATCAAGAACATATATAACAAAGGCAAATCATATTTAACTGAATATTAAACGTCTTGAAGGGAAGAATGCTTACCTTTTTTGAATGCCTAGTATGTTCCAGGCATCAACTTAAGTATTTTCTACGTGTTACCTCATTAATACTTGGAACCATTCTTTTTTTTTTTTAATACGTGCAATCATTCGGTAAGTAGAGATTATTTTCCCCAAGTCAAACATGGGGAAACTGAGGCTAAGTACAAACTCAGTCAATAAATATGTGGGTGATTTATAAACTCAAATCCAGATCTTTTGGCAATAGCAAAATTCAACCCAGCATTTTTTGTGTTATTATATTGCTTTGAGACTAGAGATTCCTCATTTGTATCTTCCATAGCATTGAGTCCAGTGTCTGGGATGTAGTAAGCATGTAAGAAATGTTTTAAAATTAAATCAGATATGTCATTTCATTAATTCAGGGCAATTTTTTCAAAAGGAAATTCATTTTTAAATATCAAACAGAATATTATCACATATCTGAATAATTTATTAGATAGAGATCGGTACATGGGTTAGAAAAAATACAGTTGTGAAGTGTTCTTTCACATTCATACATTTTATAAAATAGAATACTTTTTGATAGAGTCCACCTATGAAATTTGTTACCGCCATAAAAAAATTCTTCAAAAATTTCATTTGAAGGGGGGGTGCCTCGGTGGCACAGTCGGTTAAGTATCCAACTCTTGGTTTCAGCTCAGGCCTGATCTCACGGTCCTAGGATCGAGCCCTACGTCGGGCTCCGCACTCAGAGTGGAGTCTTCTTGAGTTTCTCTCTCCCTCTCCCCTGCCCCTTAGCCCCTCCACCCCACTCTCGCTCTCTCTCTCAAATAAAAATAAATCTTTAAAAATTTCATTTGAAGGATATTATAATGTTAGGATCATTAACAGAAATTATGAAAAGAGGCATAGAAGAATTTTTAAGTGATAGTTAAATATTTAGACAAATTTTTCTGGAATATGGAAGAATTTTTACTCTTTCATTTTCTTCCAGAAAGATCATAGTTAGAGGAAGATCACAGAGTAATGGGAATTTTGTTTTCACCACATCTGTGCATGGCTAGAGCCTTCCCCAGTAATGCTAACATGTTACATTGTACATTACCTCTTTTCAGACTCTCCATGACTCTGAACCCTGACAACATTAGAAGACATGCTGTGAAATAATACTCTCATTTATTCAAATTTCGATAGATGTGTCATGAGAAGACATTGTTTCAAAGATAGGTTAACAGATCTTCTTACTGTTTGACATAAAGTATGTATAGACTTTTTCCATAAGTCGCTCTTTATAATTCTTTTATAGAAGATGGACCCCCAACATCCAGCTATCTATCCCCCCAAATTATACTTTGAATTTCCTCACATAAACCAATTTTTCCCAAGTATTTAATCTTCTAATTATGTATAGTGACTTAAATTATGCTCCATTACCTTCTGGGTTTTAGAAACATGATTTCCTTTCTTAGACCTGAATCATTCAGTCCTGGTGCAGTTATTTTTTTTACACCTTAACAGATGTGAAGTTCAAATTCTGACTTTCACTAGTAACAGATATTAGTAACTAACTGTACATGACTTGCTCACCCTTATCCTGTTATATCTCACGTATCTTCTACTTCCACGGGTCCGGTCTTCTCTGTGTTCTATACACACCAACACACGTACATATTCTCCTTCCTTCTCTTTGTTCTTGCTGTTCTTCCCACCTAGAATGCCTTCCCTTCCACCCCATTCATTCTTTCATCCATATATCCAACTATGTCTTTATTACTGACTCTGTGCCAGGCACTGTGGGGGTTAGCATGGGCACCAGGGAACGAGTCAGAGCTAGCCATCATAGAAGTTCCTTCTAGCAGAGAAAGCAGAAGTTAATAATGAATAGATAAAATACTTGGGTTGTGATTGGTGCTGTTAAGTTCATAAACTGGCTTGTGGGTAGAGAATGAGGTTGGGGTGGGGGACTGCTCTAGACTGGCTAGTCAAGGACAGCCTCCCTGAGAAGGGGACATGCAGCCTGAGACATCAGGAGTAAAGGGGAATCAGTCCGTTGAGAGCCAGGGAAAAAGTGTCCCAAGTAGAGTGACCAGCAGATGCAGAAGCCCCAAGGCACGAAAGGGATTGGAACATTTGAGGAACAAAAGCAAGGCCATCTTGCTAAGGAATGGTAATGAAAAGACCCCTAGGCCAGTCATGGAGGGTCTGAGATTTGAGGTAGTTCTAGGAGCTCTCAGGGGCCTTTGAAGGGTTTGAGGCAGAGGCATGACCTGGTAGGACTGATGATTTCAAGGCATAAACATGGGAAAAATGGAGAGGAGAGAGGCAAGACGGAAGCTCCCAAGAATGAAATCCTCTTAGAAGGCACTTTGTTGGGATGGTGGCCGTGGAGATGGGAAGAGGGAACTTAATAAAACCTCAGCCGCATTTCAAGGCCCAGCACACACCCCATCTTCCCAGCTGGCCTTGGAGCCCTGTCTTTTCTCAGGGCACTAAAGGCTCTTGCCACACAGTTTTGTACTTCATGGTACTCTGAGTTTACTCTCTATCTCCGTCTTTTTTCCCCAATCAGATTGTAGGCATCTTGAAGCCAGTTGGCACATCAGAGCCATTTGTTGTGTCCTCCAGCGAATTAGAGTGGTTGTTCTCCAATCTGGCCACCTGTTAGAATCACCTGGAGAGCTTTTAAAATATACCAATCTCTGGCCTCACCCTGGACAAATTAGATCAGATCAGAGTCCCTGGAGAGGGTCAGGACATTGGTATTTATATAAAAGTTCCCCAGAATGTTCAAATGGACAACCAGGGTGAGAACCACCATGACAGACCCTCAGAAATACCTACCTCGTAGGAGTAAGAAGCCGGCTTTTCTGCCCCCTCCCCCTCTCCCTGAGTATCAGGCCAATCTAGCTGAGGATTTGTGCTGGGGACTTCTCTGTTGGCAGGTGGGACCAGAGGCTGTGAGAGTGAGTGAAATCTCCAAGGATACAGCTGAAAGAAAAAAGCAGAGGCAAGAGCATGCTTCTGGATGACATACCAGGATAGGAACAAAGTAAACGGAATCCAAGCTTTCTGTAATCCATCCTTTTGGAGTATGTGGGCCTGATCAAAGAAGACAGCTCTGGAGAGACTTAATCACCTACTTCCTAATCAGGAAGCATGTTTTCTCCTCCGGTGTCTCCCAAGCAAATTAAATATTGAGCGAAGATTCACCACGGTGGCATAAACTATTATCAAGTGAGATTTTACATGTGAGTTTTAACTAATAAGAGATGTTAAACATCCCTTGTCAAGTTTTATATAACAGAAGAGGTACATTATTAGACCCCAAATAGCACTGCTATGATTTAATCATCACTAAGTGTGTATCTGTGCCGACCGGCTGGGTCAGAGCCACTATTAGACACCGATGCTATATTTGTTATATCATGTGACTCACCACAGGCGTCCTGCTTTTTAGTGATAGAGAAATAGGTCCTGTTCCACCTTATACTTCTCCCCTCTAAACACACACACACACACACACACACGCACGCACACACCTCAAAATGAGTGTAAGATCATTTTGAACTGATCTTAAATATTAAAGCAAAGGGATGATTTGATAGCTTGTTTTCTCAGTATTTTGGGTAATAACTGGTGCTTTTTACACTAGGCTTAATGCATACCTTTTAATGGGAACAATAACGTTCAATAAAACCATCTTTTATAATATTTCACTTAACTATCTCATGTGGTTGTAGGGATCACTTGAAAAGTGACAGAGGGTTTTTAATCCTAAATGTTTCTACAAATAAAGCATCCGGTATTGGTTGGAGATCTCCCCCTTCCCACAGAATGACAAAGGAGCCTTCCAAGGGACCATCCCTCATCCCGATCTTCCAGTAGCATCACCCCTACACAAGGGCGCCTCATATCCCCACCCTAACTGCCCTTCTCCCCATCCCCCTCACTCACACATCCTGTGGACTGGCCTTTCTGCACTTCTCAATACGCACATAACTTAAACATGCCGATCCGTCTCTGTGGAAGTCACTGGCTTCTCTGCATCCTCTCCTGCCACCTTGAAAAGCCTTGTTCTTGAGTAAGACCCAGTTCAAGTGTCCCTTCCTCTGTGGAATCTTCTGAATTCTTCTGGATAGAATTAGTGTTCTCTTTCCTCTACTCCCACAGAACACTGTCCTACCCAATTACAGCACATGAGCAGGTAAACTACTGTAATGTTACTCTCGGTGTCTGCCTCTCTGATGAGGCCACATGCTCGTCGAGGACAGGGGCATGTCTTCTTCGTGAACTCATCACCTCACACAGCACCTGGCAGCAGATACATTTTCAAAAACTGGCTGAAATCAAGCCTGTGGTGCGTCTTTTATTGTGTGCTAGTACTTACGTAGAAAGTATGAATTAAGTGTTATTGGCAGTTGAGTGATGTGACCATATACCACTTCGGAGAGGAGCAATGGAGAGCCCATCAAAATCACTTGTAGAATTAAAATTTGTCTGTCTATTTACCTACCTACTTAACCTATCTGTTTTATATCTCTCTGTCTGTCTGCCTATTTATCTCCCTACCTATCATCTGTCTTCCTTTATATTTATCTATCAGTCAATCAATCACCATCCCAGCCCCACATCACACCTACTAATTCAGAATCTCCCATGGGAAAAAGGGATACCTGAATTAAAAAAAAAAAAAAAGATTTTTCAGAGGATTCTACTGCACATCCCTGTTAAGACCCATTGTCAGTCTAAGGGAGAGATACAAAGTAGCTGCTCAAAGCAGGTTTCCTCTGCTTTGTGTGTTATTAAGAGAATTGATTGTTGCAATATGAAAGTACATAATTAGAACCATAAAGATCTTGTGTCATTTGCAAAAATGCTCCGTCTGGCCTACCGGAGGCCTCGGTTGACCTGTAAACAAAGCATCTCTGGTGAGACTGTTGCCTGGGAGTGGTGGCGGATTTAGACCCACTTACTGGGGAGAGGCCCCCGACTAAGTGTCCTGGTGCTAACCAGGACCTGCTTAAAACTTTACCCACCCAGCTTGTCTTTGGTTTACCGCCTGCTGGACGCCTCTCTTTGCATTTCATATACTTGGGTGTGTATGCTCAGTAATGGAAATGTGGCAACCATTGTTTTTTAATAAGCAGCTTCATTTGGGGCATTTTTAATATGGGGATAAAAGAAAAGATGATCGATCTTGACCTTAGAGAACAGTCAGCATGGCGTAAGAGTGAAACTATCTTGAGTTTCCTGTGTGAGACCTTGGTCTTCACGGAAGCGGTCCTTGGTCCTTGGTCTGCGCGGTTGGTGGCACTTACAGAGGAGACGTCAGTAGGTGGAGCCAACTCATTGGCTCAAACAATAAGCATTTTACATTCATTAACCTCAGGGTCACTTCTTTTAAATGAAGGAAGTTCAAAGACGTTTGTTTAAAAAACTGTGTGACTGTGACTCTCATTGAAAAAAGCCAGAGAGTTGGAAATTAAAGCCAACCTTGTCCTTAAAATCCAGACTTTGTGGAAAACCAGCAGCCCTGTAGCATGCATGTAGCACAAAGTACCACCGTTAGCTTTTACATTTCCTGGCTTGTGTCAGTTTTTGTCACAACGCTAAGGTTCTATAAACAACGGTGTCTCTTATACTAACACACATGGGCTTTGTCCCCAGCAGTTCCAACGAAGCTTTTCATGAAGCCTCAGAACTCAAAAAAACTTCTAATGTACTTTTAGGTGCCTGGGTTATTTTAACACAAAATCAAGTTCCACAAAACTATGTCTTAAATGCAGGACTCGAGATAAGTGATTTATTTTTTTTAGAATGCTGTACATACCACGATCATATCCCTTTCATCTTCAGAAATGCTTACCAATATAGTTCATTTCTCACCGTGTGCCAGTGAATTATGTAAACATTTCAAATGATCAGTTCTGCTTTTACAGATAGGAAACTAAGTTTTAAAAAAAGTGGATTTATTTATTATCAGAGAGTAGCCCCACGCACAGCTTAACTGCACATGGAAAACATTGCACTGACATACAAAAGCATGTCCGGTTGAGTGTATGGTTGGCCATTTGCCAACTCATGAGGCGTGGGCCATGCCAAATCTGATTCCCATTGACTTTTACACAGAAGGAAAGCCAAGCACAATTTACCCTTTGGGTTGCATGCAATATTGTTTTTCAGGGGAATGTGTTATATTTGTCCTGGCCACAGAGGCTGTCTCTGGGGAAGACAGCCAAATGGCTTTGGTCACAGTGTCCGTGAAACACAACTGTCCCAATCCATTATCCTGAAGCTGTCTGTACTAGGATATGCAATCAGGTGATCGGGGACTGGAAATCAGCTGGAAATTCCAGTAGAGGCTCATTAATTAGGGGACGAAGCATACAAAGGACATATGTTGATATGGCAGGAGGGGAGCAGATGGAGGGACAGTACATACCCCGGGGAAGGGACAAGAGTAGGAGGATTAGGGAAGCCCTGGCATTTTCCCACAGAGATTGAGTGTGGAGGTCCAGTTCCAGAGTAGGGATGGGAGTATCAGGCTGGGGATTTGGACAAATTAGACAGACAGACTGAGGTAGATGCTAGTTTATGAAAGGGGTTGACAGAAGATGTTGAAAGGACTGCATAAATTTTATATTGGTTTATTCGATTTGGTGTGAGTTGGCAACAAAGAAAACTCGGGAGACTAGGAATGAGCTCCCAGGCACCACGAGGCCTCTCAGGCCCCCTCAGCCCAGAAGGGCAGCTTATGGTACAGTTCCGGCACCTCTCTCTGGAACAGCATGGGCAGCCAGCAGCTGTGAGGAAGCTCACCCCTTCACCACCAACGTGTGACTTTATATTTTGAGTGAGAATCTTTGTTAAATTGCAGCTCTTGCTTATATTTTGTCACAGTTCCCTGCCTTCTCAAATTGAACATACTCTAACACTTGGAATAGCGTGAGGAAACTAGGCTCGGAGTCGGGAAAGGAGGATGCGTTCCTGGCTGAGCCCCTTTCACTTGCTGGCGTGGGGCCTTTGGGCTGACTCACCCCACTTTCCTCATCCAAGTAGAGGGTTCATTTATACCCGGCCGGTAAAATAACATCACAACAACTGGTTTCACACTTAAACTTGCACTTTAAGTTGTTACCAACATTAACTAATGGAACCCTCCCAGCCCCGCCTCAGGGGGTCGCGAGGCCCCTGCCATCAGCCCGCCCTGGTTGGCTCCCCCGCATTCTTCTCTGCATCTTCTGACCCTCAGCTGTCCCTTTTTGCTGTGGTCCCGGCACTTGCTTCTGGCAGCTCCCACTGCCCTTCCCTTTCCTGTGCTGTTTCTTTTCTTTTCCTTTGCCGTAGAACTGAGCCCCAGCACTGGCTAAGTTTCAAGCGTGCAGCACGGTGACCTGACTCACATATACCGTGCAGTGATCGCCACGGTCAGGTTAGTTCCCAGCCATCCCGTCCTATAGATATGAAGAAGTTGACGTGTGCTGTTTCTTATCTTTTGCGGCCTGGGAAACCAGCTAATCAAGATTGTTCTTCTTCTGTCCACAATAATAATACACAGACCCCCTGAGGAGGGCCGCAGGCGTTTTCCTGTGATTCATGTTGTAGGGGCTGGAGGTTATGAATTTTTTACATGTACTTGGACTGAGTGGCTGCTCAGTGTATTTCCCGGTTCTGGACAAAATCTGATCCTGCCCATGCCCTAGGGATAAAATGAAAGGTGAAGGTCTCACCCAAAGTGCTTGTCTGCATGGCCCCCCACCTGTGTCAGCAACATTCCCACCCGCCTCTAGTCACACCTCCCGGTCCCCGCACCGCAGGCTCTTCATCTCATTCCCAAGGCTGTGTGTTCTCACTTCCCTTCTCTGCCACAGGCTCTGTTCCTTCCCCATTCTTCATGTGCAGAATTCCTGTTTGTCTTTCAGGACATGTGGAAATCCTTCTGCACCCCCGGGGCAGGGTTAGCCACTCCCTGAGCTCTCCCCACCAGCCAGGGACCTGCTCAAGGGCAGCCTTGCCTTCTTCGTTTCCTTAAGGCCTCACACACCAGGAGGCACACAGTAGGTGCTAAATGCTTGCTGGCTGACTCCCTGCTCAGACCATTGTCACCAAGCCGCAAAATGTTCCATGTAGCACACTGGTGTGTTTGTACATTCTTATTATATACATTTTTGAAAGTTTAAGGAGAAAAGGGTAGTCTGAAGGGAAAGCACTTGGATGCAAATCTGGAAAACACAGCTGCCTGCTTGATGATGTTGGTAAAGTCCTGATACATCCAGGAATAGTTCTTGGGAATCTGGAGTTTTTTCTTTTTTCTGTTTGATTGCCATTAAACCAAATTTAGAATTTTAAAATGTATATTTTTGTAGGGATTCCCTGCAGGAGAAGATAGAATGTGTAAGAATTACAGTAACAAGTATATTGAATTTGGTATTGCATGAAGAAGTACCATATACCAAGAAGAAAATTTTTTTTGCCCAAGGAGGATTTGATTATACCAAAGGAATGAGGCATTTGAGATTTGGTCATAAGGAGAGAGTAAAAGGAAGCCAGTCTTCAATCTGAAAAAAGGCTCAGTCTAGCAATACTTTTTATCCATTTTCCTTGAACATTCCTAATTACCTTCTCTAGAAAGAGAAATTCTTTTTCAAAATACCTAAAATATGTTAGTATCCTTTTTAAAAAAGATTTATTTATTTTTATTGGAGAAAGAGAGAGAGTAGGGTGGGAGGGTGGAGGGAGGGGGTGAGAGAGAATCCCCAGCACTCCCGGCTGAGTGCGAAGCCCCGTGCGGGGCTCCATGCCATGACCCTGAGATCATGACCTGAGCCAAAATCAAGAGTCGGACACTTAACTGACTAAGCCACCCAGGCGCCCCAATATATCAGCATCTTAAATTATCCCTTGTTCTCAATACGTGGGGGGGGGGGGCGGTGTGTGAAACTTAGTCATAATACCTAGATGAGAGGGAAATAATTCTGAACTATTGAAAATAAGCAAATGCGATTATGGCATGTCAAGCTTGTTAAATTTATAAAATGAGTTTGTGCGTGCATGAACAATGTCTGAAAAGAATATAGCCCAAGCTATTAGCAGTTCTTAATCCCTGGGAAATGAAAGAGGAAGTTTTGTATTTTACTTCATATTTTTCTATTTTGTTTGAGGTTTTCTTTGGTTTTGCTTTTATAATAAGCATGTACTGCTTTTAGAAATGTTTCAAAGGCAATAATTTTGTTTTACTCAGTTAACTGGAAGGCAGCACCTACTTCGCATGAGCATGGGGGACACGTTGTATTCTAGGCGCACCCCTGATGCTACTGACAGAGGTCCCAACCCCACAGTAACTTGGGATGAATGGTTGGAAGGCCCAGCCTCCCCACCCGTTCCCCACCCTGTCCCAACACGTGCTATTATTGAACTCGTTCTTTTATTAATCAGCAAAATCTTGTTAGTTCTTAGGACCAAGACTCATAGTGATTGACTTGCGTACAGTATTATCACAATGAGAACACTGTAATTGGGTTTTCTTCTATCTTCCTATGTTGAGAGGAGACTTGAGGTTTATGGGTAAAATATGCAATTTGGGAATACATCTCCAGTCATTTTTAATGTTGTAGGAAGCAGCTTATTTTCAGGATATGTGGTTGTGTTCAGATGGGTAAATACCCTGTGTCTGCTGGGTGGGGGCATTGTGTTCAGACTGCCTTTGAGGGGCTCCAGGCCAGAAGGAAGGACCGCACGGGTGCACTGAATCAGGTGAGCTGCTTCCTAAGGGAAGCCAAGTGTGTGTACAGGTGCAGACAAGGGGTGAAGCTGAGTTTGTCATTGAGTCTAAGACTTGAGAACAGTGATGGAAATGAGAGGTGGTGAACATAGTCAGGAGCCGAAAAAAATACCATAATGAACCAGGAGTCAAGGATCAGGGTGGAGCAGATCTAGGACTATGCCCCAGTCTCCTGTTATGAATACTTGCCGAGTGCATTATTTGTCTCCTGGTAAAAATAAGGTCACATATACAGAACAGGATGAGATCATTTCTGTGCCAGACTTGTGTTTCTTTTGAGATACAGCAAAGTTTTACTTGGTGACTCAGAATTTAAACTACACTGCCACTGGGCAGTTCATTCAAATGATATTTGATACCTTATCAAATCAGTGTCTGCTCTATGTTGATTTCCACTTCACTTTGTTCAAGGAGCTACTGTGCTTTTCTCTCTTCCTGTGTATCGTACCAACGTGCCTCCAATAGATTTAGTTCCTTTAGTGAGCGTGGGCGTTTTGCAATTGTTAACAATAACTGGGTGAAGCTTATGGTTTTGAATTACTTTGAAATACCTCTTTCTTCTTTCCTTTAACGATCACAATTTTACATTATAACTTAGATGAAAGACATAGTCGACAGATGCGAATTGAATACCTTCTGTGTTAGACAGTCTTCTAGCTGCAGAGGACACAGCACTGGTAGGACATAGCAAGTCCATATTACCATGGGGTTCCCGTTCTACTGGGGCAAACAGAAAATGAACGTGTAAACAAATATCTGACATAAGGCCAGGCAGTGAGAAGGGCCGTGAGGAAAAGTAAAGCAGAGTGGTCCAGCGGGTTGATGGTGTGCTGTTCTGAGTAATGTGAATTTCATCCCACTCTGAACAGGACTGAGTTACAAAGCCTGGGAGATTTGTAAGCATAGCTTCCTAAAATCTTTTATTAATTTGGTGTAGTTTCGGGTAAACACTATTTTTTCTTATTTTAATCTGCTTGAATCCTTTAAGTTTCGTGCTGTTTCAAGTTTCAAGAAGTGTTCCAAGGTCAAAGAAAAATGCTAAGAATTTCGTCTTGTTTTGTGTGACAACAGAATGAAGGCACATAATTACATGACTGTCCCCACCCCTGACAAACCTGCAGTGGCCCAGATTTGTTTGAAATTTAGCACAAAACTGCATTGTTATCAGAGGATGTTCCCATGAGATAAGGAAAGGCTGGCAGAATTGTGGTGGCAGCTTGATTACAAAAATATTAAAACATTTCTTCCTTAGTGACAAAGACCCGTTGTTTACCCTTATAGAGAACAAGTTAGCACATGTTTATTATAAAAAACTTTGGTCTTAAGAGCATCTGCCTGACTAGGCCGTGCACCCCGTTCTCCCCAGGGAGAATGTATAAGGTGGGTCAATTAAAAAAGGACGGGATGGATTTTAGCAAAGACATGAGAATTTAAACAGCCTAAGAGAGTATCTTTTAAGAATTGCATGCATTTCATGGGGCACCTGGGTGGCTCAGTCATTAAGTGTCTGCCTTCGGCTCAGGGCGTGATCCCGGAGTCCTGGGATCGAGCCCCACATCAGGCTCCTCCACTGGGAAGCCTGCTTCTTCCTCTCCCACTCCCCCTGCCTGTGTTCCCTCTCTCGCTGGCTGTCTTTCTCTCTCTGTTAAATAAATAAATAAAATCTTAAAAAAAAAAAAAAAAAAAGAATTGCATTCATTTCAGAATGTTGATATTACTCCAAACAAGTTTGGAATTTAATTTTAGAATTGTCTTTGGAGCCAGTTCACAAGCCAGAACAAAACTTTATTCATTTGGTTTTTCATGAGTTCATTCATTCTGTCGCTGGACAAACATTTGCGAAGCCTTCTCTCCGCCAACATGGTGCTTCTTGTTAAGTGTAGGTCAATAAATTAGAGCCATTGCTTTCCTTCGAGCTGACACCGTTTTGGGGAAGACAGAGAAGTTATAGAACTGGAAGTGCTTAGGTAGCCATGAACTGTTTAAGGTGGGAGGCCCAGGAGGTAAGCTCCACTTGGCAAGGTAGGGGAAGCTCCAAGGGGAGGTGACATTTAGGCTGGAGTGTTTGAAAACCAAGTTCACGCTTGCCAGGTGGAGGGAAATGTGTTTCTGACAGCAGTCTTTTGCTGTGTAGTTACACTTTATTCTTTTCAAAACTAAGATGGCATGACTCCATTTGATAACCACCTGATTCAGCTGACTTGGCCTAGAATGGTCTTGACTAATTCCAAAAAATAAATTTACTTGCGGGGCATGAATATTTTCTACCGTTCAATTTCATAAATATTATGGAGCACCTAGCCAAAGGCAGCATACTATGCCACTGTGTAGATGCCTTGGACAATTCAAGACGGGCTTTCCTCGTCTTTAAAAAAAAAATTTCGTTTTTTAATTGAGGTGAAATTTGCACAAAATTAACCATTTTAAAGTGTACGATTCAGGGGGCGCCTGGGGGGTTCAGTCAATTTGCAGCCGGCTCTTGATCTCAGCTCAGGTCTTGATCTCAGGGCCGTGAGTTCAAGCCCCGTGTTGGGCTCCACACTGGGTGTGGAGCGTGTATTTAGAAAAAAAAAAAAAGTGTACAATTTGGTGGTATTTAGTACATTCACAGTGTTGTACAACAACCACCTCTGTCTAGTTCCAAAATCTTTTCATAACCCAAAAGAAAACTCTGCACCCATTAATGCAATCATCCCTTCTCTCCACCCCCTCCCCCCCCACCCCTGAAAACACCAGTCTGCTTTCTGCCTCTATGGATTTACTTATTCTGGATATTTCCTATACATGGAATCACACAATATATGACCTTTTACTTAGTATAATGTTTTTCAGGTTCATCCACGCTGTAGTGCGTATTAGTACTCCGTTTCTTTTTAGGGCCGAATAATATTCCACTGTACGGACAGACCACATTTTGTTGAGCCATTTTTCCACTGATAGACATCTGGGTTGTTTGCACCACTTAGCTGTTGTGAGTAGTCCTACTGTGAACACTTGTGTACATGTGTTTGTTTGAGGACCTCTTTTCACTTCTTCTAAAAGTAGAATTGCTGGGTCTGCTGGGTCATGTCGTTACTCGGCTTAACTTTTTAAGGAATTGCCAGACTGTTTCCCACAGTGGCTGCACCATTTTGCACTCCTACCAGCAATATATGAGGTTCCCATGTGTGCACATCCTCACCAACACTTGTTACTTTCTGTGTTTTTTAGTCACAGCCATCCCAGTGGGTGTGGAATAGTATCTTATTGCAGTTGGATTTGTATTTCCCTATGACTGATGACGTTGAGCTTTCTTTCTTGTGCTTCTTGGCCATTTGTATATCTTCTTTCCCGGCAATTCCAAGTTAGAAAAATGTTCTGAGCTGTAAGTGAAGCCCCTCACAATCGAACTGATTTTAGGCAGACTACTCATTCCGCTGTGTAAGTGATGGCATGATCGTTCAAAAACCAATCTTATTGGGGTGCCTGGGTGGCTCAGTTGATTAAGCATCTGACTCTTGGTTTCATGTGGGGCTCAGCCCTCAGCAGGGAGTCTGCTTCCCCTCACCCTCTCCCTTGGCCCCGCCCCCCATAAATAAATAAATCTAAAAAAAAAAAAAAAAGAATTCTAAGGATCAAGTTTATCTGTCCCTTGTGCTGCGAACCAGATCTAGCTTCTGGGTCTGTAGCATGTCTAGATTTATTTCCTATTGTTGCTGTAACAAATTGCTACAAACTTAGTGGCTTAGGGCAACAAAAATTTATTATCTTACAGTTTTGGAGGCCAGAAGTCTAAATGTGTGGGCAGGGCTGCATTCCTTTGGAAGTTCTAGGGGAGAAATCCATTCCTTGCCTTTAAAACTGGCCTGTAGAGGCCACTCACAGTCCTTGGCATGTGGCTCCTTTCTCCATCTTCAAAGCCAGCAGCATAACACGCTCTCCTCTCCAAACCTGCTCCTGTCCCTGCGTCTTCTCCCTCCAACTCCAGCCCTCTTGCCTTCCCCTTACAAGGACTCTTGTGATGAGATTGGGCCCACCCAGATCATCCAGGATGTTCTCACCTCAAGATCTTTAATTTAGTCACATTGGTAAAGTGACTTCTGCCATGGAAGGATCTACAGGTTCTAGGGATCAGGATGTATCTATCTGGGAGTGGAGGGGTTGCTTATTCAGCCTATCACGGTGGTCTTTCTTGCTGGAGCAGTCTGATTTCTTTAGCAGTGCTAATGTCAACTGTCGCTAGGCTGTATTTGGGTTATTCGGGTTTTTTTCTCTTTCCATCCTGGCCAATGGGAAGGGAGGTAAAAGTTTTGTTGAACTGCAAATCCTTGAGGGCAAAGACGACCTCACTGATCTCTTTAGGCCCAGTGTTTAATAGAGCAAAGCACATGCCCAGTCAGTATAGAAGGTGGTGGTGATAGTTACATTATAAGTGAGGGAGGTGTAATTGTATAGGGTTCTTAGGGAAGCCCATAGAATAACAAGATTCTCTAATTCCAAGTATGAATATTGATCTGTTATATGATCATACATCCTTTTCCCAGACATCTCTGTGGGAAAAAAAAAAAAATTAGAAGGTGGCCATCCAGTTCTGCTAAGAGGGACAGAATTCTACCATCGCAGAAAGAGCAGAACATATTTCTGCTAAAGTCTAAATTTTCCTTCCAGCGGTATTTTTAAAAACAAGTGGAGTTTCAGCATTTGAATTTATATCAAGCCCCACTTTTGGCAGGGAATCAGCTAAATATTAAATTAGGTAATTTGGGCTTTATTCCAAAGTAACTGGTACCTCTCTGTGATGGAGAAGTACAGTTCGGCATCAAAATGGTGCCTCCCCTGAACATCCTTGAGTATGGGCATGGAAGGTGATCCAGATGAGTGAGACCTGTGGGTATGAGGAGGCTGAAGATTTTACTAGTCACCTTATGGGGCGTGAGTAGGCTCCCTTGTGTAGGTGGCCCTTCGCTTGAAGTGTTGTGTCCCGTGTATAAGTACTGTGCTGGTGTTTACTTGTTGAGTGTGCTGCCAAGGGGAAGAAGAAATTCCAAGGAGACACTTATTGAAAGGGAGCCCAAAACAGAGCAGTGCGCTCTTCCAGGACAAGAATTCTCAGCCCTGAGATAATGAAATTCAAATTAAAGGAGTGTTCAGACTGCTGCTTAGCTTCATCTAGAGTGTTCTCTATAATGTGTTATTCATTGCTGGAAACAACCTGTAAAATGTGCCATCTGTAGTATGTGGCATCAGAGGCCTTGTGAGCGAGCAGACAGCACAATATGAGCTGACCTCTGAAAAGCAGCGGACAGAATTTCTGCTGGCATATTTCCACCTTCTTGTGGTTTGCATTTTCTGTTAAGGTAACGTCTGTGGCAAGAGGAAGATGCAAGTCTTGGGTACCTGACCAAAATAATGTCAATAACGGGATTTGAGTCTTTCTTATGATACTAAAATGAGTATTTACAAATATTCTTTAAGATTAAATAATTAAAGTCTTTATTTTACTGTTGTTTAAAAATGTTTCTTATTGGTATGGATATAAACATTGAGAAAATGAAGTATGGCTAGGAAGGCCAGCATATTAAGTCTGTCTAATTTTAGAGGAAATTTAAGAAATAACACGTTAATACACCAAATCTTTGAAATTAAAGATCTCTGTAAATACTGTATATCAAGTTCTAATTTTACCCAATTTTTATTACTAATCTGGCACATTTATTCCCTAATTATGACTCAAAACTAAGTTAAAAATCTTGTGATAACCATTTTCGACTCCGTAAACAGCTATCGTTAACCCGTAATGGGGCTGTTACATAAGTTACATGAGTTAATATTTGTAAAGCCCCATTCCTGACACATTATTTTTAAAATAAATGAAGATCATAAGGATGAATTCCACTTGTACAACACTCTTGGTAAGGCAAAGTAAATTCCTTTGTTGAATCGAAACTCAGGCATACCTAATTCACTTGGGGCAGCAATGAAGGGATCTTTTCAACCCTGTATCTCTCTCACAAGTTACTCATAGGTCTTCTTCATAACCAATGCCCCATGCAAATCATGTTTTCAGTGGTTGCTTTAAGCAACACAAGCTAACAAGCTATAGCAATGCATTCAACCACAAATCCTTTCTTCTCTCCCTCTGTACCAGCCCTTTTGTTGAAAGTCATAAGGAGTTAAAGTATTTCATGCAAAAATTGAACCCCCATATTAGGCTTTAATAAAGGGGGGTGTATGCCATATCTAACTCTCCGTGCATGGAGTCACTTCAAGGAGACTTAAGCTTCTACAAGGAAAGTGGGTTTCTTCCCCCTTCCTGGCTCCATCCACATCACCGGCAGTGGTCCTGTGCCAATGGTACACCTATTCACTCTGTACTACATTGAAATGAAGACTTTCTCGTTGTAATAGGGAGAAGACAAGGACACAAATCTAGCTAATGTCCAGCTTCATTTCCAAATCCCACAAACTGGGTCTCATCAACAAAGACAAATTTGCAGCCCGGTCCTTGGAACTCTTTGTACATCTTAGAAATGTTAATTTTCTCATAAAGGGCACACACTCTACAAAGCATTTTTGAGAAACAGAGTGAGGAGAAAAGCACAAAAATAATGGAAACCCTGAGAGTCTTTATTCTGCAGTGCCATTTTTTTTTAAGATTTTATTTGTAGGTAATCTCTACACCCAACCTGAGGCTCGAGCTCACAACCCTGACATCAAGAGTCATGTACGCTACTGACTGAGCCAGCCAGGTGCCCCTGCAGTGCCATTTTTTAAAAATCAAATTTCTTCCATTTCTAGGGTTATGAATCCATCGCTGTTATGGTACAATGTCATTTATTCTGGAAAGTTGAAACTAATATGAGAAAAAAAGTAGTGATGGAAATAAGCCAACAACACATTCACACAAATTAGGCTTTGAAGCCTGAGAAAGGGACTGAGATGACTCACTTCCTAGGCCTGCCTGCACCCCCAAACCCACCTCACCCTGACCCTCCCTTGACCTGATGCTAAGCCAATAATGCTCACTGTGCATTTTCCCGGAATTAGAAAAGTAAAAGTACACTAACCACCAAAAGGAGAAACTTAAGCTGTTTCTTTTCCCCATCTTCAGCACTGACTAAAACTCACCTAGAAAAGGTTGCTTTTTTGAGGTCTGCATAATATTGTTCTTTAGACAGCTTCTATTTGGGGGACAATAAGCATGTTTTTATAACTTATTCTGGGTATCTGTAGTTTACCTAAGTATTTATATTTTTTTTAAAAACCCTATTTAGATACCTATCCAAGTTACTGAAAGTTTAGCTAGAATTTATAAATATTAGCAAATAAAGAACTTTGAATGTTTAACTTCTTAAAATTCATAATCCATTTTTTAGAGTGGTTTTATGTTCACAGCAAAATTGAGCAGACGGTACAAAGAGTTCCCATATGCCCCTGCCTCCACACACATGCAACTGTCCCTGCGGTCGACATCCCCCACCAGAGTGATCCACTGGTTGCACTCGGTGAACCTACATTAACACATCATTATCACCTGAAATCTATAGTTTACATTGGGATTCACTCTTGATGATGTTTTGACAGGTGTGTAATGACATGTATTCATCATTGTGATGTCATATAGAATAGTTTCACTGCCCTAAAAATCCTCTGTACTCTGTCTATTCCTCCCGCCCTTTTAACCCTAGCAGCCACTACTCTTTATACTGTCTCCATAGTTTTGCCTTTTCTAGAATGTCATATTTTCAGACTGGCTTCTTTAAATTAGTAATGTGCATTTAGGTTTCCTCCGTGTCTTTTCATGGCTTGATAGCTCATTTCTTTTTATTTTATTATTTTTAAATGGGCTCCATGCTGGGTCCGCTCACGACCCTGAGATCAAGACCTGAGCTGAGAGTCGGATGCTCAACCGACTGAGACACCCAGGCGCTCCAGCCGATTTGTTTTTAACACTGAATAATATTCCACTCTCTGGATGTACCACAGTTAATGTATCCATTCACCTATTGAAAGACATCTTGGTTGCTTCCAGCTTTTGGCAATTATGAATAAAGCTGCCGTAAACATCCATGTGCAGACTTTTGTGTGAACATAAGTTTTCAGTTCATTTGGGTAAATACTACGGAGCACGATTGTTGGCTTGTATGGTAAGAGCGTATTCAGTTTTGTAAGAAATTGTCCAACTGTCTTCTTAAGTGGCTGTGCTATTTTTGCCTTCCCACCAGCAATGAATGAGAGTCTCTGTTGTTCCCCATCCTCAAAAGCATCAGGGGCTCTTAGTGTTTTGTACTGTGACTGGTCTAATAGGTGTGTAGGATACCTCGTTGTTTTAATTTGCAGTTCCCTAATGACATATGATGAGGAGCATCTTTTCATATGTTTACTTGCCGTCTGTATGTCTTCTCTGGAGAGGTGTCTGTTCAGATCTTTTGCCCATTTTTAAATCAGGTTGTTCATTTTCTCATTGTTGGGTTTTAGGAGTTCTTTGTATATTTTGGTTAACAGTCGTCTATCATATGTGTCCTTTGCAAATATTTTCTCCCAGACTGTGGCTTGTATTCTCATTCTCTTGGCATTGTCTTTCACAGAGCACAAATTTCATAGTTTTTAAAAGTTTTATTTATTAATATTTGAAAGTTTATTTATTTAAGCTTATTATTTATTTAATTTATTTATTTAATCTCTACACCCAACATGGGGCTTGAACTCATGACTATGAGATCAGGAGTCACATGCTCCACGGACTGAGCCAGGCAGGTGCCCCTCACAGAGCAGATGTTTTTAATTTTAATGAAGTCTGGCTTATCAATTATTTCTTTTATGGGTCATACCTTTGGTGCTGTGTCTAAAAAATTATCACCGTACCCAAGGTCACCCCCATTTTCTCTTTTTTATCTGCCAGGAGTTTTATAGTTTTTGTTTTACATTTAGGTGCATGATCCATTCTGAGTTAATTTTTGCAAAGGGTGTAAGATCTGTGCATACATTCATTCATTCTTTCTTTCTTTATTCCTTCTTTCCTTCCTTCCTTTCTTTCTTTCTTTGCAAATGGATGTCCAGTTCTTCATCTTTTTTTTTTTTTAAGAGTAGAAGAGAGAGAGGGAGGAGAGGAGGGGAGGGACAGAGGGAGAGACAGAGAGAGAGAGAGAGAATCTTAAGCAGGCTTCATGCCCAGCACAGAGCTCAGTGTGGGGCTTGATCTCACAACCCTGAGATCATGACCTGAGCCAAAATCAAGAGCTGGACACTTAACCAACTGAGCCACCCAGGCTCCAGTTGTTCTTTTTAAGATGAAATATAGGTTTGAGATTGAAGTAGAAAGAGTATTGGTTTAAAAACAAAGGCAGTATCATGAAATGACTATGACCATTGTATTTCATTTCTACTTTTAGAAAACATTAGTGAGCACAAGTATGCCTGTAGACAGGTCTTCACTGAGAAAGTAAGAGAATCTCATATAGAAAATTTTAAATTCCAAGTCTCATGCTTACCTATGTGATAATTTTAGGAACAAGATTTCTTTTTTCCTTGCAAATAACCCAATAATAACATTATAGTTACTGCACTAGAACCCCTTTCAAGGAACATCTTAATATGTTTTAAGTTCTCTTCTAGAAAGTTGTCACTTAAGAATGTACCATTCTCTGCAAAGACTGTAATTAAACAAATCTATTCTCCTGCTGTCCGATCTTGCTAGAATGAGAACACTTAGTCCTGTTCATTTGATGAGAGGGCAACTTGGCTGAAAATGAAACTTGCATTCTTTCATTTTGATATATAATAGTCTATATATTTGAAGATGGTACTTACATACTCAGAGGCTATTGAAGAAGAGCTGGTTGGATTTTTAAATTGAGGTCTTGAGGCCAGCTGTGACTCAGGCTGCTGATCAGTTTGTGTTCACTGTATGAGAAGTGTTCACAACAAAGGAGTCTGATGATAGCCAGGCTGAGCCAGTTCAATGATTTATCTCTTGTCTATTCCACTGGAGAATGAGCCTTGGATTCGTGCCAAAGCTGATAAAGGCCAACAGCATCTGTATTATAAGGTGTCAAGCTGATGAGTGTGCAGCTGGGCATGTGCAGATTGCTGCAGGCAGATCCTGGGTGATTTGCATGCCACAAATATTTGCTCGTTGGATGTGGCTGGCAAAGAAAACAGATATTGCAGCACATATAAAACAGGGTCTGGTCCCCTTGGGATCTTATAGTCACAAATTAACAGGGCATTTTAAATCTAATGCATCAATATTTTAAATCTTTTTCTCATTTTTTAAAGGAAGAACAAACTAATTTAGATAACCATAGAAATTAAAGTAATTTTTATTCACAGAACATTTATCTGCCGTGAAGGAAATTGAATCTTTTTTAGATTTACTGTTATCATTAAGCTGGTGGACAGGTTCTTATATATGCAAACATATGACATTTATCCTGTCTACTTTCTTGTTATTTGCAGATAGCAAGTGTTATTCACTTACATAGAGTATATATTTTCTTTTTTTAGCCCAAATTGGATTATATGTATAGTTACATAACAGTAATTTTTCTAAAAAGATTTTATTCGTGAGTATACACTCAATGCAGGGCTCAAACTCACAACCCTGAGATCAAGAGTTATATGCTCTTCCAACTGAGCCAGCCAGGCACCCCTTACGTAACGATTTTTAACTTTAAAAACATCTGTTGGCTGTCTGTCCCTATTGGTATTATGGACTTTTAAATATTTTTGTTATTGAAGTATAGCTGACATACAATGTTTTATTAGTCTCAGGGGCACAACATAGTGATTCCACAATTCTATACATTATGCAATGCTCACCATTACCCTCTGTCACCATACGAACTTATTACAATATTATTGACTATATTTCCTATGCTGTACTTTTCATCTCCCTGAGTATTTATTTTATAACTGGAAGTGTATGGATATTTTAAATACATTTCCATTACTGGGACATTCCCAAGTGTATTTAACCAGTTCGTTTTCTGGGGGGGGTGGCATTTAGGATGTTTGTGTTTGTATGTGTGTGTTCTATTATAAAAACACCACCCAAAGCACACATATTCAGAAATCTTCGTTGACTTAAATTTGTCTACAGGACAAAGTCTTCGAAGTGAAATTGTGAGATCAAAAGGAACATGCTCTTTAATTTTTGACAGATACTGCCAAGTTGTCCTTCTAAAGCTTTCGATCAACTTACACTAGCACAAACAATATATGAGAGTGTCCTTCCCCCCTCCTCAGCAACAATTGATATTATCAGATTTTTTATTTCTTGACAACCCAGAGGTGAAAAATAATTTCTAATTATTGTTTTTTTCATTTAAAAAAATTTTTTATTATATTATGTTAGTCACCATACAGTTTTAATTTGTTTTTGTTTAGTCCTTGTCACATGTACTTATTTTCTGTGACCAATCTCTTCATTATTCATGACATTGACCCATTATACTCTAGGGTTTTCTCTTTGATTTATGATAGCTCTTTATATTAAGGGTGTTATGCCTTTTCATAAATGGTACAAATGCAGAACTTTTTTATTTCTCTAATAACCTTTATAAAGCTTTTAAAGTCTTCTGGGTTTTGTATCTCATTTAGAAAAGTTGTCCCATTCCTAATTTGTTTTTTTAAAATTGAACCATGCTTTTCTCTATTACTTTTATGATTTCTCTTTTGTGATTGATATATATATAAGAAATCTTAGGTATATTTTGCTATATATATGAAATGTTATATGTATTTTGTTATATATATGAAATGCATTTTTATGCAAGGAGTGATGTAAGGATTCTCATTTATTTTCTTTACCAGTGTATTTCTTCACACTATTCATTAATTTTATGATTCATTTGAACTATCACCTTTACTATATATTACTTGCCATATATGTTGCAGCCTATTTCTGAATACTTTATATCAGTGTTTCTCAAAGAGCATTCAGAATATCACTTAAGGTCATCTGTGGTCCATCACACAATGTGTAGGCGGTTGGTTTTCAAGAAAAGTGTGATTATACCATTTGGTTCACCAATTTAAAATACAAGATTAATTATGATTTTTACAGAAATCCCATTTCTTTCTTAATAATTGTCATGTATTTATTTATTATTATTTTTAAGTAGGCTCCACACACAACGTGAGGCTTGAACCCACAACTCTAAGATTAAGAGTCACGTGCTCTACTGACTGAGCCAGCCAGGCGCCACAATTGTCACATCTTGAAACACTGCCCATGTGTTAGTTCATCTTGGCTAACATGTGTTCAACATGGTGTATAGGCACACCTCAGAGATATTGTAGTTGGGGTCCAGAGTACCACAATAAAGTGAATACTGCAATAAAGCAAGTTAACTGAATTTTTTGGTTCCTCGGTGCATGTAAAAGTTATGTTTACTTTAAACCATCATCTGAGCTCTCAACTGGTTATAATCTTTTTGCTGGGGGAGGGTCTTACCTTGGCTGCTGACTGCTCAGGGTGTGGTTGCTGAAGGTTGGCGTGGCTGTGGCAATTTCTTAAAACAAGACAACAGTGAAGTTTGCCGCATCAATTGACTCTTACTTTCACAAATGATTTCTCGCTAACGTGCGATGCTATTTAATAGAATTTTACCCACAGAACTTCTTTCAAAATTGGAATCAATCCTCTCAAACTTTGCCACTGCTTTATCAACTAAGTTTATGTAGTATATTCTAGATCTTTTGTTGTCATTTCAACAGTCTTCATGGCATCTTCTCCAGGAGTAGATTCCATGTCAAGAAACCACTTTCTTTGCTCATACATAAGAAGCAACTCCTCATCCATTCCAAGTGTTATCATGAAATTACAGCGATTAGTTTATATATTGAGGATCCACTTCTAATTCTAGTTCTCTTGCTTCTTCCACCCCATCTGTGGTTACTTCCTCCACTGACATCCTGAGCCCCTCAAAGTCATCCATGAGGTTTGGAATCAACGTCTTCCACACTCCTGCTCATGTTGCTGTTTTGACCTCTTTCCATGAATCACAAATGTTCTTAATGGCATCGAGAATGGTGAATCCTTTCCAGAAAGTTTTCAATTTACTTTGCCCAGACTCCATCAGAGGAATCCCTATAGCCTTACAAAATATATTTCTTAAATAATAAGACTTGAAAGTCAGAATTACTCTCTGATCCATGAGCTGCAGAATGGATGTTGTGTTAGCAGGCATGAAAACAACATAAATCTTATTGTAGATCTCCAACAGAGCTCTTGGGTGACCAGGTACATTGCCAATGAGCAGTACTATTTTGAAAGGAATCTTTTTCTCTGAGTAGTAGGTCTCAACTGTGGACTTAAAATATTCAGTAAGCCACGTTGTAAACAGATGTGCTGTTATCTAGGCTTTGCTGTTCCATTTACAGAGCACAGGCGGAGCAGATGTGGCATAATTCTTAAGGGCCAGTGTATTTTCAGAATGGTAAGTGAGTATTGGCTTCAACTTAAAGTCGTCAGCTGCATTAGTCCCTAACAAGAAAGTTAACCTGTCCTTTGACGCTTTGAGGCCAGACATTGACTTCACCTCTCTAGCTGTGAAAGTCCTAGATGGCATCTCCTCCCAATGTAAGGCTGTTTTGTTTACATTGAAAATCTGTCGTTTAGTGTAGCCACCTTCATGAATGATCTGAGCTAGATCTTCAGGAGAACTTGCTGCAGCTTCTGCATCAGCACTTGCTGCTTTACCCTGCGCTTTTATGTTATGGAGATGATTCCTTTCCTTAAGCCTCATGGACCAGCCTCTGCTAGCTTCAAACTTGTCTTCTGTAGCCCCTTACTTCTTCCAGCCTTCACAGAATTGAAGAGTTAGAGCCTTCCTCCGGATTAGGCTTTGGCTTAAGGGAGTGTTGCAGCTGGTTTGATCTTCCACCCAGACCATTAAAACTTTCTCTCTATCAACAGTAAGGCTGTTTTGCCCTCTTATTATTTATCTGTTCACTGGAGTAGCACTTTTAATCTCCTCCAAGAACATTTCCTTTGCATTCACAACTTGGCTAACTGTTTAGCAGAAGACGCCTAGCTTTTGCTGTCTCAGCTGTCAACACGCCTCCTTCACTAAGCTTAATCATTTCTAGCTTTTGGTTAAAAATGAGAGCCACACAACTCTTCTGCACTCTACTGCACTAATTTCAATATTGTTGTGTCTCAGGGAGTAGGAGACCCAAGAAGAGCGAGAAAGATGGGGCAATGGCCAATCAGTGAAGCAGCCAGAGCACACACAACATTTATTAAGTTCACTGTCTTATATGGGCCTACCTCATGGCTCCCCAAAACAATTACAATAGTAACATCAAAGATCACTGGTCACAAGTCACCATAACAAATATAATAATAAGGAAACAGTGTGAAATGCTGCAGGAATTACCAAAATGTGACACAGAGCCAAGAAATGAGCAAATACTATTGGAAAAATGGTGCTGATAGACTTGCTCAAAGCAGGGTTGCCACAAACCTTGAATTTGCAAAAACCACAATTATCTGTGAAGTGCAATAAAGCACAATAAAATGAGGTATGCTTGTATTTTGTCATACACAATGAATTTGCAGGTCATTTGTGAATTATTGTTTTCATTATGAAATTTGCTTCTTATATCTTTTGGGCCGTGATATGTACTCAGTTCACAAAAATAGATGAATGACTCCAGACTAATTCATTAAAGTATAAATTCAAGTCCTTTGGGCTGTCTCATACCTGAGTGACTTTCTTATTTGGGGGAACTAAATTCTAGCTGAGTGTGGATCAGATGCTCCCATCCGCTGGCAGTCAGCAGTTGGGCATGTGGCCTAGTTATCACCATCAGATGCACTTGCTCCAGATTTTTAACCTGGACAGTTGCCATAAGGCAAAGGTTTGTTAGAGATTTTTCATGATGGTTGGGACAGTTGAGCACCCGGTTGTGGGTAGGGAGTGTCCAGAGGCTGTGGGATCCAGCAGCATGAAAGACCAATGTGGTGTCCTACAGTGGCATTGCAAGGGGCAGTGTCCTAAACAGGTGGTTCTCCTGAGGGATCTTTACTGTGCCTTGTTCCCTTGTTCTTGCCCTGACCTTGATCCATGAGCTGCCCAATATCCTTCCAATTAATTACTTTTCTGTTTAAGTTAACCATTTTTATTGTTTGCAACCATTGTAGGAAACATAACAATGATGTTTCAATTATCTTGGGCTGGTTCGTCCATCTGTTTCTAGTCTTTAAGATGTTCTCAGTGATACATTTTTGCACAACAGTAGAGTATTCATTTTCTATGCCTTATAAAAAATGACCACAAATGTAACAACTTAAAACAACACACATTAATTATCTCACAGTTTTCATGCATCTGGAGTCCAGGCCCAACTTAGTTGGGTCCTCTACAAGGCTACAATCAAGGTGTCGTTGGCCAGGGCTGGTTTGCATCCGGAGGCTCAACCAGGGAAGGGTCTGCTTCAGTCTCACCCTGGTTGTTGGCATAATTCAGATCTTTGCTGCTCTGGGACCTATAGCAGCTTGCTTTTTCAGAGCCAGCAAGGAAAGCAAGACTCTAAAGCAGATAAGCTGTCAAAGCAGAAGTCCTATAGAATATAACATAATCACAGAAGAAAAACCCCATCTCCTTTGCCACAGAGGATAACATAGTCATGGGAGTGGTACCCAGTCATCTCTGCCATGTTCTGTTCATTAGAAGCAGGTCACTGATTCCACTCATACTCAAGGGAGGGGATTACACAAAGGTTTGAATACAGGAGGCAGCCACCAGGAGGACCCCCTTATTACCTGTCTGCCACAAGTGGTGCAAAGCCAGCAAAGCTTTCATGTCAATTTCAAACAAAGACCATGACATTTCGAGTAAAACAATCACATGTTTCCAGAAGAAGGTCAAAATAATATTTTTAGTATATAGTTGATGAATTATTTCAGTAAAGATGGAGAAAAATATACAAGTACAGAGGCCCTCCTCGTAGCAAAAGAAGATGTAGTTATAATATTTCTGAAAGCTTGGTAGCCAGTCACAAATTTAGTAATCACTGTTATGGTTTACAAAGAAGCAGGAAAAAAATTCTAGAAATAATGACTTGCACAAGGTTGGTGCCATAAAAAGGGCCATTAAAGGGCCATTTGCATGGTTAGTGGGTATATGGGAAACAGAAAAAAAGTGTCTAAAAAATTCCTTTGTCAAAATTGTTGAATGACAAGTGCTTTGGTGAAGACAAAATTCCTGTCTCTATCCTTGTTTTTAATATTTACTCCCACCTGGCAGAGCCATGAAAGACTTGCTGTAATTCCCAGTGACTTATATTTGTGTGCTTGGATTTGCAAACCAAGTAGAACCAGAAATTAAGGAAACTGCTGAATATGTAACCTGACCAATTGCTCAAATATTTCAATCGAGATATACACTGATCAAGGTAAAAATTGGTTAAAAGATCATTGCTATCAAATAGGACAATGATGATAATCATGGTGATTTGTTAAGGAGCATTCCAGATAGAAAGGATAGCAAGTGAACAGTCTCTGAATGAAGAATGCATTCTTTGAGGAACAGCGAAGAGGACTTTGAGGCTGGAGCAAAGATCTGGGGATGGGAATCAAAGATGGAGAAGGGTTGGGGGTTCATGTAAGGCTTTGTAGGTCACTGGACATTCTACTCTGGGTAGAATGGAGAGTCAGTGCAAGGTTTTGATGAGATGCTTCTATAAGAGTTCTGACAATAATAAGTGACAGAAATTTAAAAAGGACTCCCAGATTATAGTGTGCATTTATAATAGAGTCTTACATAAAACTAACAGAATATGCACGAGAGCATCTGAGATGTATATACACATATGACACTCTTGTCCCTATCTCAAAGCTAGAAGTAAAACTATGATTAAGATAGTTATACCAATTCTGAATTAAGTTTTCAATTATATTAAGTAGTCCTCTCAAATATGTATTAGCTTAAGTAAAAATACAAAATACATACTTTATTTTTTTAATAATTTTTTTATTATCTTATGTTAGTTACCATACAGTATATCCTTAGTTTTTGATGTAGCGTTCCATGATTCATTACTTGCATATAACACCCAGTGCACCATGCAATACATGCCCTCCTTAATACCCATCGCTGGCCTATCCCAATCCCCCACCCCCTTCCCCTCTGGAGCCCTCAGTTTGTTTCCCAGAGTCCATAGTCTCTCATGGTTCATTCCCCTTCTGTTTACCCCCCCCCCTTCATTCTTCCCTTCCTTCTCCTACATACTTAAAAAAAGAACAGACAAGTTAGAAGGTGAATGCTTACTTAGCAGGCAGAATTGCCACACTTTTCCTTCAAGCATAGTAAGACTACCCAATCCACAGCCCATGTTTTTGCATAGGGAGTACAAGTGTCATTGTGCATTGCTCTTTCTGGTAGCATGGATAAATCTCTTTGTTCTACTCTGTCCATTTTCTAGTTTGATTTCATATTAGTCCTTACTAATCAGTAGTTTACATCATTTATTCTGTTCCAAAATTGTAATTTAGGTAGTTTGTAGCTTCTCCCCAACAACGAAGAATGATATTATCTCTTTCGTTATAATTTTCTCCGTGCCTAGGTGTAGAGAAGTAAAATTATTCTGTGTAGCATCAAAAGCTTCAGCCAAGGCTTGATACAGTCTGTTGAATCTGCATAATATTGAATGGCTTTTTAAACACTGTCCACTGTTTAACTGAATAATTTTTGAATCATTATATCTTTCTGCTTTTATGAGCCATCAGTGATGTGCCTCATCTTACAACTACCGCTGCAAAGTACTCTGAAGAAGATCTGTTTTTCTAAAACAAGTTAATGGATGAGATGTGCCTGTAGTAATGTTACATTGTCAAACAAACATAACAGAACCGTATATAGTCAAAAGAGCCTTAATATTTAGTTTCATCACATTGGGAGTTTATATTTATACCAACAATGTTAGCGTTGCTCAAAACATCTGAAAAACTACTAAGTAAAAATGTATTCCGTGTCACTTTATAAGTGAAACAAGGAAAAGAGAATTACCTTGAATTCCCACTTTGTTTTATGCCCATGTAGATCACCTATTTTCACTTTTGATATCTCAATGCTATTTGGCCCCTTCTGAAAGAATTGATCGTTCTGGTGAAAAAGTCTTCGAGTTTTGGGGTGATAAAACTGGAGTCATCGTGAGAGTTATTACTAAATCTCCAGCTGATGATGGATGCAGAATACTCCAACATGAGTAAGGATAGAGATGAGTTGAGTAACGTGATTGACAAGCTTCATCTAATTGATCAAATAGATATGTATACATCTTATATTTTCCTTTTAAGCACACGTGGAACATACACAAACATTGACTGTTCACTACGTCACAAAAGAAATGTTCAGAACTTTAGAAGATTGCTTTGAGGCAGTAAACATTCTCTGACTACAGTGCAGTTAGCTTAGAAGTCAACATGGCGACCACAATGCTAATATGTTCTGGTTCCTAGACAGATGACAACTTGTTACTAATATCCTCATTTTGCTCCATTGATTCTAATTTTATCTTTGCTTATATGGATCTGCTAGAATATGGTGCCATGAATTCCCATAGAAGAGGCATCTAACACAGATTTGTTGGGTCAGAACACTTCCTAGAAGCATGACTCTTGAGCTAAAACCCAAAGGATGGACAGATGAGTGGAGTTAACCAGGAGACTCAGAGTCTGACAGAACAGAATAAGAGTCTCAGGCTAAAGCCCAGATGAGACACCCAAGGAGAGCAACTCGCTGTTTATCTGAAGTGTAGAAATGGAAGAGAGATGAGCCAGGAGATGAGGCTGGCACTTTGTTATGGAAGCCCTAGCAAACTAATACAGTTTGTTCCCTATTAATTTGCTTCAGAATTTTTCAGGGGCATCAAGATGGCTCATGACAATAGAGAAGAAAAGACTCAGTTCGTATTATATTTCAGTTGATTTCATTCTAAATTATTTTGGAGTTAATTTTAACAACATTTTATGTTGCATATATAATAATAAATTGAATACGTCATTATTTTGCAGACATCATTGGTGAGCAATTTATAGAAATTTCTGCTGAAACAGGTCTTTTTTTAGGGCCAATAATTCATAAATAATTTGCCCACTGACTTCTTGATTGGCTTCAGAATTGTATTGGAATAGATATAATCTCAAACCAAATTTACCATCGCTTCTATTTGGAGAATGTTCTGGCGGCCCAATTCAGAAGTAGTTTAAAAAAATCAACGGATTGTGTCACACTGTGAACAGATTCCTTATGAAAACTGGTTGATTGATATTCCAAAAATAATTAACATTTGGGTTTAGCTCAATTTGGAATTTAGTGATGTTTGATACCATCCCATTGTGGAGTCAGGTTATTGGTTATAACAATCTTCTGTCAATTGATTATAATAAATTGTTATATTCGTCTATATCTAACTCATTGATAATATACCTTCTATGAATTTGGAAATTTAGTTCCACAAAGCAGTGATATCACTAGAGATAAACAGAGGTAAAAGTATAGAGCTCACTATGGATGGGGTTCATAAATGTTCAGATCTAGATAATGACATTTAATTTCTACCTTTGTTTACCATTTGAAGTCAAACCACTAGGTATCTTTAATCTAGCTCTTTAGAATGTTAAATGTTTTACTTGAAATGCACATTTAGTTTACAAGCAGCAATTTAGTGTTCTGTTTCCATGATGCATTGCTATTAAATAAAGCACTGGAAAGAAGTCATCTATTACAATTTGTTTCTCCTTTGTGCAAGCCCCTATTCGCACCTCATGTCATGTTGCTTGCTGGATATGAAAAGAGATTAGAGGCAACATGACTTCAGATCAAGGAATAAACATCTGCCTACCCTAGGGTTTTCAAATTACAAATTTTTTTCTCATTAAAGAACTCAACAGAATTCTAAATAAAATGCAGTTTTAAGGAACTAATGTTCCTTAAATTAAAGAGCTGATACTTCAAGCTATTAAACGTTCACAATTTTTCAACTTATTTGCTGAAGAATGCTGAAAATACACTGAAATTTTGCATAGTGCTACACTTGTCAATCTGTTTTATTATATCATGTTTTGACCCAAGTGACTTTGAATGACATTTATTTATGTGGACTCTTGAATACTTCAGCCTTCTTTTTTCGTAACAGAAGGCATGGGTTGTTTATTTTAAGTTAAATTTAATGTTGTAAAGTGCTGTTTCTAATTTCATGTTACAGGTCCAGCATCCCCAAGCTAAAGGAAAGGTGTGAATATAGTGAAAGCATTTGGCAAGGTTGTTTCACTGAGGGGTGAATTTCTCTTAGGAAGGGAAACACTTCTGGTGAATATATTAAGAATGATTGTACTGGCATTGATAATTCTTCATCTTTTCCATTCTTGAGAATATAGGTATATGCCGTATAATATTTGTTTTGTGGTTATGTCCTTTAAATCAATGGAGGACAAATAAATTATAATAAGTTGTGTTTGGTATTATTAACTAACAGTTTGGAGGAGGCTATATATACCCCGCCTCATGCAATGTATGAAAATAAAACACAGATGAACGAAAGATTTACATCTAAAAAATGAAAATTGCCAGAAGAAAATATGAAAAAAGTATAATTTCCTTTAAAAAAAAAGATTATTTATTTGAGAGAGAGAGAGTGCAAGAGCATATGCCTGAGGCAGGGGGTTGCAGAGGGAGAGAATCTCAAGCCGACTCCCCACTCAGCATGATGGAGCCTGACGCAAGGCTCGATCTCACGACCCATGAGATCATGACCTGAGCCAAACCGAGTCAGAGGCGCAACTGACTGAGCCACTGAGGTCCCCCCCAAAAGTGTAATTTCATATCATTAGAGTGTGAAAGTCACTCCTTAATACAACACTTATACCCAAAACCATAAAAGAAATGATCGAAGGATTTGTATACCTAAAAATGTAACCCCATTCTCTATTTATTATACATAAACATCTAATATGTCTGAAGTCATAGGCTAAGTGCAAGAGAGATGCAGATTATACTCAGATGGGGTCCTTTGAGGAGCCCCAAATCTAGAGTTTTCTTTCCATTTTGTTAGAGTGTCTGGGTCTGTAAATGGTTGTTTTTAAATTAAAACTGTATTTTACTTTTAAACCTTTAAATAGAAAAAGCATTATCTAACATTAATATCATAACATAGCTCCTTAAAGTTTATTGACTTTTTAAAATAACTGAATTAACTAGTTCCCAAATACCCATAGTATAATGAATGAGTGACAGACCTCTAAGATCTAATTAACTTTATTTTACAGACACATGCAAACACACCTGTAAGCATTTTGATATAATATAGTCCCTTCGTAGCTATAACCTAGTCTTTCCAATAGGACTGCAAAGGTGTGCCCCTTTGCATGATTTAGCTTTGAACTACAGCTCCCTTTCCCGTGTTCATGAACAAATAGAGAAGATAATTAGAATTCCACTTTTCTTGAAATGTCAAGAAGGGCAGAGGCACTCTGACCTCAGCTTTAAATTTAACCAAGAATATGGGAGGATTTGAAGCCATTCAACATGCTTCTCATGGAATTTCCCCCAAGCACTAATATCTGAATAGGCTGAAAAAATATGCAAGAGAACTCTTATTCTCTCTTGACATGAAGTTCTGCTCAGCATGCTAACTGTGTCACCGCCGCTTAGTCTCACAACAGCAAAGAACAGCATTTTCCCATTCTTTGTAATGTTTGTGCTAATGTAGCAGTCCTCTGATTATTTTTCTTATACTCTATAGTCGATGCTTCTTTTTTTTAATAATAATTTTTTATTGTGATATGGTAGTCACCATACAGTATATCCTTAGTTTTTGATGTAATGTTCCATGACTCATTATTTGTGTATAACATATAGTCGATGCTTCTTAAGCACCCACAGTGGGCCACTTAAAGGTTCTTCTGCAGGATTTTTAAATGTATTTTAGCAAGACTGTAAAGATTGAGTTTTTACCATGCTTGTCAGCAGTTGCGTTTTTTTGTAAGGGGTAAAAAGCAACACAAAAACACAGAATTATTCTTGGTCCCCATTAAAATGCGGAACATTCTGTGGTGACTGGTTGCTGATAACTGATATTGGTAATTGGAAATATTGTAACTTAGGAACCAGTGCTAAGTGATATCTGTTGTAATATGCTCGTTACGTCCTTTTCTGTCACATAGGTGACATTATCTCCATTTTGCAGATGAGAAACTGAGATTCAGAGAGGTTAAAAAAAACTTGCTAAGGTCACAGAGCTAATAAGTAACAACAAGATTCAAACCCATAACAGTCTGACTTCAAACCCTCCTATTAACCACTGACCTTTTATCCTCTCAAATTCCTATAATAAATGGAAGCAATCTCACCTGTGTTCATCCTTTCACACCTGTCTTGTGCTATAGGCCCTAGTCTAGACTCTAGGGATATAGTGGTGAAGACAGACGAGGACCCTGCCCTTGTGGGCATGCATTCAAATGAAACAGATACTTAATATCAGTGAAATCATAATGGGGCAAAATAAAGGGAAATAGAGAGTCATGGAGGTACGACTTTATGTAGGGGCAGAGAAGGCCTCCATGGAAATGTGTTAGCTGAAGGGAGACCTTGGATGAAATGAGAAAGAGGGAAGCCACGCAGATATTCGAGGAGAAGAGCATTCCACACAGAAGGAAGAGCTGGGCTGGGGACATGCTTGTGTCTGAGGAACCAAGGGAGGCCAGTGTGCCTGGAGAAGGGAAGGTGAAGGAGAGCAGGGCCAGTTCAGGCAGACTTAGAGAGGGTGGCAGCAGTGGGGGGGACTGGTGAGGGATCGCATACGGGGTCTATTCGAGAACTGGGGGGGATTTACCTGTGGCTGGGGAAAAGAACAAAACCTAGAAGACTGGAACAGTAAAGACAGTGCCTGATTAGGAACTGCCCTGTGAGCTGCCAATTCTCCCCTTTTTCTCCTGCGTGTTGTGTGGGGCAAGCGGACCTGTTGACAATGGTGGGTATTTTGAGATTGGGGGAAGGTTGTTATAGCCTCACTTCAGTTTCCCCTAGAGTGCATTTTTTTCTTTTTTAAAGATTTTATTTATTTATTTATTTGACAGAGAGAGAGGGAGCACAAGCAGGGGGAGTAGGAGAAGGAGAAGCAGGCTCCCCACTGAGCAGGGAGCCCCACTGAGCAGGGAGAAGGAGCCACCCAGGCATCCCTCCCCTAGAGCTCCTTTAGTCGTCAGTTTGCCTTATTAATTAGTAAGAGTTTATTGTAATTCTACATAGGTTTCTCAAAAGAATTAAATCCAGGGCGCCTGGGGTGGCTCAGCCGGTTAAGGGTCTGCCTTGGGCTCAGGTCATAATCCCCTGGTCCTGGGATTGAGCCCCAGGTCAGGTTCCCTACTCAGGGGGAGTCTGCTTCTCCCTCTCCTTCTGTCCCTCCTCCCGCTCCTGCTCACTCTCTCTCACTCTCTTCTGCCTCAAATAGGTATATAAAATCTTTTTTTGTTTTAAAGAATTAAATCCAAAGGACAAAAGCAGAGTAAATGGATCTGTGTGTAAATTGGGAAGAGTGGGAGGAGGACAGAGGGGAGGTGCAGAAAAAGCAGGCAAGGCGGACTTCGAGGGAATGCTGTGATCAGTGGAATGAGTAAGGGGAGACAAGAGACACAGAGTTGTAAGGAAACCTGACCTCACTCACCCGAGGCTGTAGCCCGAGGTAGGAAGGAATCAGAGCCAGCGGGTTGTTGAAGTGCTGGGAAGACGAAGTTTCTAAATGTGGCATGCTAGCCGTGTTAAGGCACAACCTAGCTCCTCATTTTAGTGAGGTAGGCAGACTGGGGATCCACTCTTCCTTCCTACCGCCGCTTCCCTGCCCCCGAATACCTGCGTGTGAGCAGGTGTGTGCATGCTTGCCTATCAGCTAAATAAAGCCGGCTAGATCTTGCCTCCCCTCCTAGCTTCCAGACTGCCTGTGCTCCTCCAACCGCCATTCAAACTCAGGCGCTTTTCCTTCCTTTTTTCCTTCCTTTTTGTGTGTATGTTTGTAAACAGTGACATTCAAGCCCAACAAGTACGGATGGGGGGGGGGTGCGGGAGGGTGCAAAATGGGCCTGAATCAAGGAAAATTTCAGAGGTGTAAGAATGAGGTTTTTGCCTGGGCTTTAAAATGTTGGCAAATTTTGTTGATTCTCATTCATACCTGTGTGTGTGTGTGTGTTGGGGGGGGCATCCAGCGTTTACTAGAGAACCTCAGATGTTTGATTAAAAGAGTGAAAACTACTACGTGATGTGCTCATGTCTTGAAATGTATTTTTTTAAGATTTATTTATTTATTTTGGAGAGAGAGAGAGAGAGAGAGAGAGAGAGTGTGTGAGAGCAGGGGGGAGGGGCAGAAGGAGAGGCAGAGGGAAAGACTCTCAAGCAGATTCTGCGCTGAGCACTGAGCCAATGGATGCAGGGCTCGATCTCAGGACCCTGAGACCATGACCTGAACCGAAATCAAGGGTCCGACACTTGCCTGAGCCACCCAGACACCCCTCGAAATGTATTTTTTAAGCACAAATGAGTTTGTTGTGGTTCTCTGTGATTAAACTTAAAATCCCCAGTTTAAAAAAATTTTTTTGAGTTCTTCCAAGGAAAAGGAACTTCACCTAACTGCATCAGGTAGCAGCCTTGAGCTAAACAAGGACACCCAAGTACCTGTTTCTTTTCCTGTATCTGCTGGATTCGACATTTGAGCCAGCATTTCTGCGACGAAACTCTTCCGAGGGACGCAGGCCACGCTTCTCCCCGTGGGATGGACGAATTCCCTGTCGATACCGTGACTGCACATGTGTGAGCTGCTTTTGTTTTCCCATCGGGTAGACTCCCTGTAAGCTGGGTCAGTTTCCAGTTCTTATTACAAAGCTTAGACTTTGGGGAATCCAACTAGGCTGCTAATTCTTGTTGTGGAAGGTGCTCAGCCCTCACAATTCCCGAATAACCTGGGAGGTAAACAGAGCTGGGGGCGGTTTTTACCAGAAAGAGCAGCGTTCCCAGCCAGGGGCCGAATTACAGCTGAACGCCCACCCGGAGCCCCACCTCTGCTGCCACATGGGCTGTTTGCTCTGGTGGACCGTGTGTGTGTGTGTGTGTGTGTGTGTGTGTGTGTGTGTGTGTGTATAGTCATCTCACAGCACTGTGAAATTCTGTTCCTTTTCAGCAGCCAGTGTTAGGAGGATGATTCATGAACCCTGGGCAGGCGCAGCCCCCAGCCTTGTCTCAGGAACATTCATGGGGTTTCCGGCCAGAATTAGCCCGGAAGCTCCTGGAAAACAATGGAAGAGCACCAGGTGTTCTCAGCAGCCGTCTTCTTCTGCCTTAAAGGTTGAGATTGGCAAATTTCCCAAAGCAGGAGAGGCGCTCTTGGTTGTGCCTGGTGTTACAGTTAGGTCACTACGGAAATATTTGTCCTGGATGCCTGTAGACCCAGCTGTCTCAGAAGTGTCCCGTATAATGAGGCATGGACCCTTTGGAGACAGGGCCAGTCACAGGACACACCAGGAAGTTGACTCCTGCTTAGAAACTCAGGCTGCTTTGAGGGTTCACTCTGGATTTTGGTCAAATTGTTCTAAAGTGAATTGGTCTTTCTGCCTTCCTATAACGAAGACTTCTCTGACTCCTGTCTGTGAACTCCACATTCTTGCCTGGAATTGGGACAGTGGGATGTTTCTGCACTGCTTCTGCTAAACCCCTTACCTTAATAGACTATGGAGGTAAGAGGTAAAATGGTGAAGGTAAAATCTCTAGGCTCTTTGTTAGGTGTTGAGGACATCGTTTGCTAATGGCCTGAAAGAATTAATGCAGCTTTCCATATGCCAAGTTTATTTAGGGGCAGTAGTTTATTTATGGAATAAACAGAAAAATATTGAAAGCTTGGCAATGAACCCTGACATTTATGGAAAATTGATTTTTCACCATGGATAAATTGATTGCCACAACAATTCAATGGGGGAAAGAACCATCTCTTCAACAAATAGTGCTAGGGCAGGTGGATATCTACATGCAAAAGAATGAAGTGGGACCCCAAACTCACACCATATGCAAAAACAATTAACTCAAAATTGGCCAAAGATCAAAATGTTAGTGTGAAAACTATAATACTCTTACAAGAAAATATTGATGTAAGTCTTCAAGATCTTGGATTAGGTAATGGTTTCTTAAATATGAAACCCAACGCATAAGAAACAAAAGGAAAAAAACAGATAATTTGGACATTATTAAACTAAAAACTTTTTTTTTTTAAACTAAAAACTTTTGTGTTTAAAGGACACCATGAAGAAAGTGAAAAGACAATCCAGAGAATGGGAGGAAATTTTTGTAAATTATTTATCTGATAATGGACTTGTATGTAGAATATAGAAAGAACTATTACATTATAATAATAAAAGGACAACCCAGGGGTACCTGGGGGGCTCAGTTGGTTAAGAGTCTGACTCTTGATTTTGGCTCAGGTCATGATCTCAGGGTCGTGGTATAGGGCCCCATGTCCCTCCAGCTCCATGCTCAGTGGGGAGTCTGCTTGAGGATTCTCCTCCCTCTCTGCCCCTCCCCTCGCTCACGCATTCTTTCTCTCTCTCAAATAAATAAATAAATCTTTAAAAAAATTTTAAGTGAAAAATAAAAAGACAACCCAACTAAAAACAAAGGATCTGAATAGACATTTCTCCAAAGATATACAAATTGTCAATAAACATGTGAAAAGAAGCTCCACATCATTAGACATCAAAAAAATGTAAATCTAAACCACAATAAGATAGCACGTGTAGAATGGGTATAACCAAAGACACAGATAATGGCATTGGCAAGACTGTAGAGAAATGAGAACCCTCATACACTGTTGGTGGGAAGCTAAAATGGTACGGGCACTTTGGAAGACAGTCTGGCAGTTCCTCAAACAATTAATCATAGAATTATGATATGACTAGCAATTCTACTCCTAGGTTTATACACAAGAGAAATAAAAACATATGTTCACCAAACCCTTGTCCATGAATTTCTTAGCAGCATTATTCATAATAGCTCCAAAGTGCAAACAGCTCCAGTGTCCATCAAACTGATGAATGGATTGATAAAATGTAGTGTATATATTTGGCAATAAAAATATAAGAAGCATATATCATATGCTGAAATATGGGTGGCCCTTGAAAACATTATACTTAGTCCATTATCAGATAAATGATTTACAAAAATTTCCTCCCATTCTCTGGATTATCTTTTCACTTTCTTTCTTAGTGAGAGAAGGCCACATATTGTATGATTCCATTTCCATGAAGTGTCCAGAATAGACAAATTCTTAGAGCCAGAAAGTACAGTAGTGGTTGCCTAGGGCAGGGGGATTGTGGGGACATGGGGAAGGATGCTAATGGGTACAGAGTTTCTTGTTGATGAAAATATTCTGATTGTAGTGATGGTCACACAACTCTATGAATATACTAAAAACCATTCAATTGTACACTTCAAATAGGTGAATTACATACTGTGGGAATTAGATCTCAATTAACGTGTTATGATAAAACAACCATAAAAAATAGGTGGGTAGAGAGGATGGAATATGTCATTAATTGTAGGCTTTCTCTGTATTTTTCATTCTCTTCCCTTGGCCTTTATCTGCTTTCCTCCGCGTTTCTTTGAAAACATATGAAGCGAAGCAAAGATTTACAACTCATTGTTTGGAAGCCATCAAATTTGTGAGAAAAAGCTAGAGAGAAAGAGATGATTGCAATATGGTGTTTACATTCCTGATTTACCTGTTGTTCATGTTTCAGACTTTGTCCTTAACTGCTCACCTGTTACCTTGTACTAGCTATCATCTCTCCTTAGAGATGGAAGGTCTTTGGAATTTTTAATAAAATGTCCTCAGTTTCATGGTCATACTTATCTACTGAGAATCAAATGTAGTTTACTTTTCCCCAAGCTTGCTTCCAGTAAGTTGCCATATAAGAGGTAGAAGAAAGCAGGGGGGCAGCAGATAAGCTGTTTTCCCCTACTTTCTGGCAAAAATCGGGTCTCTGGCAAGATCAAAGAGTCCTTTTTCCACGAATTGCACTAGTTATCCTAAGCTGATTACAGGGGCAACTGTTTTAAAGCAAGAAACATCAGTGGAGGAAAGAGGAAATCACGGGATAAAATCCATTCTTTGTTTTCCTCTTCAACTGAACTGTGAGCTGTGAGCTGGAGCTGCCTGGGGGGATTTGCTGTAGGATGTCAGACTCTTCCCAGCTAGACCAGGGCAACTGACCTTGGCAACTCAGTTATCTCCCCTGAGCCTATCTCCTGTGAGCCAAAGCTTCCTTGTCTGCAAACTGAGGGATCTGAAGTTCTTCCCAGCCCAGAAAGTCTTTGATTTTATGATTACATAAACTTATCTGGAATTCTTTGAGAGATCAATGCTAAGTGAAAATTCAGGTAGATGAGTCTGTAGTTGAACGAATATTATATCCAATGTTTTGATTCGTGAATAAATGTCATCATGGAAGAAGCAATTTCATGGCTTTCAACAGGCCTCTGTAGCTACAGCTGATTACTGCAGCATTTTTAAAGTAATGATTCAAACAGAAAGATCGTATCTGTTAATTTTGCAATCCACAAAAAGACGAACACAACACACATGCTAATTCCCAACTTTGGTTCAAAAAATCAGACTCCAAATGAACGGAGGCTTGATTGACCATAGTGAACCTTTGAATATTTTGAATGTTGGATGACCATAGTGAAACTTGAACCAAATTTGATTGGTTACTTTTCTTTTTTACATTTTTTTTTGATTGGGATATAATTTACATATGGTGAATTACACAGATTATAAGAGACTAATTCAACGAGTTTTGACAGATGCATACATCCATGCAACCCAGACCCCTATCAAGATATAGATTATTTCCATCCGCACAATAGGACGCTTCATGCCTACTTCCTTTCAGTCCCCTGTCAGAAGCAAACAGCGTTCTGATTTCTTTCACTATCCATTAGTTTTTTCAGTCTTTGAACTCTATCAGTGCAATCATACAATATATACTCCCTTGTGTCTGGTTTCTTTCACTCAGTAAAATGGTTTTGAGGGTCACCCATTTTGTTGGGTTTATCAGTAGTTTCTCATAGGTTGGGTTCCCCAGAAAGAGACAAAGATTAGCATACAGGGCATTGATTAAGGAGGCCTCTTGGGATCTACAGCTTTGGAAAGGAGGGGAAAGAAGCAGAATTGAGCAAAGGGAGAAGTGAAGCTGTGAAGCAGTCCCTACACCAGCCTCAATGGATCCCCCAGGGGAGCTTCCAGCAATGGCTACCATGGGTGCATGGGTGGTTCCTGCCTGCCAGCAGGAGCTCTGGAGCTAGATGGCCTGTCAGAGTGATCTCAAGTGATCTCAAGCACATTCTGCCCAACCCTGTGTTCATCAGGCATTGAATGGAGACTGCCTCTCCAGGAAGAAGGTGGTGCTTTGGGCAAGGCTGTGTGTTTCAGCCAAGAAAATTCGCTCCCCACAAAAAAAGGGCTGACTGCTGAAGGCTGTCTTCCAGCAGTGCTCCCAGCAGATAGGGAAATAAGTCCTTTATTCCTGAGGGTGCTTCTGGGCAGCACATCAAAATGTTTTCTTGCTGAGTAGTATTCCACTGATGGATATACCAAATATATTTCTCCCCTCTCCTGTTGATGAACATTTGATCCAGTTTTTGGCTATTATGAATAACACTTCTATGAACATTCTTGAACAGTTCTTTTAATGGATATGTGTTTTCACTTCTCCTGGATAAATGCCTGCAAGGAGAATTTCTGAGTCATGGAATAGGTATATGTTTAACTTTGTAGAAACTGCCAGACCAAATTTCCAAATTCCAAATTATCATTTTATACTCCTGCCAACAATGTATGAAAGTCTAGTTGCTATATATTCTCCCCAACTGGTATGGCCAGTCTTTGTAATTTTAGGAAAGACTTGAAAAGTTTCCTGACCACTTGGATGGGAATGTCAGAAGGGATTTCTGCTTGGGTTAGAGTTTGGACTAGAAATATTCTGAATTTATGATATACAAAAAGCACAAGTTCATATACACTTCCATAGCAAAAATCATATTTAAGCTGTTGACTTCGAGTCCTCTGTTATTTTGGAAGTGTACTTCTATATCCAAATTTATTTCAAAATTACTTTAAATTCTTGGTGTTCAAGTTGAACTTAAAACCTAACATGAAGTTGAACCTCCTTAATGGTGAGGTTCTCCTGTATTTGAAAATGAATTACGGTGCTCAGATTCTTTTTCCTAACAGATTCCTTCAATAAGTATATTTAGATAATGTGCTTTAATAGTAGCTAATTTTTACTGTTCAGTTACTATATGCAAGGCTACGTTCTAATCAGTTCAAATGTATTACATCAGTTAGTCCTTACAGTTGATTCAGGTAGCTACCATTATTATCACCGCCATTTACAAATAAGGAAATGATAGGGAAATATGGAGCTGCTTCATTCATCCAACAAACATTTATTGATTGTCACCAATATGCAAGGGGAGAAAACTAAACAAAAAAAAAATCTTTTTCTTCATGGAGCTTATATACTAATAGTAGGAGAAATAGATAGATAGATAATGTGAGCAATTTCAGTCTTGTGTTTTCAGTCTATATTTCTTACTTGAGATAGTAATTAGAAAGATAGAATGATATAAGGTATACAACCTACATTATTCTATATTATTATACTACTCTATATTATACAACTCAACAGGCGCCCACAGCTGGATGTCTAAGAGTTGCAGATAATGGGTCGAGATACTTCTTTGAGGATCAAGAATGGATCACAAGTCCCAGTCTTTAGGGCTTAGACTCACACTTTGGGCAGTCACTGATTTAAGTGACTTCCTAAGAATTGCTTCTACAGTTCAGGTATGCTGGGTGGAAGTGGACAATTCAGATTTGCTAGTATAATTTTTTTTAAAGTAATCTCTATGTCCAACGTGGGGCTTGAACTCACAACCCCAAGATCAAGAGTTGCATGCTCCACTGACTGAGCCAGCCAGGTGCCTGTCCACTATAATATTTTTGAATGAAATATAATACAGGTTTATAAAAGCCAATATTTTGATATATAAACTACATTTGTCCTCAATTATTATCTGTAATGTATTTTTCTGGCTCTGGCCTGAACTCATCAAAGGGGGAAAGTGTTAGTTAGCTTAACCATCTGGTTTCCTTCCTCAGCTGCTAAGGTCTCTTCCTGTTCCCTGCTACACTTCTCCTTCAATTCAAAGTAAACTTCACATATATTCTACTTCCTCTAGTTCATTTTTACTGAATAGATCTTCCTTTCACGTAATCTGTATTCCCACCTGTGTTAGTTATCTATTGCAGCATAACAATATTACCACAAATTTAGCAACTTGAAACAATACATATTATCTCAGTTTTTGTGTGTCAGGAGTTAGGGCACAACTCAATGAGGTCCTCTGCTTAGAGTCTCAGGACCTCACAAACTGTAGTCAAGGTGTCAGCCAAGGCTGTGGTCTCATCTGAGGCTTGACTGGGGAAGGCTCCACTTCCAAGCCTAGTGAGGCTGCTGGCAACATTCCATTCCTTGCAGAATGCCAGACTGTGGGCCTCAGTTTGTTGCTGGCCTTGGGCTAGAGGTTGCCTTCTGGTTCTTGCATCTTGGCCCTCTCTACATCTCAGCACACAACATAACGTTTGCTTCTTCAAAGCCAGGAATAGAGTGTCTCCTAACAAGGCAGACATTATAATCTTACATAACACAATCACACACACATTATCCCATACGTCCTTGCCATAGTCTATTTATTAGAAGCAAGTCACAGACCCCATTCATTCTCAAGGAAAGGGGCTTACACAATGGTGTGAATATCAAGGGGCTACCTTAGCATCTCTCCACCATGCCTTCGGTGTTAAGAAACTTCTTTTTTTTTTTTTTTAAGATTTACTTATTTGAGAGAGAGAGAATGTGTGCACAAGTGGAGGAGGGGCAGGAGGGAGGGAGAGAGAGAAGCAGACTCCATGCTGAGCACAGAGCTCCATGCAGGGCTCAATCTCACAACCCTGAGATCATGACCTAAGCTGAAACCAAGAGTCGGACGCTCAACCAACTGAGCCACCCAGGAGCCCCATTAAGAAATATTTCTTGTGGGTCACCTGGGTGACTCAGTCCATTAAGCGTCTGCCTTTCACTCAAGGGTCCTGGGATCAATCCCTGGCATCAGGTGGGATCCCTGCTCAGTGGGGAGCCTGCTTCTCCCTCTCCCACTCCCCGTCCTGTGTTCCCTCTCTCACTGGCTGTCTCTCTGTCAAATAAATAAATAAATAAAATCTTAAAAAAAAAAAAAAAGAATCCTCCAGTTTGTTAACCTGTGTGCAGTGATTTGTGAGTTAATGGGCATTTCTATTTAGCTTTAGCGCTGCTTCTTTTCAGCCAAATCAATTTTTAACAAATAGATATAGGCCAGTAATCTCAAAGGAGAAATTGAACAGTTTTAACTGGAGACATTGAAAATGTAAATGTGTGTATTTAGCAGATGCATATCAATGTGATTATGAAAATATTCAGATTCTATGTTTTCTCAATCACTGAATCAAAAAACATAAGGACTTATCTGTAAATGGTATTGTATTGACACTATTGCTTATCATTAGGCCTGATAGTAAAGCCCACGCTACTTTTACTGCATCCTCAATTTCCTTTTCCTATTTCCCTGGGTACCCACAGGACTAGGATTCATTGGTACAAATCTCCCTTCCTTCCTCCCTCCCTCCCTTCCTCCCTCTCTTCCTTTCTGGAACTAACTTCCTTCCTTCCTTCCTTCCTTCCTATATAAAATACATAGTTCCTGAGACTTACCCATATGCTGACTCTTTGCTGGTGTTACAATGGTAAATAAGACATGGCCTCCAAGTGACATTCAGTTCCGTGCAGGAGACAGAGGAGAGAGCCTTGAGGCAAATTCCATGAGGGAAGTTGCTATAGAAATATATAGATTAAGTTCCCAGAGGATTTAACATCTAAGCCAACATACCTCTTAGAATATAAAATATAGGCGAACTAGAGGCCAGGTTTTTTTTTTAAGATTTTATTTATTTGGCAGAGAGAGAGAGAGAGCACAAGCAGGGGAGAGAGAGAGGGAGAAGCAGATTCCCTGCTGAGCAGGGAGCCTGATGTGGGGACTGATCCCAGGACACTGGGATCATGACCTGAGTAAAAGGCAGATGCTTAACCAACCATGCCACCCAGGCGCCCCTGGAGGCCCGATTTCAAGAATCAATCAATCCAGGAGGGTGAGTCCTCTGGATAGTAATAAAAGAGGGAGACACACAGAGATTTGAGAATCAAGGCTTTCGGTAAACCTAGATAGACTATGGGATGAAAATAAGCTATGAATTTTTAGTAACTACAGTGTTGTCAGGCTATGAAAGAAAAGTCTCATTCTGCAGATGGTATTATCAGTTTTCAAACTATGGTACCAGATATTTCTATATTGCCATAAATAATGGATACAACTCAGTATTTATGGTACTTTTGCATAAAAATGAAAAAGTCTAGATGAAATAGGGTAATATTTAACTTGGAAACAAAGCAAGAATTATTACCCTAAAGTCACAGATGAAAATGGGAAATATATAGTAATGTTGACTGTTTTATTAATAAATGTAGCTGTATATTGTGTTCAGCATTGGTTCAAAGAAATGTATCACCATATGTCTCATCGGTTCACAGAATAATACTGAATATACACACCTATGAAGAAGAAATCAAATAATCCAAAGAAATAGTGAAATCTTGGGGGCTTCGTGTAGGTTTTGGAATACTTTACAACAGAGAAAAATCACAGCATTTTCTCCTGCTACATATTTGTCTTTTAAAGTATAACAATAAAACTTTCAGGTAAAATTTGTTTCTATCTTGTATATTGGAATCTCCTCTCCCCTGTAGAAATTTCCCTTGTGCATTCTCATAAGAAGTTGGGGAATGAAAATGCTTCAATGAAAAAGCCACATTGCTTGGGAGAGGGGTGTGTAGATTTAAAATGGCAATATTCCAAGCCCATTTTGTAGGTCTACTTATTAATTGTGTGATTATATGATTTCTCCCCGAATAAATCTTGTTTTGATGAAAGTTTAAGTCTGCACACCTGCAAGGTGCCTCGCTCACCCCCCATCCACTTCTCAGCTTCCATCTTCATCACCTGCTTGGAGAATGTGTCAACTTTCCTTAATTGAGAAGTAATTTGCAGTTACTGAAATCCATTTTATATTATAAAGCCTCTTCAATATGTACAGCTTTTCCCTAGAGAGTTGCATTACCTGGAGGCATTTCTTAGACTTAGATTCAAGTTCTAATAAAATTAAATAGGTTTTTAGGAACCAACCTTGTAGGGTTTTTTTTTTGTTTTTTTTTTTCTGTTTAAAATACCAGAAGTGGGGCACCTGCACGGCTCAGTCGGTGAAGCGTCTGGCTCTTGGTTTCAGCTCAGGTCTTGATCTCAGTGTCCTGGGATCTAGCTTGCATGGGGCTCCCTGCTCAGTGGGGAGTCTGCTTCCCCTTTCCCTCTCTTTCTGGCCTTCCCCCTGCTCATGCACTGTCTCTCACATAAATAAATAAATCTTTACAAAAAATAAAATAATAAAATTAAATACCAGAAGCATAAAAATAAAGAACAGTTTAAATTAAGCCTGTTAAATAGGAGAAACTATTTATTTTATTTGTGATCCCCTTAAGATGCTATTTGGAGTTTTAAAGATACCATTGTACTACAAGTAAAAAATATTACAGAGAGGTATTTATTCTAAAGGAAACAAAAATAAGCAGTAGATAGGAATTCTTCATCTGTTTTTAGTTCTAGGATGCTGAGCTATGGAAGTGGTTTAAATAACACTAAAAATGAATCTGTATTTTTCCTCCTGAATGCAAAACAGTAAGTTTTAAATTCACTTCCCTGTGGGGCACCTTGGTGGCTCAGTTGATTAAGCATCTGACTCTCGATTTCTTTTTTTTTTTAAAGATTTTATTTATTTATTCGACAGAGATAGATACAGCCAGCGAGAGAGGGAACACAAGCAGGGGGAGTGGGAGAGAAAGAAGCAGGCTCATAGCGGAGGAGCCTGATGTGGGGCTCGATCCCATAACGCCGGGATCACGCCCTGAGCTGAAGGCAGACGCTTAACCGCTGTGCCACCCAGGCGCCCCTGACTCTTGATTTCTGCTAGGTCATGATCTCAGGGTCCTGGGATGGAGCATCTCCTCCATCCCCTCCTCCCCTTCTCCCTCCTCCTCCTCCTCCTCCTCCTCCTCCCTCCTTCTCCCTCCTCCTCCTCCCTCCTTCCTCCTCCCTCACCTCCCCCTCCTCCTCCCTCCAGTCATTTTGGGATTCTCTCTCTCCCTCTCTCTTTGCCCCTCCCCCTGCTGACATGTGCACGTGCTCTCTCAAAAAAAAGTGAATTCACCTTTCTACTAGTGATGTTTCAGCTCTTCTAACTTCCAGGTAGTTCTGTTTTTCATCTTGAATTGTCTTCACCTACATTCCAATTACTTTTTCCATTCAAAAGTGTAGAGCATTCTCTCATTGAGTGAGTCCCCGCTTTTCACATGGATGAATGAAGGCACTGAATATATCAAAGCAATGAACCACCTCTCTTGATTTTTAGTTCTTTCATTTGCGCCCTGCCTTTTATTCCCCTTCTTCTCTGTTCTTTCCTTCTTTTTTCTTTTCTTTTTCACCCTCATCAGTTTAATACCTACCTAATTTAATGTGTGAGTTTATCCCTAAAGCAACCTTCCTGACTCTGTTCCTCCCTCCTTTCCTTCCTTTCTTCCTTCCTTTTAAATAAATGCAGTTAGGGTTTTAAAATACCTCTAATTACCACATTAACATCATCCACATGTTCTGCGATACTTTCATTATTGTTTAGTTCTAAACATTTTATAAGTTACAATTTGATTTCCTTGTGTTTCTTAGGAGTACATTTTTTTTTTTAATTTCCAGAAATACATGGGAGACATTTTTATTTCTGTTTTTAACTATTTTTCTTATTGATTTCTAAGAAATCAATACATCTAATTATAGTCAGAGGTTGTGCGTTGTTTAATATGAAGTCTTTAAAATTTGTTGGGATTTTGTGTATGATCCAGAATTAACTCAGTATAGAGTTGCCATTCTTGAGTACAGGTCTCCACAGACATCAACAGTCAAGCTTGTTAATTGGGATTGTTCAAATCCATAACCTTTAAAGTATTTTGCCTACTTTATCTTACTACTTTTCGATGATATGTTAAAATCTCTCCATATTATTGTGGACTTGTCAGTTTATCCTTGCAGTTCTGTTAGTTTTTGCTTTTCATATTTCAAGGTTCTGACGGTAGGGGTATATATCCCTTAATAATTTGTATGTGTATCTTCTTGTTACTTTTTTTATCCTTTATAATAGATCCCTCTATGCTATTTATTTATTTTGACTTCAATTTTAATTCATCTATTGTTTTTTTAAAGATGTATTTATTTCAGAGAGAGACAGAGAGAGCATGAGGGGAGGGACAAAGGGAGAGGGAGAAAGAGAATCCTCAAGCAGACGCCCCGCTGAGTGCAGAGCCCAACACCAGGCTCAATCCCGGGACCCTGAGATCATGATCTGAGCTGAAATCAAGAGTCAGACGCTGAACTGACTGAGCCACCCAGGTGCCCCAATTATTAATATCGATATACCAATTTTCCTTTGGTAAGCATTTGCTTGGTATGTATTTTTCATGCTTTTATTTTCAGCTTTTGCTGTTTTGGGTGTATATCCTAAAGTTGGCAGAGAGAAAAAGATACATAATATTTCTGCCTCCTCCAATTTTTTAATGTCTGTCATTAGATAAGACTATTCCTTTCAGGGGCGCCTGGGTGGCACAGCGGTTAAGTATCTGCCTTCAGCTCAGGGCGTGATCTCGACGTTATGGGATCGAGCCCCACATCAGGCTCCTCCGCTATGAGCCTGCTTCTTCCTCTCCCGCTCCCCCTGCTTGTGTTCCCTCTCTCACTGGCTGTCTCTATCTCTGTTGAATAAAATAAATAAAATCTTAAAAAAAAAAAAAGACTATTCCTTTCACATTTATTGCAATTACTGGTTTGGACTTGCCTTGACCATCTTAATTTGTATCATCTTTTTTAGCATGCTGTTTTTCAATTTTTTTTCTTTCATTTTACCATCTCATTTGGAGAAGTGTAACTTCTATTTTCTCTTTCTTTTATTTATTGACATGGAAGCTTATTATTGTATTTTTCTTATTACTTGAAACAATAAATTTTTCTAACAAAATCAAAAACTATTCAATATTTCTGTCCTCTTTCTGGTCAAAATCAGGACCCTAACATATATTAAAAATTTACTGACTACGTTTCCTTTTTGCTTACCCAATATTTTATTAAGTCCACCATAATTTTATCAATTGTCTTTTGCATCTTACCCTTAATCCAGGCTCACTTTCTTTCTTGTTAAGGAATATTCTGTAGAAGTACCTTTAGTGATTAATCACTTTTAGTGAGTGATTATTTGACTTAGTAAATGTTTATTTATCTTGATATGGAATTCTAAGTTGACAGTTATTTCTCTATAACATCAAGAAAATATAACTCTGTTGTCTTCTTAGATTTATTGGGATTCCTTAATGTGCATCTGTCTTGTCTACTTATTTTCTCTGTATTCTTAATACTCAGTTTTACTAAGATGTGTCTAGATTTTTTTTCCTTGGTAACACCTAAGATTGTTTTCATTCTCCCCTTGGATGTCTAGTGAACATCTCAAAATTGGGTCTATAATTTCCCACTCTAAACCCACTCTACTCACTCTTGTCCCATTTGGATTCATGACAATTTGGTCCTTCTAGTTGTTCATACAAAATTTTGAAGTCATCCTTGCTTCGTCTCGTTTCTCTCATGTCCCACATTCAACCCATGAAGAAATTTGGCCCTACCTTAAAATGGATCCAGAATCCAGGTACATTTCACCATTCCCACTGCTGCCAAACTGGTCTAAGTCACTATCATTTCCTGCCTGGATTATTCCTGTAGTGTCTCTCCTGTTCTCTCTGCTTCCAACCTTGTCTCCCCTGTCCTCTCCTGAGAAGCCATAGTGATCATAGAATATATCAAATCGTGTCTTTTTTTTTTTTTTTTTGGTCAAAACTGTCACTGCTTCCCCATCTCATCTGTAGTAAAAGCCAAAGTCCATGGTCAACTCCAAGGTCTTACAAGTCTTATAATCTCTTTCTCATCCACCTTTCCTTTAGTACTGCAACCTCACTGCGTGACCATACAGCATTACTCTTACCTTTGTATTAACTGGCCTTTCTGCTTGGAATGCTTTTCCTTCAGATGGCCACATGGCTAACTCCATCACCTCCTTTGGGTCTGTGCTCAAATAGCATGAGAACTACCAGGACTATCCCATGCTAATCCAATCTCCTACTCTTCTCTATTTCATAGCACTTTTCATCTTCTAAATTGTTATAAAATTTACTGACTTATTGTATTCATTGCTTCTTTTCTGTCCTTTCACTAAAATATAAGTTCTATGAGTGCAGGTATTTTTACTTTGTGTTTAATTCTATATACCAAATACTTAGAACAGGGTCTGATACAAAGGAGAAGCATAATAAATATTTGCTGGGTGAGTAATGAACGAATAAGTAATTCTTATTTATACAGAACTACCATATATAATATAATATAACATATAACATAACATAACATAACATAACATAACAATATAGTATCTTATGTATTTTCACAGCACAGGAATACAATGAGATAAAGTTACAACCCAAAGGTCAAGTGATTAGTAAATGGTTAAACAAACTTTGCTACAGCCATACAATGGAACACTACTCAACAAAAAGGAACAAAATACTGATACATACAACATGGATGAATATCAAAAACATTAAGTGAAAGAAGCCAGATATAAAAAAAAACTGCATATAGTGTTATCCCATTTATGAAGTTTTAGAAAAGTGAAAACAATAGGGATAGAAAGCGATCAGTAGTTGCCATTTCCAGGGGGTAGGACGGGGATTAACCGCAGGACTTGAAAGGACTTTTGAGGGCTCTCAACGCTTTCTTAAAACTTTATTGTGGTGGTGGTGGTTACACTATTTTTTACCAAAACTCATTGAATTGTTTACATAAAATGAATAGATTCTAGGGTTTATAAATCATTCCTCAAAAAGCTGTAAGCAATAAATAAACAAACAAATGCAGTTTAGATGATCCACATATTATCAAAATTGAATCTTTCTTTGATTTAGAAAGCCTGTCACAATCTGGAGGCATCTTCAGGATGAATTGCTGCCTCTCTGTTGGAAAGATGCAAATTTGGCAATTGATAAAGTTCAGAGCTGCCTCTGTAGCAGCCCGTTGTTCATCCTTAACTCTTGGTGGAACAAATCTCTATCATAGTATTCACTGTTATACTCATTTACGTGGAAGCCACAATACCCACCCCTCTCCATGTATATATAGATTATATATCTCCTCACTATGAACTCCCGCCAGGATAGGGTCTGTACCTCACTAACGTCCCATGCACTATAGGTACCGGGCTTATGGGAGGTGCTTAGTCAATGTAACTGAACGACTAGATGATTATTCATATAAAGCATATAAAAGCAAATTTACAGTCATTGACAGACTTGATATTATTTTGCTATGGAGTCTATATTACTATAATCAAAATCATACATATAGTTCTAGATGATTTTTTTATCCATACTTTAAGTTATTGTAATTATGGAGGTAATGTAAATGCTTATTCTTTTATTCATCACATATGTATTAAGTTCCCTCCCAGGTGCCAGACATTTTGGTAGGTCCTAGGGATGGATGTGATGGTTAATAAAACAATGATTTGGTGGCACTTGGGTGGCTCAGTTGGTTAAGTGTCTGCCTTTGGCCCAGGTCATGATCTCAGGGTCTTGGGATGGAGACCCACATCAGGCTCCCTGCTTAGTGGGGAGTCTATTTCTCCCTCTCCCTCTGCCCCTCCCCACTGCTTGTGCTTGCACCTGCTCTCTCTCTCTCTCTCTCCTTCTCTCTTTCAGATAAATAAATAAAATCTTAAAAAAAGAAACCAAAAACAATGATTTGGACCTTACTTTTAGCAATTATTTTCTGTAAATTGGGCAGTAATTATTAAAGACGTCTTTAAGGATTGGTCTCTATAGATTTTGATCAGTAATTAAAGATTATTAATTTTACAGCAGTTGTCAGAGTCTTAGACACTGTGGATGAGTAATTTGTCTTTCCTGCGGAATGAAGTGCAGCAGAATACACACTATTTCTCCTGGGGTGGAGAAAATTTGGGGGAAAGGAAATGGCAGCACCACCCATAAGGTCTTTGTTTTCCAGAATAAATCTTCCAACTGTCCAACTCAATCACTAAGTAAGCACACGTGGGTTACACCACGCCCTCTGTGGAGACTCACTCAGGGCAAGGCAGGGGCAAGGTATTTTGATAATCCTAGCTCAAGCAAGCAGTAGAAGGAAAACTCAGGAAATAAATCATATAAAAATATGAGAACAATAGGAAAGAAAAGCCTGTTTTACAGGTTTGTTTCCTGTTCTAATACTTGTGGAATGTGTTTTTCTCTCCTATTGATGCTTAATATGACTAGAATGCCCAAAGTTGTAATTCTTTTCTTAACCAAAATTCTCCTTTGTCTGTTTATATTATCATGTTAAAACTAAAATCTCTCAGAATTGTCCAAATAAAAGGCACAGGAAACATTTGGTAGCAATGCTATAGAATAATATTTTAAAAAGTAAATGCTAGTTACATATGCAGAATTTCAACTGAAATTATAAGATCCAGTAAAATTGTAATTCGCATTTTAGTAATTATATTTTCTAAGTAAGCTTCCTTTTACAAAATGTAGCCAAGTTTTGGAGTAATACAAAGTTTTAAAAACCCCGCAGACATTCTACTAAAAAAAGTACCTTAATACTTAAAAATGTTTGCGTGTTAGTTTTTAGTTTCTGAGTTATGTATCCTTTTACCTGGTTATTAGAACCCCCTTGTGTTAAAATAGCCTTCTAACTTTAAAAATTGCTCTCTAGTGTGCTTGCTCCGGCAGCACATATACTAAAAAAATAAAAACTGCCCTCTAGCACCTCCACCAGCGGAAGGAAGAAAAGACAGTTTTCTGCTTTTCAATCAATCTGACAATGTTAAATAGAAAGAAAATAATTGGCTAACGTAGTGGTCTTAGATGACCTGTGAATTTCTGTTGTTTCTTCTGACCGTTGTATCTAGAAAACAACCTAAGACATTGGGGGAAATAAAATCCTATTTGGAAAATTACTCAGTTTTAATCACTAAGTTTCATTTCCTTCCCAGTAGGAAAGGGTTTTTCTTTGACTGTAATTCCCCTGACTCAGGGAAATGTCTGTACTTCACCGAATTTTCATGGCCAAGTCCAGGAATAAGAGCGCCAGTTGTGAGAATCTTCATCTACTCATCATGGCCACCACCAGCCGCTTTGCTTCCTGGACCACCACTGTTCTGACCAACCATCTCATCTGCTGGGAGTCTGCCTAACCCTTCTCTCCCACCCAACTGCTGGTGTCTCAAAATTGGTTCTGCAGCATCCGGGCAAAGCCAGACCCCCACGATGTGTATTCGTGGCATTTGTGCTCTGAGGGAGAAAGATCTCACTCTTTCTCCCACTCCAAGCTTAGATGGGGCTAGAAAAGACTGGCAGTCACCTAAAGGATAGGATTTGGTAGTCATGACTGTTCTAATTATACAGCATCTTCTGTAGCCACCAAATTATGTATCTACAGTTTGGACTTGAACCTAGTAGGTACGGACTTTTCCACAAATAGATGGCTAAGGTTTATTTATGCTTTTCACTTTTATCTAGTAAATCTAGTGATTTCCATCCATCAGGGGTGCAAGGGTAACTTTGGGTACCCCAGGTAGGAGAGCTTCATAACTCCAAGTCAGACAGACCAGTGAAATCTATGTGATAAGATAAAATGCCTGAAAACACCAAGGTTGTATGCACACATACAACCTTTTTGTCAAAAGGCAAACCAGATTCAGGAAGGGGAAATTCTATTTTACTAATCCACTCACTTTAACTTCTTTCTGGAAGTAAACGAATAAGTCTTTCAGGGATTGAAAGATATTTAGACTGTAGAGTGGAAAAATCAGTAGATGCCATCATTCTATATTTTTAGGAGAGCTTAACATAGACTATTCCTCAATTTCAGTCATGGTATGACCTGATGACAGCACGTTATAAAGGATGAAAGTAGTGGTATGCTGAAGGCAGCTCATATAAGCCAGTTGTTAAATTTCCAGGAATTTTGCAAACCAATTGACATAAATTTTGCAAGCCAGTCGACTGTTTGTTGAATTGGCCATTGTAGGAGTATTTACATTAAGGAAATTGGCAAGTACTACACACAAGTCACAAATCAATCTTGTCCCCCACCCCCAGACAAACCCGAGTATTGAGTATTTATCAGGATATTGCTGGACAAAAGTTTGGTTTAGGAATACAGACCAAAGAGCAGGACCAACGGGATAAAGGCTGAAGAATTATAAATAGATGGCTTCCTCAGAGTTAGATGTTGGCACTAATCTTATTTAGCATTTTTATAAACTCCGTGGAAAGAGGTAATACACAGAGAAATGTCCATATTTTTCCGATGGCATTAAATGTTCCCATAGTTACACTATAATCTGTAGGATTAATACCCAGAGCTCTTAGTAAGACTGTAATTTGGCCGAATAATTGATTATCTCTACTAAGGCAAGAAAAAGGCAATTTTGGAAATTATCTTAAAATACTCTTGTTAGATGATAAATTCTAACGTGATGACCTATAACTGGAATTTAGGGATTTCTGTAGACTTTTTCTATGTTCATTAGTATAATTTGTTAGCCTTGATAAAAAGACAGCAAAATAGAATAACTGTCTCACCCTTGTAAGGAAACCTTGATGCACACTTACTGTAGTTTTGGTTGACATGTTTCAAGGATAATGTAATGGAACTGGAAAAGTTTCAGAGAAAAGTGTGTAACCTGATCAGGGGATTATAGGAATCTCAGATGAGGCTAAGATTATATTAACTAGCAAATCCTGAAAGGTTTTGAATAAGGTAAATATAGATGGATTTAGCAAATCCTGAAAGAAGAGAACTACAGAATACCCCTTTGATGTTTGAAATAAGAATTTGCAGAAGAAATAAAAAAGAAACACTTCATTGTTTCTCAAGGAAAAGAAGATCAATGATAGCAAAAATAGCCTCAAAGTTAGCCTTTGTCAATTTAAAAATCATAACATTTACATAATTTTTAAAGATTTATTTATTTATTTGAGAAAGAGAGAGAGAGCATGAGCAGGTGGGGCAGAGGGAGAGGGAGAGAGAAGTGAAGCAGACTCCTGCCTGCCTGAGTGAGGAGCCCAGGAGGGCACAATCTCACCACCCTGAGATCATGACCTGAGCTAAAACCAAGAGGGGGGTGCTTAAAGGACTGAGCCACCCTGGTGCCCCTCCATTTACATATTTTTAATGTGCAAAATTTACTGTGTATTTCTTATGATCAGTGACCTCCCTTATTAATTAGGCTCAATCAATGGAAGGAAGAATGTGAAGTTCCCTCCTCTCAATTTAGGTTGAGAAAACACTGAACTTGAATTTTTTTTGTTATTGTTTTAAGGCAAACTTATTAAAGTAAAGAAATGGAAGAGCCATTATAATTGTTTACTCTCACTGATGAGTCCCCCAGGTGGGATGTGTTCCCAAAATATAACAGTTTTGCACTTTATAAAGAAATTTAGTTGATTGATTTCATTGCCCTAATTAGAACTCACATCTTGGTTAATCCTCAATTTCATTTTAAAAAAATCAAGTGTCTTAAGAATGAATTAGGCAAAGGGAAGTAGATAATTGATCACACTATTTTAGGGGAAAAAATTCTCCACAATAGAGGGTGGACTATTTGGGTGTGAACAAAATAGGGCAACTTACATAATTATGATGAAACAGACAAGTCAATGTCTTTCAAAAAATAAAGCAAGGCAGACAAACTTCAGAAAAAAAGATTTTCATGCTTAAGGTTTTAAATAACTTAGATTACTATTTTATAATATATATATTATATAGCTTTTTAATAGTTTAGAGTGGAATGTCTAGGATAATCTAAAAAGTGAAAGCTGTGGCAAATGAACTAAATATATTGCAGTTAATTTTTTACTTTTTAATGAAATATATACATTCAGAAAAATGCACGAATCATAGTATACAGTGAAATTTCATCAAGTGAACACATTTATGTGACCACTACCCAGTCTAATGCACTACCTATTGAGATATATATATATACATATATAGGTACACACATATATATACATATATGCAATTGATGAGTAATCTTTAGAGTCTATATATATAATGCACTATATAGAATCTATAGGTTACTCATCAGTTGTATATACCAAGAGTATCTGTATTCGTATTTTTAAGAAGTTTGGGGTTGAGATTTACTTACGGCAGGATTTAATTCAACTTTTAGGGAATGTTAGCTTCTACAACAAATTACCGTTTGTTTTTGTTGTTTTCACCTTTTTGTATATTTAAACTCCTTACCACAAGGTTTCAGAGATACCACAGTGATTCTTTTTGAATATAGGAGAGGTCAGCTTCCTGGAGTTGAGGTGGAGAGAGCAAAGTTTGTCCTTTGCTAATCTTACACATAGCTCCATCTTCCAGATTTATTGTTCAACGTAACTGAGGCCACTAATTTTTTTGTTTGTTAAAAGGAAGCTAATTTTTAAAACGAGGAAAGCCCCACACAGAGGACACATCTAACAGTCCTGCAGTACTGCCAACAGAATGTGAGGAAGAAACCAACTTTAAAGAACAAATTTTGTTAAATTAAGTACCGTGACTAAGTACTTTAATTCCTTTTCTTACAGCCCTAAAGGATCATTTGACATTGAACCTTTTAAGTTAAGCGGGAGTCGCCTGAACTCTCTACTACCCTGGGGCGGTGCCGGTCTCACAGCCCCCGCGGGCGCCGCTGCACCCGCCGGGCCTCTCCCCTCCCCACCACTTAGTCCCCCTGCACCCATTCCCCTCCTCCCCTCCCCCTCGCCCTCTCCCCTCCCTCCTCCCCCGTGACCCCTGACCCCAGCTAATCTGCATAGAGGAATGACAGGCATCCGCTGGGCAGGATCCGCCTCGCCGGCTGCGGCCGGCCGGGCTGGGAGACCCGCGCCGGGGAGAAGGTGAGGGAATCCGGCGGGCAGCTCCGCACAGCCCGGGAAATGGGCACTTGGAAACCTGCCTGCGAGCGGACCCATGATCGAAGGACCAAAGGAGCCGCGTGATCTCCAGACCTGGCCCCGCGACCCCAGACATGGGCCAGACCTCGGTCTCCACGCTGTCCCCGCAGCCCAGCAGCGGTGAGTCCGGGGCGCACGGGGCGCCCCCGCCGCGCGGGCGCTGGGCTTGCTCAGGGCAGCTGGGACGGCCGAGGGCTCCGCGGCAGGTCGGACTCTGCCCGAACCCGCCAAGTCCCTCGGAGAAACCCGAGAGGTAGCGCTCCCCCAAACTCTTTGTCGTGGAGAAGTGGAATGCGTTTTGGGATCCAGCCGATTTTACCTTAAAGGCACAGGCTCCATTTTCCGTACGAGATGCCTCGCCTGGGTGTTTATCTGAATTTCTTCCGAGCCTGAAAGTTACGAGAAACGCCATTTGCGTATTGCGGTGTTTTTAAAACGCGAAACTTAGCAAGGTAGAAGTGCCAACAGGCTTTTCTGTATTTACGCTTGGCTTCCGAACAGACTAGAACTGAATTCTTTCAAGCTTGTCAACTGATTTATGGTTTGTTTTCAGAGTAGAAGTGCCCATTGCTCTCTCTTATCCTGGCAGAATTCTGAATACTAACTTTTAAAAAGCTTAATCATTTCAAAAGATCATTTGTTTTGTTTATGTTAGACACATAAGCTATGAAACTGGGGGACACATACCTCACAAACTCAGTTTCGAGGGCTAAAGTTCGTTTTATGGAATCGTGTGTAACATTTCTAAGTTGCAATGATCTGTCTAAAAAGTTTGTTTTTTCCATTTTCTTTAAAAAGGGGAAGGAAGGTACGCCTGGCGTTCCTCCAGCAGGGTAGGGATGAACAGCTTTTTGGTGGCATTACTGGTGATTGGATAATGAAATAAATTTAAAAGGTCCTATTTTGATATTTTTCCATCAACATGAAAAAAAAAACCTCAAAGGGGCCATTTACGTTATTCCTTGAGATATCCGATACACTTTTAAAATTGTGTAAACATTAACAGGATCTTGCTGAAAGGAAGTGACAGGGCACAGATGAAGGTTTTTTAAATCAGCTCCAGGATATCTCCCAACTAGATAGCATTCTATCATTCCAACTTCCCCCCACATGGGTTTGTTTATACTGCGAGCTTCACACCCTGAAAAATCATAAGCTTTGCTGGGGCTGATGTTAATGTCCACAAAGGAGGAACCTTCTACAAAGGAGAGAAATCAAAATCCAAAAAAAGATCACACCTTTCCTTGCTGTTAAGGACAAGGTTGTACAAAGCTCCAGAACCTCAGAGACTTCATAGTGATGGCTTTTGGGGATGGGATGGGGGGGGTGTTGATTAGGATCTTAACTGTAGTAAACTATCTTGTGCAAATGAGGCTAGTTTCCTTTGTCTTACTTTAAAACAGGGTGACTTCTTTCATTTTAAGGAGGAGTTAATATTTTAAATTTACAGAATTAAATCAACACTCGAATACAACAGGTATAAGGTACCGCCCCGAATTTAATTCTTTTGCTGCAAAATATTGTCAGGGCTAGTATTAGAAAAGTGAATTTTGCCTTTACGAAAAGCAAAGAATATTGCATAACTGATCACCAAGAAGCAGAATAGAATCTTAAAATATGACTGTCCTAGCTCTTTCCCAGTACAGCAAAAAATACCCAGATTGCTATAATTCCCAATAAAATGACTAATCATGTCGAGAAACTGTGCAGCTGATTTATACAAAAAGTAATGTAAGCGAAAAGTTATGCTTGACTATGAAAGATATTTGATTTGGGCTTTTGTAAAATAATCATCTTAAGCCACGAGTCAGCTTGCTTTTCACTTTCTTGATTTTAGTCTCTTGAACTTTCAGCTTAGGGCTGCATCTATTTCTCTAGGTTTTAGAAGACCATTAATCATTATTTCTGAAAACATGCAGTTAGAGCCATTATTTCTGTTTTTTTAAAACAACTTGATTGACATATAATTAGCATACCATGAAATTCACCTGCCGAAAATGTACAATTTGTTAGTGTATTCAGTGTTGTGCAACCATTAATCTCTTTTCCCAGCCTACTCAACCCCCAGCCCCAGTCCTAATGAACCACTAATCTATTTGCTATTTCTGAACATTTTGTGTGAATGGAAACATACATCACATGCCCTTTTGTGACTGACTTCTTTCACGTAGCGTTATGTTATCAGTTATGTTATCAAGGGTCATCCATGTTGTAACATGTATCACTGCTTCATTTCTTTTCATTGCCAAATAACGTTCCACTGTATGGACATACCACATTTTATCTATCCTTCCATCAGTTGGTAGACATTTGGGTTCTATGACTAGTGCTGCTGTGAACTTCATGTGCAAGTTATTGGTGAACATATGTTTTCATTTCTCTTTGGTATATTTCTAGGAGTGGAATTGCTGGGTCACATGGTAATTCTGTGTTTATGTTATGTTTTAAGGAACTGCCAAGCAGTTTTCCAAAGCAGCTGTACCATTTCATATTCCCCCCAGCAGTGTATGAGGATTTCAGTTTCTCCACATCCTTGCCAATACTCGTTACTTATCTTTTTGATTGTAGTCATCCTAGTAAATGTGCAGTTGTATCTCATTGTGCTTTGATGTGCATTTTCCTAATTACTAATGACATTGATCGACTTTTCATGTACGTGTTGGCCATCTGTATGTCTTCTCTGGAAAAATGTCTGTTCGGGTCATTTGCCCAATTGTAATTGGGTAATTTGACGTTGTTATTGAGATAAAATAATTCTCTATGTACTGGAGATAAGTCATTACCAGATACGTGATTTACAAATATTTTCTCCCATTCTCTGGTTGTCTTTTCACTTTCTTGATATGGTTTGCAATTCAGAATTTTGAAATTTTGATTATTTTGTGTTTATCTTTTTTTTCTTTGTATTTTTGGAGTTATATCTAAGAAACCATTGCATAACCAATGTCAAGAAGATTTACACCTGAGTTTTCTTCTAAGAGTTTTATAATTTTAGCTCTTACATTTAGGTCTGTGATACACTTTAAGTTAATTTTTGTGTGTGGTGTGTTGTAGGGTTCCAATTTCATTCTTTTCCATGTGGATATCTAGTTGTCCAGCACCATATATTGAAAAGATGATTCTTTCCCTTTTGAATTGTCTTGACACCTTCTCAAAAATCAATTGACAGTATATGTAAGGGTTTATTTCTGAACACTTCACTTCTGTCCCATTAGTCTGTATGTCTATTAATATACCACACTGTGTAGATTACTGTAGCTTTGTAGTAAGTTTTAAAACAGAAGAGTGTGTCGTCTAACTTTGGTCTTTTTTAAAAAAAATTTTTGTTTCTTAAAGATTTTATTTTAAAAAAATCTCTACACCCAATGTGGGGCTCGAACTCACAACCCTGAAATCAAGCGTTGTGTGCTCTACCAACTGAGCCAGCCAGGTGCCCTAACTTTCTGCTTCTTTTGCAAGATTCTTTTTGCTATTCTAGCCCCCTTGCATTTTTGTATGAATCAGTCGGCTTGTCAATTTCTGCAAAATAGCCAGCTGGGACTTTGATAGGGATTGTGTTGAATAACACTGTTCTCTTAACAATATGAAGTCTTTAAAACAAAAACAAAATGAAGTCTTTCAATCTGGGAACACAAATGTCTCCATTTATTTAGATCTTTGATTTCTTTCCACAGTGTTTTATAGTTTTGCTATAAAATATAGTTTTAAGTATTGCTCTTTCTTTGTTAAATTTATCCCTATGTATTTTATTATTTTTGATACTATTATAAATGAAATTATATTATTTCATTTTCAGAATGTTGCTACCTAGTGTATAGATATACAAAAATAAATTTTTACATATTAATCTTATACCCTGCAAATTTGTTCAACTCATTTTTTAGTCCCAGTGGTTTTTCAGTGCAGTCCTTAGGATTTCTATATACAAGATCTCTATACAAAGTCAGGTGCAAATAGAGATAATTTTACTTCTTGTTTTCCAATCTGAATGTCTTTTATCTCTTTTCCTTGTCTGATTGCCCTCACTTATTATACACTATGATGTTGAATAGCAGTGGCAAGAGTGAACTTTTTTTTTTAATGCAACAGAACATTTAATTATATCAGTTTCCCATCAACACACTAGTCATTTAATCACGATTATATTGGTCATTTCCATTGGTTAGCAGGAGGCTCTTCCGCTAAAGGCTTCCATGATTTCTGCTGTATCATTTTTCTTGCCAGACTTAGTTCATTTTCAGCCTGAAGAATCACCTTTTCTCGTTGGCCACCCTGAAGTTGGTCTTCTAATTTCTTAACATCTGGTTCTGCTTTAACCGTACTCAGAGTAGCTTCTCATTTGTAATCTGTTCTGTATACTTTCTATAGGCTGCATTTTTAGGAATTTGCTCAAGAACGTCAAGAATCTGTGTACAATATTCTTAGCCTCTTGTATGACTCACATACAGCCAGTCCCACAAGGCTGGTGGTCTCCTTTAGTAAAGCCGCCATGACAGAGCCCAAGAGTGAAAGTTCTTGTCTTCTTCCTGATCTAAGGGGGAAAACAACCAGTTTTTACCATGTCGTGTTAGCTGTGGGTTTTTCGTAGATGCCCTTTTATCAGAAAGTTCCCTTCTGTTCCTAGTTTGTGAGCATCTTTGTCATGCAGGAGTCAAAGGCTTTTTTTCCCTCTGTTGAGATAGTCCTATGGTTTTTTGTCCTTCATTCTATTAATATGGTAAAATACATTAATTGATTTTCAAATGTTTAACCAAGTTTGCATTCCTGGAATAAAGCTTACGTGGGTATGGTGTATAATCCTTTTTAAATATTGCTGGATTTGGTTTGCTAGTATTTTATTGAGGATTAGATCCATTATTTCTAAGCACAGGCCAAACAAATATGTCTCCAAGGAGGTGTTTTCAGTACCCTCTGGCCTCATGTCCTAGAAGCATTGAGACTTCAGTATTCCCCTGACCAAGTACAAGGCATGGTGGATTGGACACAATAAATGTTTGTTGAATATATGAATGAATCAACAAATATTCTCAGTGAACAGCCTGATCACTTTAAGCCAATGATCTTATGAATGAGGGTTATGTTTGTTTGTTTTTTACTTCAAGAATTATGTGTTACTCTGGCTCTGTTGCTGAAGGGTGGTATTTAAATCTAGTAACCATTTCTTCTGTCCTGTTCAGCACCACACCACCCCCACTGTGCCACACAGACCAGCTCTTGGCTATTTGACCTCAGCCCTTGAGTTAAAAGAGCAGAGGAAGCCACTCTGATTTTTAGGAGACGAGGGAACAAGTGAATGAAGTATTCAGCATCACACCTAGGCCATGATAGAACCTCTGTCTGTCTGTGTTTCTGGGTTTTCATATCTTGGTCAGGGCCCAGGTCCTGCCCAGAATACTTACCATTTCTTTCTTTCTTTCTTTCTTCCTTCCTTCCTTCCTTCCTTCCTTCCTTCCTTCCTTCCTTCCTTCCTTCCTTTCTTTCTTTCTTTCTTTCTTTCTTTCTTTCTTTCTTTCTTTCTTTCTTTCAAGATTTTATTTATTTATTTGAGAAAGAGAGAGAGAGCACAGAGGGAAAGTGTGAGGGAGAAGCAGACTCCCTGCTGAACAGAGAACCCGATGCGAGGCTCGATCCAGGATCCTGAGATTGTGACCTGAGCTTAAGGTAGATGCTTAACCGACTGAGCCACCCAGGCACCCAGCACTTACCCATTTCTGTGTAAACCTGGTGTAGGAAGAAATCATGAAGGCAAAAATGGATAGGATTTATTTTCCTTAATGAAAATAACATGCACATGATCAGAAGTAAAACTTTATGAGATGAGTCAGGCTAAAAGTGTGTTTTTCTCCCTCCCAGACCCCCAATCTCTTCCCAATTATAACCCGGAATGAACAACTTTTTTTTTTTTTGGTTTTCATTTCAGAAAGTTTTCATTCAAGTATATGTATCTTAATCAAAACACAAGCAAGACATGTTATATACTTACTGCTCTAGAGTTTGAGTTTTTCACGTAATATAACTTCAAAGTATTTCCGTATTGATATTTTTAATCCTATAAACAAGCAATATGTAGATATATCATAATTTTTTAAAAGGACTCTATTATGTTTTTATCTTTTATGTTTGTATTTTTGTATTGTTTTGGGGCTCTTTTGTGTGTGTGCTATTATGAAAAATGCTGAAATGAGCATCTCTATCTAAACATCTCGACCTACCTGGACCAGTAAAATCCTAGCAGTGGAATTGTCAAGTCAAAAGATTTGTATACTTTGTTTTGATAGACTTTGCCAAATGACTCTCAAAGAGGCTGTATATCAGTATATCTGCTCAGTATATGAAAATGCCTTTTTCCGAACTCTCACCAGCACTGCAGGCATATCAGGATCTCTCTTCGACCATATGGTGCTTTGTGAGAAACTGAACTCACTCCCTCTGGGTGAGGCAGCCCTGCAGGCACAGATTTACCCGGTGGAACATTAGCAGGAATTATGTCCCAACTCATTCCCTTGCTTAGGTGCCCTTGTGCAGTGAACACTCTACATAACTATACATAACTACAATGTCATACATAATTAATTTGAAAAAATCCGTGTCTATCTATATGCAAAAAGGGGCATCTCACTTTGGTTATGAGAGAAGTAGAGCATTTGTATTTCTTTTTCTCTGAATTGGTTATGGCAGATCTTGCAGATTTTCGTGTTAAGGAGATTAGCCTTGTGCTTATCATGTATTGTAAATATTTTTCTATGTTTTTCTTCTTAAATTTGTTTTTCATAAAAACTTTTCATGTCAAATTGATCGATTCTTTTCTTTCTTACGAACTAGAGTTAATCATGATTTCCTTTGCTGTTTCATTTTTGAATGTTGGATCTCTGTAACTTGTTGTGATTTAAAGTGAATGATTTAATGATATTAAGTTTTTAAACTTATGTATAGCAAAAAACCCGTCATCAGCAAATTGAAAAAGGAAATCATAAAGTTGACAAGATATTTGCATTGTATATGGAAAACTGATAAATATCTTCAAGTACTAAGACCCTTAAAAATCAGTAAGAAAAAATATCAATAAGAAAAAAAGTAAAGGCTCAAATAGAAAAACAAGAAAAGAACATAAACAGAGGTTTTTCAAAATATGATGGCTATAATTGTGAACTCATTGTAGGTCAGAACCTATTTTAAGTGCCTTGCTTGAATTAACTTTTTAATCCTCACAACATCCCTAAAAGGTAACTACTATTAATATCCCCATTTTACAGATGGGGAATACTAAACCACGAGAGTTAACTTGCCCACATTACTTAATCAAAGAAGAGACATAATTTACCAATTGGCATCTGAAATAGTTTCAGCAGTTTAATGAAAAAAAAAAAGATGCCGTTGATCACCTATGAATTGAGCAAGGATTTAAAAGAATGATTCTCAGACAATTGTCTTGTTGTAGTTTAAATTGGCACAACGTATCAGAAGAGCAGCTTGGTGATATATATTAAAAACCTTAAAATGTGCATACATTCAGATCCGGCAGTTCCACTTTCAGAAGCATATTGAGAAGGAAATAATTACTCACTGGGACAATGTTTATTAAAAGCCAAAAATTGGAAATAGCAGTTGAACACCAAGAAATTTTTTCAATTAATTGGGATACGGTCATATAAGGGAATAAGCCATTTAAAAATGGTGTAAAATATGGACCGCCTGGGTGGCTCAGTCAGTTAAGCGGCCAACTCTTGTCTTTTTTAAAAGATTTATTTATTTGAGAGAGAGAGAGCGTGTGTACATGTGGGCTCACGTGCATGGGGGGGTGTGCAGAGGGAGAGAGAATCTCAAGCAGACGCCTCATTGAGCATGAGCCCGTCGCAGGGCTCAATCCCAGGACCATGAGATCGCGACCCTGGCTGAAACCAAGAGTCTGACATTCAACCAGCTGTGCCACTCAGGTGCCCCTTAAGTGGCCGACTCTTGATTTCCGTTCAAGTCATAATCTCAGGGTCCTTCATGGGCTCTGTACTCAGCAGGGAGTCTGCTGGAGGACTCTCTCTCTCCTTCTGCCTCTCCCCCTGCTCATGCACGCTCTCTGTCAAATAAATAAATATTTTAAGAAAATGGTGTAAAATATAATTTTGAAGAGTGATTTTTATAATAAATAACAAAAATATTAAAAGGCAGGTTTAAAATAAAGATTCTACATGAAGAGAAATCTAGACGGGGTGGGATGAAATAGAGGAATTTCATTTCTGAGGAGGTAGTGTGACAGTCCCACTTTTCTCTGCTTTGGGCACAATCGTAGCCAGGACTTCCACATCCCGTGTGCCCTTGGACCTCCCCTGGAATTAAAGCCACGAGCTGACCTGTAAGTGTATCAGCTTTTCTCTAGCTGTCCTCAGACTTGGTTTTAAGTTCATTGGCTGCTTTTCAGCCACTTTAGTTTTTCTTGGGCATTCCATCATGAAAACAAAAATATCGGTCCTACCGTAGCCATCTTCTTTTTGAGTTGAATTTTCTTCTTAGCCTGTCTGATCGTAACGCAAATGCAGCCACTCACGTGGAGAGAAAGAAAACGAGCACATTTGAACTTCATTTGTTTCTCTTTAGTCCACAGCGCATCAGGTCTGGTGGACGAGTAGTATCCCAGATATTTTTAGCTTCAGTGTATTTTATCTTCAGAAGTCTGAGAGGATAACAATCAGTGGGGGGGTCAGACTTCACTTTTTGCCTACTTAATGCAGCAGGGAAGGAGATAAGGACTCTGGGTTGTTGATCTTCTAATTAAGCGCCTTTTGGTTGAGTAAAGGAGAAGTTCCGACGCGTTTTCTTGTCTTGAGGGACTTCAGTGTAATAGGCTACCTGCCTGTTCTTGGGAGTCTCTGTTCTTGAGTAGAGATACATACTTAGTGAGGACTCAGCTTACATAAAAGTGTTCTTGAGGTGGAAATAGTCTTAAGAAAATAAACACTTCTGGTCCACCCTCTATTCCGTTGCTATCTGAAGCAGGGGAACCCAAACCAAAAACAACAGTTTCTGTTCCCCAGAAGGCAATGAGCCCATAACATTACTTTTAAAAGTTTGGTCTGTTATCCTTTATATTTGCTTACTACTCCTCCATTTATTTTGGTTTCAAGGGGCTGGATGTTTTTATTCATATAAACCTTCTGGCAAGGATGACATTCCAGCCATTAACACCAAGGGAATTTTGGTTGACAAAGAAGGGACTGAACTGGTGTTTTGCTTAAGAATAACCTGGGAAAGCTGCACTGGTGTGTGCTGGGTGGGTATATTCCTGCAAGTTGGGCTCGTTTTGTGAAGCAATATTAAAAGGAAAAAGGGTGGCACCTTCATCCAACTGAAGTAATTACCTGGAAGGTTCTGTGTACAGCAGTGGGGTAAGATTCAAAGGGGAATCACACACAGACCCTGCCCACAAGGGTCTGTGCCTAGATGGCTCCTCTACTTGGTGGAGATGGGCAGAAAGGAAGGTGGAAGGAGAGGGACACCTGGAGAACTGTGGGGACAAATCAGGGAGGCCAGAAAGTACAGAAGGGGTGGACAAGAATTCTGGCCCACACAGGTGGTGGGAACCACTGAAGTTTTTTATCAAATGAGAAATGATTAGAGCTTTGCCCCTGGGGGATGAATCTGCCTGCCACATGCAGTATTGATTTCCTGGGGGAGACAGAAGGCAGGACCAAGAGGTCATCTGTAATCACCCAGCAAGGTGAAGTGAACACCAGACCTGGGGGGTATCTGCAACTCCGACCTCGCCGTGGGCTTCCAGGCTCAGATCTGCAACCGTCTATTGGGCAGCTCTGCTTGGGTCTCTCGTGGGCATCTCCCAGGTAAAAGGTGTCAACAGAAGGCTGGAGTTTACCCTCCCAACCCCTTCTTCCCTGAACTTTCCACATGTCACCAAATGATACCTCCAACCACTCACTCATTCTAGCCAGAAGTTGAGGAGTCTTTCTTGAGTTTTCCCTTCCTCTTCACACCAAACCATCAGCATGTCCTGTACATTTTCCTTTCAAAATGTATCCAGGCCCCTCACTTCTGTCTTCAATGCCCCCATCCAACCCCTGACCGCTCATTGCTCAGATAGCTGTAGTGGACTTGAGCTGATCTCCTGCTTCTGTTCTCAGCCTTCTGCAAGTCCTGTTCCACGCAACAGTGAAAGTACTGTTTTAAAACATAAATCATGTCACTTCCTTACAGCTTTCCTGTGTCTTCCCACTGCACTTAGAATGAAATCTAGATTTTGTACTCTGACCCTCAAGGCCACACATGGTCCTCTATGACCCTTGGTCCCTGCTCCTCCCCCCAGCCCCCCACCCCCCACCTGTTTCGGTCATCAGACAAACCTGGCTCAGTCTTACCTGTGACCTTGGCAGTTTCTGCTCTCTCTATCCAGGAGGTAGGGGACACTCTTCCACTAGCTCTTTACAAAGTCGACTCCTTATCTTCGCTCGGGCATGACCTGCTTCATAGAGACCTTCCTTGTCCAGCTCTCTTTAGAGGAGCCTGTCCACCCACCTCAAGCTACAGTTCTCTGCCCTTTCATTGCACTGACCTTTCAGATTATCCTGTTTGTCATTGTCTCCCTTCACTAGAACCTAAGCTCCAGGAGCTAAGGGACCTTATCTTGTTTCCCAATCTGCCTTCTTATTCTGACATCTATGCCTGACACAGCTGTTTGTGGAATAAATGAATGGCTCAGTCTTGTCAGGTCGAATATTAATAGAGTGATACAAACTGAGTGGAAAGTATCACCCAAGAAGTGTACAGTTGTTTAAACTGATTATTATTTACCTCCAGTCTCTAAATAGCATGCTTACATTGCTAATTATCAATTGTTCAGCTTGACACATTATTATTGACCTCACAGTAGAAATTGGAAACGTACCTTTGTTTTTCACACCTTCTCTGACCCCTGTCTCCCAGCCCCATCACGCATTTCCCATCCTCCATGTTCCCATGTTCCCAGCATTCTTACATTGTGCTTTTGATTAGAATAGTATTCTGTATAACTACGTAAAAACTGATGATAGCGAAGCCTTGTGGTAAACCAGGATTACTTTTTCTTTCCTGCATGGCTTTTGCTTTCCTTACTTGGTGTTTTTTGTTTGCTTGCGAAGGGTCCTGCATACTCACCCCCAAATCTTTCCCCAGTTTTGTGACTCTCTTCTCAGTATGTTCAAACACTTTTGTGATTCTGTCAAGTTCATCTGTAAGAAGTGAATCCAGATTGGACTGGATTTCCTCTAAGCTTGCTGCCCAGCTGTTGCCCTGTATCTCTCTTCATATCATCCTGGGGATCCTTCCACTTCCCTCTTGTAATGGATCTCCGGGTTGCAAGATCAGGGTCTTACCTTTTCTGGGTCTGTTTCCTAATTTGGACAGAGCACACAGGTAGCTTCTTGAGAAAAGCTCATGCGGCTTGGCTTTTTTTGAGACCTACTATCAGAAGGCATCTTTATTATGGCTTTCTACTTGGTTGATAGCTTGATTGGGTCATAAGGTAGCAAAGCAAACTTGCTATAATATGTAAAAGTACCCACTGTCACTAATAATTAACCACAATTAATATTTTGTCTTTATGTAGATTAATTTTTTTCTCTTTAGCTCATAGCTTTTAATTAATTTCAAAAGGCTTTCTTGAATGATTGTCACATGAGAACTCAACTTTGATCTACTCTTGTTGTTATAGTCTAAAAAATATCTTACGGAAGTTTAATGTTTTATAGCTGAATGGGCTAATTTAAAAATATGTTTACTGTGATAATAATGGTTTTTAACAGACTTGCCTGATTGTGAGAATCACCTAGTATGCCTGGGGAAAATATCCACTTCTGGGTAACAGCAAAACCCATCTTTTGGAGAGGGGTCTCAGAATCTAAATTTTCAGCAAGCATTCCAGAAGATTCTTAACATGAGAAACATCCTCTGGAGATTGGCAGGGTTTAAAAAGTGGCTTCAGATGAAAATTTCTCTTCATTAACAATGTGTCTTCTCTTGACATGAGGTAGAAGTTACAAAATGTCCAGTTCAGAAACACTGATGTTCTGTACCCAGTGTCTTGATAAATTTGGTCGTTAATATGAGCAAGTATTCCCATTGTCAAGTACAATTTTGGCAGAATCTCCTTGCCAGAAATTTTTTTGCTCTTACGTACATTTTGCTAATATTATAAACTGCAAAATAACTCATTTCCCACAATAGTCAGGTTTGAGGTAAATACAGTTACATTCGAAGGGAAAGAAGTTATCTGCAGAATGACAATTACTGTTTAAGGAAAGGACACAGAATTTCAACTCTGTTGCCTTTTTAGGAAGACCTCCTTGAACTTCATCTGAGGTGGCTGCATGCTAATTACTTAAGGAGGAACCAAAGTGACAGAGCAGGGGGCTGGATGAAAACAGGTGTTTAATAATGCGTGGGAGGGACTGTAAGAAAGATTTTAGTAAGATCTATTTTCTAAAAAGGACGCCGAGCCCTTTTCTCTTTTAGAAATGTGGGCAGCAAATTCTGAAAACTTCAAAAGGAAGCAATCATTTATTTAAAAATTCTTTTCATATGTTTCTTTTGGAAACATTTGGCTCTTTTTATTTTTGCCTCTGTTTGTACTTCAGGGGTCTTTCCTTTCAGTGATGTGCCTATTTTGCAGTACATTGCCCAGTGTGAAGTAAATTCCAGTCTTAATTGGGGTCTCTTAAAAGCTTTTTCTAAAGGGTTTCTCAGCCTCCCCGAGAAAAGGCCACTGTTGTTTGTCTAAGGTGCTCTGATGAGGGCCTGCTGAGCACTGCCTTGGACCTTCCTTCCAGAATAAAAATGTTTCTGGCCACAGCTGGGTAGCCCACAGGACTGAGCAGGGCAACCTGACAGGATGATTCAGGATTGCAATTGCCGATTTCATCTATTTAAAGGGATTCTGTGTTTTTCAAAATTTCTTCTACATCTGTAAAGTTAACTCGCGCTGACCTGCCAGGCGTCTGTGGAGGAGCTGGCTGAGGATGGAAACTTGGAACAAGCCAGAACGAGTTAACTGAGCTCATGGTGAATGTTCCTGTGTGCCTAACAGAGCAGTGTTTCATTTTCCTAAAGTCTACTAAAATGGAATTATATACATATGTGCACAACTAGTGTGCTGTCGCTTGGAAAGTACTCGGCTGCCAGTTTTTTTTAAAGAAAACACGAAAAGAGTAAAATCAAACTGGAGATTTTAAAAAGGATCTAGAACTGTACACTTTTAAAAAAGACTGAATCCCCTGTAGTCATCAGACCATGGAATGTCAGAACACACTTATTGTCAGAATTCATTTTTCAAATGATGATGTTTTAATTTATAAAGCCGTTATAAAGTGATCATAGCAGAAGCCTTTAAAGAACTTTTCCCCTCTGTTGGGTGGGGTAGAGATGAGGTTGGAAGCTGTGTGACATTTTCATTCTGTCTTCAGTGTGTGAATAAACAGCTTTACAGATAGTAGTAAAAGTCTGTATTAGTTTGCTGGGGGCGCCATAACAAATTCGCACAGACTGGGTTGGCTTAAACAATAGAATTTCATTTTCTCACAGATCTGGAGTGTCAGAACTTAGTACTTAGAAGTCCAAGATCAAGGTTGGGTTTCTCTTGAGGCTCTGTCCTTGCGCTTTCTCCCTGTGTTCTCCTGTGGTCTATGAACTACAGGTCTATCCGATCTCTATTATCTTAACCAAGGCACCAGTAATTGGATTAGGGCCCACCTATTATGCCCTCGTCTTACCTTAAATACCTTTTTAAAGGCCTTATCCAAATACAGTCATGTTCTGAGGTGCTTGGGGTGAAGACTTCAAGAGATGAATTTTGGGGGACAAAATTCAGCCATAACAATATCCTTAAAACACAGGTTTACAAACTGGGATCCATTCACAATGGCCCATAAACAGCTTGGATCCCTTGTCTTTTTTCTGGTTTTTCCAATTCCACTTCTTACAGGTTATAGCTTCCTCCCTGCTCACCTTCAGCAGTACCACGTACTCAGTAGATATGACCTGAGGAAGAGGTTGCATTGAAGGTGTTTGTCAGCGATGGAAACCAACCTGAGTCACTAGACAGTGCCACTTAAGAGATGAGGCATGGAATGTAAAGATTATATGGGGTAGAATTAAAATTAGTCTGTGTGAACACTGTTTCTGCCATATTTGCGTTAGAAATCATTACCTCGTGAGTGGAGCCCCAAATTGATTGTGTAATGCTAAGAAAAACAGTGCTTATGAAGACGCGAATCCCAGTGTGGTCAGCCACTATGTAAGTCCCACCTGACTAGTTTTATAATCTTTGAGGTCCCTGAATGTGAGGCACAGTATTTAGAGAAATGCTTTATTCCCAAATGTCACTACATATATATTTGTCTTTTCTGTGTTTGATTTTTTCATACCCTATATGCTTTTATTATCTTAGATGTGTTTGATACCCAGCAGAGTGACATGTTTCTTCACCAAAAGCTGCTAAAATAAGAAATAGAATGAATAGGGATACTAAAGAAAGATAATGTTAAAACACCTGTGAGAGTAAAGCAAGAACAAGAATGTTCTTGCCAAAAAATGCAGCAGCCCTATTGAGTCAGGTTGGTAATTCGAAGATGACTAAACACATTGGTATTATGTCCCATACATATCACAAAAACCTAGCAGGCTTTTGGTAATGGCTTCCTATCTCTTGTTAAACTCTTCACTGGAGTGGACAGATGGGTGGACTTGCTCCTCTTGTCATGAAAATAATGCTTCAAACACATACCCACCTCCGTGAGGTTCAAAATTCTTTAATATAAAAGTGGAAAAGGTCCCTCAAGCCATGTAAGCACACTAGAAAGATGGGCGCATCAAAATCTAGCCATCCTAGATCCTCCCTCAGAAGGGTGGAGAACTCTCCAGACACCTAAGAGATGATTTAATTTTTTGGCATCTGTTGGACCAGGAGTTTCCTAGAAGTGAGTTAGATCTTGAGATGGCTGAGATACAAGGCATTCCTAAAAAGCTCCATGTAAGACCCAGTTGTTCTGGGCCCTGATCTGAATCCAAAGGGTGATGGAGTGGGAGTTGGGGGGTGTGCAGGAATTCTCAGCCAAGCTCCACACCCATTAGTTGTGACCCTATCACTTTAGTCTTTTAAGGCATTGAGTAGATGAGAATCGGCCAAACACTCAATCTAAGGACAGTTAAAAGTCACAGAACTTTGGTGTTCTTCCAAGTGAGAACATTTCTCTTGGATTCGACCCTGATATTGCAGATTCAGAATTCAATATCCTAAGACTTTTTAAAGATGAAGTCTTACTATATACAATGGGAATCACTGATAAGGGTTTAATTAGTAAGTACTTATGGCTTTGCAGTGCCGATCTAAAGTTATTTTTATTGTCCAGTATCTAGTCCTGGGGGCAAAAAGAAAGAGCACAAGGTTCCTGTTAGATCTCGAAAAGGGAGTGGCACAGAATAAACACAGGTCCCCTTGATAATGCTTTCTTAGCCAGTCCAGTAAATGATGGTCTCAGTAAGTGTGAGTCCTTTAGGACTTAGGTATCTATGTTGAACTTAAAGGTGGCCTTAGTTGTAAAGAACCTGAAGTTAATAGAATCATGAAACGGAACTTCTTTTTCTCCTCAGATTTTGACACGAGGCATATTTGGAAACAGGAGTAAAATGCAACTTCCTGTGTTTGGCCGCTACAGCGACACGTCTTGTCTAACACAGCAACAGCCTGTAGCTCACCGAGATGTAGACAGTTTGATAGCTGAATTTTCAACATGGTTCAGTAAGAGTTCACCAAGTGTGCAGCAAGTCTTTTGAGTAAAATTGGTTTGTGGGTTTTTTTACTTTACTTTTTTGTTTTTCGCAGGTACAAGTGTAAAAAATAAACTGTGCACCTTGCCAGCTGGTGGGAGATAGAGCCAAATCCAGTTCTGGCTGTTCTCTCCCATTCTTGTAGGTGATGTCAGCCTTCTTGCTTTGTGACTTTCCTCGGGACATTTCTGCTGTAGGATGATGGTGATTTCCCTTGAGTGCTAGTTGGTCCCTGCTGCTCTCAGCAATTGGCCTGAGACCTGTGCAGAACACAGGTGACTCTGTGCAAGAGTCCGTTTTGAACAGGGTGTTTTTGTTTTTCTGGAGCCCTCTAGAAAACCGGGGAAATAGTTTTCAAAGAAATTTCACTGTCCCAGTTGCTCCAGATCATAAATAACCCACTTTCTAGAATTTATTCCCCACAAAACCTTTTAACAGCCCCTTCCCGCTTGTTTGTGTAGGAGTAGGGGAAGAAGTAGTGGAAGGTGATGAGCATTCTTGAGCATTGGTGATGCATTGTGACCCCTTATGTATGTTATTTCTATTAACCCTCGTAACAACCCAAATGCTAAATTGTATCCTCCCATTCTGTGGATCAGGCAGAGGCTGTGAAAGCTTGAATGACTTGCCCAAGGTTACCAGCTAGGAAGTGGAAGAACAGATTATTAAATTGAAGTGTTTCTGGCCCCAAGGCCCATGTTTTCTCTCAGTGGAACTGATAGGTCTGTGTTTTTACTTAAAATGACTCTTTCTTTCTCCCTTTCTCTCTCTCTTTCTTTCTCTCTCTTTCTCTCTCTCTCCCTCCCTCCCTTCTTTCCTTCCCTTTCCTCCCTCCCTCCCCCTTCCTTCCTTCCTTTCTTTCTTTCTTTCTTTCTTTCTTTCTTTCTTTCCCCCTCCTTTCCTTTTCTTTCCTCTTTCTTTCTTTCTTTCTTTCTCTCTCTCTCTCTCTCTCTCTCTCTCTCTCTT